>NC_133791.1:4313639-4677730 GCF_003597395.2 Chelonoidis abingdonii
GGAGGGGGGAATGCAGACGGGGGGAAGGTGGGGGAGAGATTGACAGGCTATCACAGTGCTTGTAAGATGTTGCAGGGAATTCATTTTCTAGAGGCAAAAAGCTCTGGAATAAGTTAGAGGCTGCCTCCAGCTGGGCCAAAGAGCCCATTGTCTTCTCTGTATTTCAGGCCAAATTCTCTGGCCCTTCACAAAACCAGGCAATATGATTTTCCAAAGTCAGTCCTGTGGGGATGACCTTACCCCCCAAGTCCATGAAGCTCCTGTACTGTATCTGCGCCTCTCATGGCTACAGTAGCAGCCGCGCCTCCCCACCGCCACATGCGTGGGATAGAGCAAACACTGCCTAGGTCCCAAAACTCTGTATTGTCTGTGGCTCAACCTCTGCCTCCCACACACCAGTGCTCCGTAACTTATAGGATATCTGGAGACTCCAGATTTATGCCATCACTGGAAAGAAACAGTTCAACTTAGCAGGCTTGATCCACAAAACCCTTCTCATTCCCCATCCTTGCTCACTGATGCATCAAAGTTTGGACTCAAGTTCACAACACTCAGTGAAAAAGAATACCAAAAGTGACAACAAAATAATGGATATTATGTTCTTCTGAATAGCGCTCTACATCTCCCCAGCTCTTTTGACTGGTGCTTTATGAATGCCTGGTTAGAAGCAGACTCCACCTCTACTCTCTCTAGCAAGTCACATCCATCCACCCACCCACCCTGGCTGAGCAGTGCTACTCTCTTCCATAGAGCACAGTGGAGGGCAGCTTAGCAGGCCTTGGATGCACACTTCTAAAAAATACGTGAATTTGTTGTGACTAGTAACATATGGACACTTTGAGACATGCCACCTGTTAAACAAAAGTTGATTATGATCACATCTTATCACCATGTCCTATCCAGGGGATAAAGGAGACTCATTTGAAGCCCCTGGAGTAAACAATTTATAAGAAAGGTTTATTTTAAAATACTCTCAAGGTTTTGTCCTTGGTGCCACTGTGTTGTCATTCCCAGATGCACTGTAGAAAAGGTAATCGATCCTTCCCCAGGACTTCTTAGGAAAAGCCACACAAAAAAATTGGCATGTGTAACTTTGCAAAAGACACAATAGCCAAATGCAGGGAGTGGGAAGAAACGTACACACTTAAAACTTCACATATGGCTTACGTTTAGAAACCTCTCTCGACTCAACCACCCCAAGGCAACAGGCTACATGGAAGCCTAAACTCAGCTTAGGCTTCAAGTTGTCGGGCTGCAATATACTGTTAAAATAGTCCATTTACCTTTGATTGAATTAATTATTGTTATGATCTGACTGGTGCTCAGCTAATAACATCCTGCAATTGATTCTAATTCCACACAGTTCCCATTTGCTTCCGTGTCCCGTTTACAAGAAAGAAAGTGGTTGTGCCTGACAAATTAATGGCAACATTACATTACAGGATGTTTGCAGCTTGTTGGCTTTAATTTTAAAACCCTTCCTTTAAGACAATGCTACCTAAAACTACTTTTAACTCAAGGTTCTTATTAAAATACCCCTCTCTATATTCTTATTTTTATTCAATATGACAGGAAACCAAAAACATCAAGTGTAGACTTTTTATTTAAGTCTCCATGAGATCTAATGAAAAACATAGCCAGGGGCTGCATCCAAGAAAATGTTTAGGATTCTGGAGCAAGAAAACTGCTACTGACATTTGTCATCTAGTTACTGTGGATGAGAGATTGGCAGGCTCTGGTATGATGTTACCCAGATGATAAATAGTTTAAGATATATAAAAAATTAAGTTTTTTTCCCATTCTATAGCACCTTTTATCCAAGGATCTCAAAGCACCATAGTAATGTTGACTCTCAGAGACCCCATGCAAGCAGCAGGGCATCATTGTCTTCATTTTTAGCAGGAACAGACAACCAGAGGCACAGAGAAAGCAGATCAAGATAATACAGTGGGTCAGTGATACAGCAGGAATTCAATCCAGGTGTCCTGCTTCCAGATCTCCTGCTCTTACTGCTGGCTAATGCTGACATACTGCACTGGTGCTTGCAAAGGAGCATGCAAAAGAATGCAAGTTGCATATTAACTGATTTATGCAGGGCAATCACACGTCCTTTGGTGAGTAGTCCTGTGCAAAAACCTGATATTTTTCCTAGTCTTCATAGATTAAAGTATCACCAAGGCCTGTTGGTAAATGCAACCATTCATAGGAAAAAATAGCAGAATTTCACCTGCTCTTGACAAAATTTAGGAATTTGTCTCAACTAGAAACTTTGACTGAGATTTTCAAAGCTTCCTAAAGGGATTTGAATGCTCAGTTCCTAGTAGTGAACCTACAGGAAATGGAAATTTTTCATCGGCATGGGGGGTTCTTTTTATCCAGCAATAATACAAACAAAAATAAACATATTTATGGCCATAATGTACTGTGCTAACCAACGAAAAGCACAAAATTTACTAAGGGCAAAGTTTTCAAAGTTGGCTGCCTAGAATTAGGCACCCAAAGCCACACCTTCATCCTCTAAATAATTATCCAGAATTCCAGTGCACTGAACATCCAGAACTTACACTGATATCAAGCAGAACAATTATGTAGTTTAATATCAGTCACCAATGTTAACAAAATGTTTAAGAAAAAAAATATCTATTTTATTTGGGTAATCAATTAATTTGTCCCAGAGATACCAGCCACAGGGCTAAAATTTACTTTTGAATGCATCATTCAGCACCCATTAAAATCAGTGCTGCACTGAATGTTTTCTCAAGATCTGTATCCTGCTCCCTTTAAAGTAAAGGGGAAAATTTACCCTTACGTGTTAGACTAATGTGAATAGGTTCAGTCTCAAAAGACTAAGTTGATTTAAATGCCTCTTACCCAGCCCCACTTTAAAATTGAGCAGAGTTAATTATGTCACCTGAATTTATCTTCGGAATGGATATTTGCTTGGTTTATTATTTACACTACTTTGTAATGAACTCTGCACTTTCCTACTTTTCTCTCAGGGAGCAGCAATTGAAGACAAAAGCCTGCAAACGAGAGACAAGGGCAGAGGCCATGTCCAACTTTGATATCTTGTTGATAACATATTGTACAATTAGATCAATTTGACAATTTCCATTATGGCTGATAAAATATTTATTGAGCCTTGGAGATGATGTCTGATCCCTGCGCCATTTGTTTTACTAATGGTGGAGATACTTACCAAATCAGTAAAAAGCATTCAAATCTCAGATCCTCATAGCCTCCCTTACATTAGATTTGCAAATTACTGGCTCAAGTCATAAATTACAGCACAGCTCAGCCAGACTGATGCCAAGCTGACAAGGCAGGTAGATGGCTTGCGATGACATTGTTTCATAGAAGCATTAATCATAGCAAGAAAGAAATATTCTCAAATTGGTCCATAAGTCTAAATATTAAGGAATGAGAAGCAGGTTGCTGGGAGATAGCTTTAGCTGGAGCTGGAAATGAGGAAATGAAAAACTCTTTCTATTATTTAACAAATCATCTTAATAATATCTTAAAGCTCAAGTTCCAGGAAGCAAAGAAATTCAGACTCTTTTCCATTTACTCTTTATCCTCATTGCTCTTTAATAAGAATATTAATATACCGGAGACTGGCTCAGAAGCAAATTGTGTTGTATTTTTGTGTCATAGTTTAAGTTAAAAAAAGGGACAAATATTGAAAGGAAGGAACATTTTAATTCCCACATTTAAACTATTTGCTTTGTCAGCAGCACCAACAGGGGCTATAGCCCCCATCTGGTGTTATGTTCAAGGTCAAGTGTATGTCTACTTATGTGCGGGTCATGCTTATTAAAATCAGATAAGGTGCAAAACCCAGTTTCCTAAGAAACACTGAACCATAGGCTTGTAATCTTCAGGAAAAATGTACATATACTGTTGTTGATTAAATACAGGCCCTGCTGATTAATTTGGGGAAAAACGCCACCTTACAGAGATGATTATACAATATGTGGCTTAAAATGCTTCCCTACTAATGGCATTGTCAAAAATCAGAGCCTTACAGTACATTGACCAAGGGAGATTCATAGCATGGGTTGACTGAAGTAAATTGAAGGGGACGTATTTGTCTAGCAGACATAATTAAAGGTATAATAGTGGTGCTAGAGGTCAGAGTTGTAGAGTCCCAAGGCAAAGACAGTTTGAAAGAATAAGCTATGGAATAGGAGAATGAAGAATTATGTTGGACAAGAGTCTCTGAGGCCTCTTTCACTAAAAATAGGAAGGCTTGGTTTGGCAGCCCTGATACTCATGTTTTCCTAACTAGTAGCCATTAATATAAAGCAAGATTTTCAAAGATTCGGGATCCCCAATGGAAGTCAGCGCCCACTGTGACATTCATGACCAGATTTCTCAAAAGATCTCGGCACCCACCATGCAGCCAATGTGCGGAGCTCTTCTGAAAATCTAGCGACTTCTTTAAGTGTCGCATTGGGAGCAGAGCTCATCTGAGAATCTGGCCCAATGACTAAACTCTTCCCATTTGAAGACAAATACACTTAGAGGTTTTTTTCTTCTTTGCTGCACATCTAGCTCCCACCAATGTTAACAGGAGCTCCTGGAATAGATAATGGATAATTCCAACAACAGACTAGACCTCTGCAAACCAGATGGATTGAGGAAACAGCCAATAGCCTTTGGACGCTCAGGAAAAAGTTTGGTTCACTAATATTTTTTCCTAGTACTCAAATTCCCATGCCGCTTTCCAAAGGCACTTCATTTCCCACCTGCAGCACACACTGCTATTTCCAGCCTGGTATCTCATTCAGTTCTGCCTGTGCACCTCAGAGTCTGGACAGCAGCACCCCCTTGCAATTACGCTTGTTTGCTGTGACCGCAGGAGAAGGCTGCTGCACCTTTAAGAGTGAAATCTCCGAGCAGTGCAGTCTGTTTTGTTTGAGATAGCAAAGTTATTGTCCTTTGCGGCTGTCTGGCAGCCCCTTATGTCCCCAGGATTTATCTCACACACATGATGCAGCTTTGCGGAAGGGATCGGGAGGGACTTTGCATTCCTCTAGTAGGATGATATGGGTTTGTATCTAAATCTGTTCCATATGACCCACCTCACATGGCTGCTGTCTGGCCGATGCACTTGGAAAGGTCAAGAAGTGTTTGAGCTGAGGCTTCAGAGTCAGAGGGTTGATTAATAAACACTCCTACTGATGGAATCAGGGCTTAGGATTCCCCACCCTTTGCAAAGAGATGAGGATGTTTGTGGGCAATAAGCAGCGCAGGTGTGAGTTTGCTTTTCTCCGAGTGTCACAACCCTTCTTCCCTCCCTCCAGTGTCTAAAGCAAGTAAACCTCAAAACATTTAGGCTCTGAGATAGGTTAGACCCTTCTGAGTCTGCCACAATTGACTGGAAAACTCACATTTAAAAAAGATTTCTTGCCAGATCACTGGCAGAATCAGCATTTCTTAGGATAATTTTGTCTTTTTGTTGCTGGTGGCTGTTTGTTTGGGTTTGGGGTTTTGTGGGAAGGGGGTGGAATTGTTTTTTGCACAGTTCTGTCAGAAGGTGAAGGTGGAAAGTTGAGTGAAAAAAAATTATCTGAACACTTCCAGAGATGAACCAGAATCTCCTTGCTAAACACCACAAACTTTGGCAAAGTCTGGATCCAGAGCTAAATTTCCCAGGTGGCATATCTCTGTAGGGAGCAAAAGGAAACCCCCCAGAATGGGACGTGACAAAGTTTGATCCAAACTTTGTTGCTCAGGCTCATCTCTGTTCCAGAATCTTAAAAAAGATGTGCTGCTCAGTCTCGCATCTAAAAATGGCCAAAGATGTGCAGGCTGGGTTCACTTTATTTGAACCAGTTCATCTTTCCCTAAACACTACATCTTCATTATGTATCAAATAGTACAGGTGCACTCATGTACTTCTGTTCGTCTATAAGGTGCCACAGGACTCTGTCACTTTTTACAGATCCAGACTAACATGGCTACCCCTCTGATACTTGTCACAGAAATGAAGTTCTCAAAGACTGTCTAGAAGTCACTGAATCAGATTTGCTGTATGTATATCAACCCAACATTTCAATAATACAGGATATTTATTGGGAGGCGAGGCCAAGGAGCATTGGGATAGTTACCACAGGGCTGATGATTTTTTCCTGTATGCGTTGACTGGTGAATTGAGCAGAGATTTTACGTAGGGAAAGGGAGACAGATTGGAAGGTCTTTGGGGCAACAACTGTCCTTTAGTTCTGTGTTTGTACAGCACCTGGTCCATAATTAGGACTCCTAAGTGCTTTATAATACAAATGAATAATAATAATTTGAAAGGAATCAACTAATCTGACCTTGGGATGCCTGCTAATTCTTCAACTGGAGAAGAATTTTATCACCAGTTCTGCTGCACTTTCTGGCCATTTGGAGCCTGAGATCAGAGAATCACGCTGGAATCTCTCTTTCTGGCTCATGCACCACCACCAATAAAAGATTCTCCAAACATTCTGCCCTCTCTCAAATCTGTGCAACTCCAGTGTCTTCTATTTATGGCCTCACTTGCACCTGCCCTATTACCTTCAAACCATGCTCCCAGACATACCTGTAACTGCCTTATTCCTGTCAATAGACTCGCACAGCTCTAATTGAGGGCAGAATCTGGACTGGCTATTGGAACTTAGTAATTCTCTTGTGGAATCGTGAGTCAGTGGCTAACAGGACTAAAATGAATGCTGTCACTCTAGTCAGCAGACTGGACCAACAATAAGCCAGGTGCAATCCTGTGGAGTGAAAGGGGCCGGTTTTTTATACAGACACATTTCAGACTGTACCATCTATAGACTCAAATCTTCCCTTTTATACTATCTGCAATGTGTGACATGACACCAAGGGTGGTGGAGTCCCAAGTTCCACTGGAAGATGCTCTACTATTTGTTCACAGTCAGAAAAGCCATGTGCAATCTCTTATCTCCTCACTATCCCAAAGCCCTTTACCTCCTCTCTTCCTTAAACACAGCTGGCCACCTCTGGAGTGGAGAGCAGCTGACAGGTGAACAAAGACCCCATAGCATGCTACACAGGAGAGAAGGACAGGACCCTTTTGGTTTGAGACACCTAAGCAAACCCCTCCTCCTCTCACAGAAAATACAAAGAGACCTCTCATATCTGCACCCAGACTACAGGCCTCTAGTTGTTTTTTGTCTAATCTGAAAGAGACCCACCCAGTATAGCTTGTTGTTACGCCATTTATCTATCACAGAAGGATGACCAGCTCTAGTTTGCTATAACTTAGACTCACTTAGAGCAAAATTATTGTGTCATGCATGAACTTTGATTTAATGAAGAATAGAGCGGTTGGAGATCAGGATTGAGGTGTAATTTTCTTTCACTCAAGAAACAGAACAAGGAATTGGCCCCCTCGGACTGGAAGAGGCATATGGGGTCCTCATTCTAGAACAGTCGAGGCTGAGCTGCAGGTCAGCACTGAGGTACGATGGCAGAGCCTGAGCTCTAGAGCGGCAGGACCTGCAGGCTAGGCTCTCTTGGGCAATACCTGTCTGAAAATTATTGTCAGATTTACATATGCTGATAGCTAGTCCTGGAGCACCCTGCTAAATAAACTCACTCATGTTTTCATGCCTCTTTATTTGTTGCAGAGACTGAATCTAGAAAAGCTATTGTAAATTTCGGCCTTTGGAACAATCTCAGTCAAATCAGAAACAGAGCAGAAACATCCAACAGATGAACCAACAGCCAATGTTTAACATTCTATGGGAGGAGCCATTAAGGAAATGGTCCAGAACCTGAAGTCACAAGAGGGAAATATTTTGATTTAAATCCATTCCTTAAATTATTCCTGGTGATCACCACCCGAGACAGAAGAGAAGCCAACAAAGAATAAAGGGAAGATGCTCAGAGGATCTTTTAAGGTTCTAAATAGCTGAAGGAAGAAAAGAAAGACCATTTTAACAAAAAAATAATAGCAACATTTTGGGGAGTTCTTTTTAATATAAATCTTTCTGTTGCTGTCTTTGCAGCCCAAGAGTGCAAAGAACAGAAAAACTGAACTGAGCTGGGGATGCCACGTGCTCTGCCTTGTTGAGAGGTTTGTATGTAGCACTGAATACCTGTTTCTCTTCAGGTAACATGACCCCCATAATTACCAATATCCACTCAAGTAGGGATGGCGTTCCCTGCTCACAGTGAGAATAATAAGGAAGCAGGTATATGAAAAAACACAATGCTTAAAATAAATCCACACTGGCACATTACATCAGACTGGTTTTGGTGATATTTTGTGCCTCTATTTAAGGTACGATGGCTTAACATGGTCACGTGACATAAGGATTTGTTTGGCGGTGGCAGGATTAGAGAGATTTGCTTGTTGCCATCAGCTCAGTTGGTAAAACCAATTCAAATGCTTTGCAATTGATTTGGGCACAACTCAGTCCATTCTCAGCCCAAGAACTGAACTGTGTTAAGTTGTCCCTTGTTCAAACTGTGACCAGAACACCTTTAACTGGATTTTTTTTAACATCCTTTCCAGCTGTAAACATTATGGTGATTATAATCTGATAAAATAGAGAGACCATCACTTTACATCCACGTGCACAGAGGTGAAAGGGGCCAGACGGACAGTCTTTAACAATGAAGTCTTGTATTTTTCCAAAACTAATACAGAATAGGGACACGGCTCCCACCTCCCCTATCTGCCAATAAACCTTAACACAGAATGGAAGGAGTCACCTTTAAAAGTGAAAGGAAAGTTTCTTTCCCATGGCCAGTTCAGTCATGGACCTTCAACCAGGCTGCTTCTTACTCTACATTAAGATGATGGATTTGTTTGTTAGGAACAGACTCATGTCCCTCAGGCCACCAAACAGCTGCCAGAGCAAAACTTTTTGGACATTGACCTGGATTTGCACCTAGAAGGCTGGAGATTTAGGGTTCCCATTACCAGTCCCCTGAGCCATCAAGTCCCCTTGATTTGGTCCCTCCTGTCTCTTCAATGAAATATGACAAGTTAATTCCTTAGAGAGTTAAATATTAGACCACATTCATGCACTATGATTACTGAGCAGAAAAAGGATTAGCTGGCACCTTTTGCAAAATTAGCATTTGTTCCCCAAATATGAACTTCAGGTTTAACAACTTAAAACTCTTTCCACTTTCAGAGAAATAGGGCAACATTTTCAACGTCACCTGTTTTCAAATGGATTTGGGCACTTTGGAGCCTAAGTCTTCTTGAAAGACAGTGTCATGTAGGTGATTTTGAAAACGTTATCCATAATGTATTGCTCGTTCAATAGGAATACCTTTAACCCAGAACTCATTGAAATTAACACTGGAAAGAAGAGCACTGCATGAAATTTTCTATCAGTGGCAAACACGTTTGCTAACTACTCACTCCAACACATCTTGTGGGTGGCCATTGGTTTTACTGCTGCACTAGCAACTCTGACTTTTAATCCTCCTGCTAATACCCCAACCTGATTCGCTTTACTGGCGATAGATAAGTCATGTTTCTGGGTCCCGCACACAGCGACTGGACACCACCTCACCGTGGCTTGCAGGCAAGCTCTATCGCTAAACAAAAGACAGCCTGTTTGGTCACCCTTCCTTCAGAGAGGCTTAAGAACATTTTTGTCATTTTTGAACAGCTAATATCTTGGGGGGTAGAGGGGAGTTGTCTAATCTCTTTAAATTTAATCTTTACTTTTTGAAAACTCTGGGTACAGATGCTTAGTACTGGATATGTTCCATTATACTAATTAGGTCCAGATTACCTGAAGCAGTAGGACTCCGCACCAGCTTGATTTAAATTCTTCCCCCTGCTCACCCCCTTCTTCTCTAAGGTCACACAGTTTGGAGTTTATTTATTTATTTCCTCTTTTCTCCCCCCCCTCCCCACCAGTTTTATCTGATGAGGGTCTTTTACTATCTATTTTATGGGACTCTGGACCATATTCTTTGCTGGTATAAATTAGTGTCCATAGACATCAATAGAGCTGTGCCAATATGCACCAGCAGAATTTGGCCCTACTTATATTTTGCATGGCTTATGCCCTTTAGTGATTTTTTTTAAACAGTCTTTCTTTATGAGAGATGACAGCTAATATTTTGATTATTTTTTCTTTCACGTTTTTAAAGACTCCTGTTAAACTCTAAGCACTTTAAGCCCATTAAAACAAATAATTGACATAAAAAAAATGACAGTGGATACAAGATACTTGATGGGCACCCAAAAAATGACAGAAGTCAGTCACCTTGATAACTGCTATCCATCAATACATCCACCATGTTCCACACCATCAACCCACCTGTTCCAGAAATGCTCCTCGAAACAAGGCACGTATGGGTTTCATTTTTTGATTTGTATTTACAGTCTTACGGTTTCATCAGTTCAACATGGGTGGAAACACTTGAGACAAGGGGTAACGTTTTTCAAAAGCTGCTAATTCACTTAGGCATCTAAGTCCCATTGAAAGTCAACACCGGTTGAAAATGGGATTTCAGTATTTCAAAATTTTTATTCTGGGTCTTATGTCACTTGAGTCCGATAACTAGTTACCTATGGTGAATAAGTCCATTGAAAAAGAGAATATAAACAAAGCTATTTGTTTTTACTCAGACTCCTTTAAATAGGGCTGCTCATGGAGGTTCTAATCTCTCATTAAGTTATTCCATGTACATTCATATATTTTACATAGACAAACATTTGTTTTTATTTCTCTTATTCCAAGTCTACACTTAATTTTTTAATAAAGACAAACTAAAATGAAAAAGAAAAACCCTACGCAGCAGATGACAGCTATGTAGTAGATGACAGCTATAAGCAGAAGGCTTGCTCCTGAAGCCAACTGAAGAGGAGGGTCAAACTGTGAAAGTAAAAGGAGGTTAGAACAGGCCCAAACTCTGCTAATAAGCATGTTCGTATCTGAAAATTTTTTCACTTAGCAAATACGTTCTCCTGAGATTCAGTGTAGAACAAGCCCATGCTTCAGTTGCAGGAAGAAGAGTTGTGTGAAAGGGAAGTCCATTAAGCAAAAATCTGCTAACTACTTGTGAATTACCACCTGAAACAGTAGAAAAAGTTTGAAGTGAGTGTTAATTAGTGCTATGTGAATCGCCAGATATTTGGATTGGTGTGGGGTTCATAAAAGCTGAACCTTCCAGTGGTCACCCAAAGCACACAATCTTCCTGAGCTTCCAATATCAAGACAACATGTTCCTGGGAGATTTCTTCACTTCCTGCTAGCGCTCCAAGTGGGAAATACTACACCTGGTGCAGAGCATGGTGGAAATGGAAAAGAAAACACTGCCCAAATGTTCCCCTTAAACATTTTTTTGTAGATTCATAGGCTGGGGGCGTGTTATTGTCTCAGTCAGTTCACAAAGGAACGTGGTGAAACAAGTGGCCTGCACATCCCTGGCAGAGCCTAGGGGGTCTTTCCCCCATGTCATGGCTTCAAGTACCCATCCCCCATTGAAGTCCTTGCCTCTTTGCTACCACCCTTCTAATCCCAGGACACAGAACACTAACTGTGCCACTCTCCAACAACCAGAGGGGTTGCTGTTGAGCTGCAAGAGAGGAGATTTTCCCTTTCAACTCCAGGTTTGTTTCTTTATTTCAACCAGGCTTCTCAGCTGAGCTAGTTTCCAGAAGCTTATAAGGGAGACCGGCTATCATGATAACATAGCTAAGAGATCAAGCAGCCATAATAAATATGGGGACCATCTTTCATCATGACCTAAGAACCCAAGTACACTTGCTTATGTTTCCTTCAATCCTTGACATCGTACAATGCTACCTTAAATACTTAAGGTGACCTGTTCGGCTCGTGCGTTGGAAACCCTACGCACAGTTTAGTCTTAAATGGACATGGTCAAATCATCTAACCGCATGTTTGTATTTCGTTTTGCAATGTTCCTTGCACTCTGTTTTTTATTTTGTCCCTCCCTGAGTCACTGGGAGATTTTAAAGATCTCGTTCACTCTTTGTAACAAGAGGGGTATATGCCCCTGGGCCCTGGTCTCATGGACAATTCATTTGGCTTCTCTAAATTCTGCCAGCAATTCAATTATATTTGGCATTTGGTCACTTTCTGTCCTAACCTGCTGCATATTATTGCTGGGCATGGTTAAACTGTTTGTCACTCTTCATCTCTAGAGGCTGCATTTCAGCAATGGACTTAACAGTACCAGTATTTAGCTTGGAAAGAACTTTAGAAGCCTATTGAATAAAACCCCCAGTATAAATGCAGGCTGGGATTTCCTACAGTAGCATAAAGGAATTAAAGAGTTGCCTTTATACCTCAATACATTTGAGGATCTGAGTCTAGGTGCCTAACTCCCCTTGACTCTTGAAAATCCCAGCCCTACAGTATCAGTAATTATACAAGTGAGTGAAAAACACTTCAGATGTTTGGAAATATTTTTCATAAGTGCCCTTGCAAACTGTGAATTTTCTTGCTTTGTCATCTGTTCAGGCTCTAACCTTCTTTATGCACTGTAGTTTGTAGTGTGTCAATATTTACTTTCCTTTAGCGGTTAAATGCAGTTTGATGTTAATATGTAGGGGAGTTTTGCTATAGCTTTGGAGTGGAAGTATTTGTATTTATTAGAGTTTGAGGTTGTGAATATGTTTACTTGGCAGCTCTTTAAACACTGCTGCACTAAATTAAACTAAATGAGCAGCATGGGGTTATATGGGGATAAAAAGGCAGAATCTGGCCCCATAATCTATATTTCTTTTTCTTAATATACCTCCAAAGACTTCCTCTTTCCTGGGGACATCAACAGCATTCTGCAGTCTTACCGCACCTTCCCTCACAGGATCTCAAAGCCTGGGTCAGAAGGGGATAACTGAAGCACAAAGTAAGTCAGAGTGACTCAGACACCGAGAGCAATGGAACTTGATCCCCAGTCCCACTTGCTCACCACTAGACTATTTGTGACTTGTTCTTTAGGCAACATCTGGAGGCAGTGGATGCAGGCAGCACACACTAACAAAGGCCCATCTTTCAGGAGATGAGCTCTAGTGTCCTGGCTCATCTGAAGCTCTGCACTACTAAGTTGCAAAATTAATCAGAGGCCATTGGTTCCACAACATTCTTTAATAGGAAACTATGTAGAGATTGTTTGAAGAGAATGCATGCAAAGTGCTGGTGAACCCATTTACACTAGCAAAGACAATAGTGCGTGCACACACACACAGACAGACAGTTTTTCATGCTCCAAGCCTCTGATCACCTGTGCTGTGGAGAGGGAATAATCCTCTCCCTCAGGCTCCAAGCTGCAGTTGTGTGCCGTTCTAATGATTCAGCGTAGACGCTCACTACAGCAATGGGATGGGAGTGAATTTTTCATACCCCTGAGTGACTTAACTTTTTAGGGTAAACCTGGCCTCAGGTTCACTGAGTCAGGTGGTTTTACCTTCTTCCTCTGAAACCCTAGCACTTATCACTATCAAAAGTTGAAAAAAATAGCATGTCTTACATTCCAATCAAAACTGTCCTTACTGATCACTAAAAGAATCTGACAAGGATCTTGGGATCTTCCTGCTTGTGGGATGCTCATTAATGGATGTTATAAATTGTTTTGTGAATCTAAAACTCAGGTGTTACTGGGAAGGATGGTTCCCCACCATGTCCATACATATGAGGGATGGTTCAGGTATCACGTCAATGATGCGGAATGCCAGGGGATCAGAAGAGAGATGGAGGACAACAAACTCAGAGGTTTCACAGAAAATAAAGTTGTTACTGTATTCAAGTCACCGATGATATAATAAGAGTTAGCTAAAATAGAAGGGTTTGGATATGGATATTTCACCAGTCCATGAAAACCTCACTCCGTTGTTAGTAAAATCAAAATGAAAAGTGAATGTTATTCAGGGCTAGCTCATTACACACTTAAAATGTACACAGCACTGGAAAATATACCACAAAGAACAATCTTGAATTGGCCTAAGGTGAAATGGACTAAATAGATCCTCTTTATCTACAACTTCTGTGATTATTTAATGTCATGCTGATTACTAGTTATCATGCACCTATGGTCAATACTAGGTGACAATAATGTAATCTGTGCTATAGATGACAACACTAGTGGAAGACAATAAAATACAAATGGGGCATGTTATCAGAGTGGCCTGACTCTTAGCCACACCTTCTTGTTATCAGCCTGTCCTTCAGCACAGAACTGAGATTTCAGTTAATTATATCTATCAACAGAGAGGATCAGAAGCACAACAGAAAAACTCCAGTCTTGATCACAACCCAGCTTCTGAAATTCCCCACACAGTAGCCTCAATCTTTGGACTAGAGTCATGCTAATCACATAATTACACCCACTAAACTCTAATGTTGTGGGAGGGAAATGACATCACATGATACTACCAACATTGGGATTACAGGTTGGTACAGGAAACTAGCCAGAGTGAAGATGAAAATTGCTACTACAAGTTACAAACAGTCACCTGAATGATATGCCAAAATGCAGTCAATGGACAATTACTATTTCAGGGCTGGAAAAATATATGCATTGAAGAGCTTTATTTCTGTGATGACTCCCAAGGTCTTCACAGATTATAGAACTTCTTATGAAAGTAAAGTTACTCGTGCATCACTGATTGCAGGACTGAATTGTAAACTAAAATGTTTCAGGGGCATGTACATACCATTGTGATGGGTACAATTTAAGTACCAATAGAGAAAATAAAAAATCAAATATTCCAAAAAATATTTCATGTTGCCATTAACACCTTTGATTATCAAACCTGAAAGAATTTTAAGTACTGGATATGCTTTTTTGCCAATTTGCCCTGATTTTTACCATTTGCCCTGTTTTTCACCAGTTACATTTCACCCAGTCTGCACAATGAAACTGGACTGGTGAGTTTCACTTCCTGTTTAGAGTCAGTGAATTTTCTGGTTTCCTATGCATTATAACTCTACTGCAGATGGGTTTAATTAAAAAGAGCCATTTATTAATTAATCCTCATGACAACATTTTAATCTATATCATATTTTCTAGAAATCATGTTTACCACCACAGATTTTGGATTCAAGCACTTCAGAGTAATCAATTTTCAAACATGATAAACTAAAGACTTCCCAGTTTGTGTTTTTTTTAAACTTTACATGTAAATTAAATAGCACCATGAGAAAAATCCCTGTTAAATAACATTATAAGTAAAAATATAAGCAAAGAGAAAGGAAAAAAGAGACGGTTAAATAAGGCCGCTAGTCTGGGACTTGAGAGACCTGAGTTCAAGTCCCTCCTCTGCTGCAGACTTTCAGTGAGATCTTGAACAAGTCACTTAGCCGTTCTGTGCCTCGGTTTCCCCTCTGGACTATGAGGATAATAGCACTGCCCTACCTGGCGGGTGTGCTGTAAGGATAAATGCACTAAAGATTCGGCGGCATTCAGATACTATGGTAATGAGGGCCATACAAAGGTCTTACTCAAACAAAAAATCCAGTATCTCATATTCTGGGACCAACACGGCTTACAACAACACTGCAAACAACTATGGAAGACATCTATTTTTGCTGTTTAAAATGGAAACTTCACAACACGAAGAAGGGAGCCAGACTAAACAGTGACATCTACTTCCTGAGCAAATGCAAGAAACAAAATATTATCCTTACCCCTTCTGCTTAACAATCTGTCCCAACTTGTATTTAGCTCAGATACTCAACTTCCTTCCCCAGACCTGAAGAGCTCTGTGTAGCCTGAAAGCTTGTACCTTCCACCAATACTTGTCTCTCTAATATCCTGGGAACAGCAGCTAAAACAACACTGCAAACAAAAATCCCATTGACTTTAAATAAGGTCTGTAGGATAAAGCCCTTGAATGAAGTCAAACTGTATATGAAACAGAGAATTAATACCAGGATAGTCCTTAAACATGGTTTATTTTCCACCCTACGCCCTGATTTTGCAAACAATTACACATGTACATAACTTTATACACTTCATCACCCACTGATGTGTGTCAAATGCATGTTTGTTCTTATTTCATTTTCTTTAAAACCTATTTCATGTTACATCTTAGTATGGAATTTATTTTAAAGACAGAACCAGTTATTAATGTGATTTTCCAATTCTGGAAGAATATGAATATCTTCTTTGCCTGAACAGCCTAATAGTCCATTTCTCAGTAAGTCAGTCTCAGGAGGAACAAGATTTTAGTCTCAAATAGTTTTCTACAGTTACTGGAAATATTTCATTTTTTTCATTGGGATAGTAAATAAATTCAA
This sequence comes from Chelonoidis abingdonii, assembly GCF_003597395.2. Classification (NCBI taxonomy): domain Eukaryota; kingdom Metazoa; phylum Chordata; order Testudines; family Testudinidae; genus Chelonoidis; species Chelonoidis abingdonii. The sequence continues at coordinate 4,329,875 of NC_133791.1, forward strand.
ATATGAAAATGAGGGAAATGCCAGCATGTGCCATAGGCTTTCTAATGGTAGCAAACTGAGGCCCTGATTTTGCAAAGAAAACCATAAAAGCAGATCCTTGCAGACAATTAGGCCTTATTTAAACAAGTTGGGCTCTGTGTTAAGGCAGAGATAGTTCTGCCTGTGCGGAATCAGTTTCTGGATCAAGACCTAGAACTTCTCTTTGAGATGGCCACACAACCCTACTATATTTTTAATATTACATGATGTCCAAAAAAAAAATTATCAGCTTGACCAAGTGTGAGAGAGAAAGGATGAATTAGAGATTTATCTTTCACCAGCTACAGAGCAGCTAATTGGGGAGGATTGTTTTGGAAATATTCTATGGTATTTGTAGGGCATGAAATGTAACACACACACGAACCCATACTGAAGTAATACCTTTTTTCCTTCAGAACAATTCCCCCATAAGCAGAGATTTACTGTAACCTGAATTGCAATTTGCTCATTGCAACGTATTAAAAATTATTTAGACTTTCATTAGATGTTAGATCTAGAAGCTGGTTCTATAGCAGTATTGTCCACACATATGAAATAGGCTCCAAAGTATGAAATCCATTAATATAATCTTAATTAACATAAAGATGCTATTTTCTATTCTCCTTTCCAGCAATTTAGAAGACAGAAAAAAAATGAAAATAAGGAAAGGAAAATAAACAGTGGTGGCCTTTTACTGGCTGGATGACTGAGAAGCAACGTTTCCAAAACAAAATCATCAAGAACCAGACAGTCGGTTTGGGCCAAAGATAGATTCTGCAAGTAACTGTGGAAGCCACTCTTGATATAGTCAAAGTAACTCCCCTGTAGGGTTAAGTTCCCTTTTTTCAATTACAAAGATCATGTAAATAGTAATATAAAATACAGTGCCGGCACCAAAACCCAAAAGTTAAAGAGTGTCTTTTGGGTAAGCTGATATTATGTGTAACAGGAGGGGAAAAAAATATTCAAGGAACAAATCATGTCTATATATCAGCTTTTGGCAAGTAGAAACACTGCTGTTGGGTTTTTAAATAACTCTTTGCCAAACAGTAACAGCCACCTCTTGCCAAAATCACAGCAAGGTCAAACACGTATCCTATAGGCCAGATCATCTGGTCTGACCCCCACATGAAATGCCACCGGGTTTTACCCACATAAGGATGGAAAGATTTTTTAAAAAAAATTAGTTGCAATTCATCTAATTTTAAATTTCACTAAAAACAAAAGGTCTGAACTTCTGCCCTTTCCTAATCTCCACTCCCCACCACACCTGCTTACCCCTTCCAGAGATTCAATGATTATTATTTGATGAAGGAGAATGTCATAACACATTCAGAGCCAATCACAGCTCAGAGGAAGGTAGACTAAATGGAAACAATATAGTAAGTGTGCGTGTGCAGGAATCAATCACTCTGTGCTTCTCCGGCTTTCAGTTGTGAGCCGTTGACTGGAAGCACAGAGTAGGAGAACTGGAAAAGGCAGGAAGCAGCATTATCCTGCATTCGACACACTATTTTCCTCCACAAATTAAGATTTTGCAGCCTGCTTCAAAGGAACTATTTTACTTTCATCAACCAGTTCCCCAAATGCTGTACTTCTCATGCAGCTTGCAGAGGGTTATTTCCTCAAGCCCCCACCAAATCAGCCATCACCCGTGCCTCCAATATTCACAACAGAACAAAATACAGCCTCTGGGCAGTTAACACTATTCAGGTAACAGAGTTGGCAGTGCAGCATAATATTCTAGCTAAAAGGCCAGAGGCCTCAAAACAACAGATGCCACTTTTAAAAGGAAGAGGCCCAGGATGTGGCTCTGAAAGTGACTACGCACTGTTTATGTTGCTTGAATAAATTTGGGGGTTTGTCACTTTGGGGTTTTCGTTTGTTTTTTAAAATGTTCACGCTGCTGAGGACCGTCGTCCTCTTTAACCAGATACACTAGGTCTGCAACCTGCCTCACGCTATTGTGCAGCATTGCTGGGCAGTGTTAAACAGCTGCTACCTTCTGTTGTAGGGGCTGCTGCTTCAGTGGTGAGGAAAGTGATCCCCGACAGAGACAGAGCTAATGCAATATACTACCATAGAACACATTCCTTCCTTTAAACCCTTTAACACAGGGATACATACACTGATGTATATGCATCTATATGTCTATTCCTCCAGGGTCATTACAATTTTCTCTCTTAAAAAGGTATGTGTTGAGGGCCTTTTAGAGATTGTCCATGTGCTTTTAAAGATACCTTAATATTCATTTCCTAGGCAGTTGCTGACAGTTTTTGAAAATGAATCCATAAAAGCTCCAATACCTGATGCTCTGAGCTAAAAAACCTTTGAGTCAACAGCGGGAAAGAGTGGCGCTGTATACATCCCCCTATAATGGCCAGCTTTTCTCCTCTTGTTTATTGAGACAGTTCAGAATATTTAAACAGTTGTATATTCAAAGATTACAATGGAAGGAAGAGAATTACCTAAGGACAGGGTTAGCCTGTTTGATCAATGCATAATCAGATAACTGCTCCAGCTTTTTTACAAGTCTTTAAGCAAAGATCAGCCACTCAAATTCTAATTCCTTTTGCTAATTAAGCAGCCTGTTAATTGCTCTCAGGGTCTCTAATGCCATGTCATTATGCTTTTTAACAGCCTGCTTGACATCAATAGGGCTGCAAGCTCCACACAAACAAAGCAGGCATCTAGTACTTAATGAATTAGGTTAATGCTGGTATTCTAACTGGTCACTGGCACATCGCCTTTAGCGTGCAGGATTTCATTATAATTTCATCATCTTTCATGGAAAAAAGCAAGTTACAAATGTTCAACACTTACCATAACAGGCATCAAAAAGTACTGAACCTAATACGAAAGGACCTAAAAGATTTTTTCCCCCCTTTTTCCGCTGGTCAATAGGACTTGCGTAATTGCTTCCTAAAAAACACAACATCAGCGCCACCTTTTCAAAACACCAGCTAGTTCTCAAGTTCCTTTGACATTGTCGGTGTCAGTCAAACTATTTAATGTGCCATGGAGGTTCTAAACTACTCATGTCTTGTTACAACGTGGAACCCGCAAAAAAAAAAAATCAGGAAAAAAAAAAAAAAAGGATTTCCTTTCACCCCTCCACTCCCTCTTATAGGAAAGCCCCACAGACCTGAATGTGAAACAGTACTGTGTCTACAGGATATTTCTTCTAATCAGCCTATAGAATTTATTCGAACGCTGATTCAAAGACCCATAGGAAGGATGTGTTTCTTTATTAAACACTGTATGTTTTTAGAAGATAGACCCATGAATTTCAACAGAACCCCAGTGCTTCCATTCCTTATTAAATTTTAGAAAAAAGTATTCAGCCTTTTTGCATAAGGGTCTGGCTAAAGCTAAATATACACAGAGAGAGACAGACACACACATACAACCAGGAACGGTTATTCATGCTTAAACCAAAAGAGCTGTATGGCACACACAGTAAATGAAGAGCCATTAGCTCCTGTTCAGTGCCCCCATCCCCCTCCCTCATTCCAAGACTAAGCAAACCATGTGGCTCCAGCTGAGGTACTCCAGTTTCCGCAATCCATTATTCCAAAATAAATTCCATTGGTGAACTGATGAGTGAGAGGCCTTATCTGTCCGTCATAGATTAGTCTCTAAAAAGGGTGGTGGCAGGGATAGAGCCTAGTTTGCACACAGGAGGGGTTAACCAGGGCTTTTCTTTAAACAAATAGACATGCATAGATATATAGATACAAGAACCATACAATTTTTTAAAGCTTCTTGGAGGGAAAAGAAAGCAGTCCTGCACTTAACAGCAAGATCCACCACCACCACCCACAGAAATCTAGCTAGACAGGGGTGGAAAATTCTTCATGGGGTGCAATATGGTGTCCCCATTCCACAGTGGTGGAGGGTCAGGGCCATGCAAAGAGGATGTGGAGAAGCGTTGCCTAACTGTACAGATACAAGGAGATCTGCAGCTCTTGGGGCATCCACAGCATGGCTCTCTCACAGTGGCATCGCCTCACTGTAGAAGAGTTACAAGCCATAGACATATGAGCCTGGTATGAAGGGCAATCTGTCAGACACTGTATTTAGACCAGTAACTCTGACCTCTCCCACCCAGAGCCCCTTGTGTGCAACATTTCGATGGAGGGCTGGCTGGGGAAACTTCTATTCTTCTTTCCCCTCTCTGATCTGTGCAGCAAATTGGATCAGAGGACCATGTTGTACATGTAATTTCAATTTTTGCCTCTGGGGCTCCTGAACTTTGTATTTACACAGGAAATAGAGAAGCGTCTGAGAAACATGGCCTATTGCAACAGTTCTGGTGTGGACTCTGTTACTCATCTCTTCCCAAGTTTTTGCAACCAACCAGGCATTGTTAGCCAGACACCATGGGGAGCCCTTGAAGCCCAAAAGATTCTGTATATACTTCTACTTCAGGCCCTGCAGGTGGAAAATAGGTCTTGTGATCTTTTTTATAATCTTTCTGATGCAGAATGAATCTCAGAATATGCAGATCAGACATACTTCTGCATAAAGGCAGTGATCAGCACTGCACAAGTTCACAAGAGCGTGCAAACACCCAGCAGAGCATGAGTAAGGGCAGTCGTGGGCGTAGCAAAGTCTGTGACATCGTTCTGTAAAGAGGGTATCCTGTATGGTTATGAGAGTGGAGCGTGGTTTATTAGTTAGAAGACAGGTTGAGTCAGGATTCTGGCACTTCCACTGCCTAAGTGACACACCCTGTGCTGACCCCAAATTTCCAAACCTGGGTGACTAAAGTTAGGGACTTAATCCAGACATTGGTACCTAATTAGAAATGCACTGATGTTCAGAGGTGCTAAGTACTCACAGCTCACATTAACATCCAGTTTGAAAACCTGAAGCCTTGATTGCTCTGTTCCCTTGGTTTATCCACCTGTAAGGTGGGGATAATAATGCTTTACTTATTGCACAGAGGTTTTGCTACTCTTAATGGTACAGAACAAACACAGAACAAAAGCTACGTGTTTATTATAGTATTATTGTAATATATGGAGATTCTTTTCAACTACACGAAGAAGAATTAAACTCAGTCACGTTGTCTGACAAGATGAACTCGGATAAATCAAAACATCATTGGCAAAACTATGAGGAAATGAGAAGTCTGCTATAAGGCCAGATTCTGATCTCAGTTAAATTGGCATCAATCCAAAGTAATTAAAACTGAAGTCCAAATTCAACTGGTTTAACTGAGATCAAAATCTGCCCTTTATTTCAGGCCATGCTGTGACATCAATGTAAGAACTCTCCATTAACTTTAATGAGGAATTTTACTCTTTTTTTAAAAAAAAAAAAATCAGGGGCACAATACTTCTGCTCAGATATTACAATGATGGTCATCAGTGTAATTCCCCTCTTAGTTATTACGGAGCTGAGGTCCCAATCCTGAAAAGACATATAGACGTGATTCTCTTTTCCCATGTCAGTAGCCCAGCTGACAGGATGTCAGTGGAGCTACTCATGTGCATAGAAAGTTAAGCATGTGCTTAAGCATTTCCAGTACTGGTGACTTACTCCCCAAGTGTCTAGCGTTTAAGAATATGGCTTTAGGAATACAAATCTTAATTAAGACAAAAATATGTACATTTATATTTGTGCATTTCGAAACAATGTAAATCTATAGGGGGTAAAGAGCGCTGCGGGGAGCTGGTGCATTGTGAAGTACTGATTGTCAGTTATGCTTTCCTGAGATGGAGTGGGGTAAGAGGAGAGTCAGAAAATGCTCACCCCCAATGAGCAGAATACGATATAATGACTATCGAAAGCTAAACTTGGGATGACTTTTCCTCTTTTGAGCTCCATGTGCCAGTTCATTTGTTTTCCATGAGCTGCCCATTAACTTGCTCCTGATGTGGAAACCTGGCCTTTTGGGCTAAACAAACCCGAGCTCAGAGCTGCTGAAGAAGTCTCACCACTTCAGCTTCCATCAAAGAGCAGCAGCAGCCCTTGCCCCCCTTAGTCCGTTTCCCAGAGATTGACGCTCGCTTGGGATGCGCTTACAAGCGCTGGCCCCTTCAGGCTCACTCCTATTTTAAATGAGGCTCAATTTTAAAATGCACCAAATTAAGGGAGTATCTTTAGCATAGTCAACAGTCCCTTCCATGACTGCAGTGCCCAGGGATTAGGGACACCTATATTGTGAGACAATGGGCAACAGAGGTTACACCAGACAGTCTGAGACCTAGACAGCCACAGAGGACTACTGGGTCTGGCCTATGTCCCGCAGCTGAAATACAGTAGCCTGGCTGCAGTCTAGTAACCAAGCCACATCTCTTCCATAAGGTGTGCTATAGCATCAGGGCTGTTCCTGGGGTCTCAGAGCTGAGGGCAGGAAATGGCAGAGACCACCTTACAGAAAACGATAGGTAGCCAGCTGGTATGCAGACAAGGCCTTGCCACCCAGGATTACATACCAGCTGGGCAGTGACCTCATGCTGGCTGCTGAGATAACCAGTGATTCCTCTTATCGAGGTGCTGCTGCTGCTGCTTCTGGCAATACTAATTTGGCAGAGCAGGCACCTGTTAAAAGATACTGTGCTTTTTAAAGCTCAGGGGACAATGAGTAAGTCTTGGGGCCCCTTATTCCCAGATGCTCTGCTTTCCCTGTTCTTTCTCTCTCTCTCTCACACACACACACCCCCTTCATTTTTTCCTCTTTGCTCCCATCCTCTTTTCCTCATTCCTCGCTCTGTCCATCTTCAAAGAGCAGCAACACTATCCTCACTATTCATGACAGTTTCCATCTGGTTGCTATCTCCCCATATGAGCTGTAGCCTGGGAAACTCTCCATGTTGTCCTCTTCCCCTCACCACTCCCTTTGTAGCTCTGGGGGGAGTGGCTAGTGCTCTTAAAACAAGTGGCTAAATAATGATGAGACCCTGTTTCACAAGTATGTGCTACCCAGAGATGAACTTCAGCACAAGCCAGACAAGCAGTACTCAGCCAAGCTGATCTGCACCCAAAGACCCTGAATATTACTGTCCCAATGCCACCAACAGTATTCAGCTAAAATAGGCTATAGCTTGTTATCTTTGCATGAATCTTGCATTTTAGGCTGTGGTTCCTGTCAGCTATGCCTAACAAACATCAGTTCTTAGCCTAGTTACAGGGCATTTTAAAAACTCCATATAAAGTAAATGATCCAGCTTCAAATGCATTTCTTTTTTGAAAACTTGGCACAGCAGAATGAGAAGAGACAAAACTGTTCAGCGTGGGGCCTACTGCATGTGGTTTTTAAAGGGAGGGGTGTCACTTAGTGTTCAGCTGATGGCGTGAAGAATTTTTATCAATCCTTGGGGACCTGAGGTCACGCCGTTTATTTACAAAGATAAGGGTAATTAAAACACATGCAATTATGGTCACGTGACTATGTTACTGGCCTTTGAGGGGAATTAGCCAGAGGTCCCTTTTATTTTTTTATATTATATACACACAGAAAACACAGAGAGGTGTGTGTGTGCGAGCACATGCGCGCGCAAGCACCGAGGTATATGTATACACAAAACACACACACACACACCACACACACAACCATTATGCATCACATTTCGGTCGCAGCATGGTAACAGAACTAAGTGACCATGACTGGGAAGATTACACATACAGTAAGTAAAACGAGACGACCACAATGTGCTGAGGAGTTACTAAAAGTCTGGGAATAGAATACAGAAATTGTGTAGAGTCATGCAGCTAATGAGCAATACACACACGCTGGCACATCCTCATCAATTTTAAAGCCTGGGTAGGAAAAGAATGTAATTAATTAAGGTAGTTGATTTACCAGAGGTGGCATAACAAGATTGATAGAGAAATCTTTTTCCTCCAATCTGTCATGGTTTCTTTCCAGAAGACAGCCCAACATGTGACAACGCCATTCTTGGGCATTCTTAAAAAAATGCATTCAAATTTTTGCTTCCTAAATAGTCGAGCCCTTTCTTAAGCCCTGGTTTGAATTTAGTCTTACAGTGCTGGTATTAATTCAAAGAGAAACAGTATTCCTATAGGCTTACAGGAAGGATTCAACCTGTTCAAAGTAAAATAAAATATAAGAAAATCCTTTCCAGGGCTTTATTAAATTAAAGATTGTGTGCTTTAGGAATGATTCCTCTTTCCCCCACCCCTCCCTAAATCCGATTTCCTCTTGTAGCTTGGCGTAGAGTGAGTCTGGTAAAAGACACGATTGTGGCTTCGTTGAATCAAGATGTTTAATTTTTTTTTCACTCACATAATGATTCTTTTTTTCCCTCCAGCCACTTGAGTTTTGTTTATGCTGCTTGAGCCCTAAACTAATAGATGAAGTCTCTTCACTGCCAAGAGGATGACTTTGGCACCAGACTTGATGAGCCAAAGAGGGCTATATTCATTTTTAAGGATGCAGGCTAGTTTAAAAGACATCATTTTACAGTTGTGACAAATTGAATGCATTAAAGGAAACAACTGTCATTGCAAAGGTTTCTACAGGCCTTTTAGAAGAAATTCTCGAGTTTTCTTTTCTTTCAGAGCAGTTAACTTTTGCAGGGGGCCCTCTAACTTTGTCAGTTCTGGTCTATATTTCATTACTTTTAGGACCCAAGTTAGCAATAATTAGAATTGGGGAAATTATTCTTCAAGATAGAAAGTCATGAGACAAAAGGCAAATTGGAAAGCATTAATTGATTATAAATGGTTAGTTTTTAGGATGGGGAACAAACTCCCCAAATACACTAGTTTTACCCTTTCAAGAAAAGATGAATGAGATGTGCAGCTACTTTCACTCAAGCCAGGCATGTAAATCTTGTACTTAATGACTGATGAACAATATTTTTTCTCCTCCAAGTGCAGATGGGCAAATCTCCCTAATCAGAAAACTTGAGAAAAATCTCATTTGAGCACTGCACTGCCCAAACATTTTCCAACCCAGAACTTTAGGTGCTTGGTCAAAAAAAAAAAAAAAGCAACTTCATCTAATGTGATCCATATTCTGCCACATGCACATTTAATATAAAAGCCATGTTTGATATATACCGCCTTAGCATTTTTCTATTTTAACTGAGAGCCTTTTGTTCTGTCGAGACTATACTAGGATTTGCTTTCATTTTTCATGATGTTTCACTCAATACATCACTAACATTAGCAGCACTTAATAAGTACCCACCTTCTCCCCTGCCCTCCCTCAAATATCTTTTGATGCGTGTGCTTCGAAAATCTTCAGAAGCTATATGTTGTCTGAGAAGCGGTCTCTCTAACCCCAAATATCAAAGATAATGAAGAGTACATTTCTGTAAAACATTGCATGGTAATAGCAAAGTGTAGTAAGCAAAATGTCTTGCAGATTAAATTCCGCCCTTGGTACGGTCTCTGTAATGGGCTTCCCTTCCTCCTTTTCTCTGTTGCAGATTCACATCTGTTTCTCTGCATTTTGAAACTGTGTTCATTTTTCACTGCTGCCCTTTGTTCCACACTTACCAGCTCTCGCCAAGGGCTTCATTTCACTTATTCAATAAGCGGGAGGCACTGCAGATTGGAGAGAGCTTTCGGACAAAGCTCGAACTTCTATTGGGACTCAACAAAAATGTGTTTATTCCCCATCACGGAACTCTTTTTTCCTCTGTTACTTCTTGTTGTTGTTTTTTAATTAGGAACCATTTGTTTTTTTAGCATATGGTTGTTGAAATGGAGTTGGATTTCAAACAATTCATTCTGATAACTTCAAAAAAACTATATAAATTGCAAAGCTGCAGCTGAAAAACTATACAGGACTGAAGAAACTTTATCATTGGAAATAGCTTTTACTCTTCACTCTCTTGCTTAGAAATAATTGATTGTGTCTACAGATCCCTTCATAGTCTCACATCTTTTTTTTTTTAAATGAGATTTAGACACCAACATCACATGCCTCTAGTTTTGCAACTATTTCTTGGACTTTTTACCCCGTATTTTTCCTGTCTCACTTAGTATGCATTAAAATTAAGACCACACTGCACTGCAAAATTGGATTTAAATTGGAAACCAGGCAGGACTTCCTGGTGAACACCTTGCTAGGCCATCCACTGTTATGTCTGGGTTATTCCTTCGAGCATGTTCTCCAGAGGCCAGGCACTAATTGCTGTGTTTTACTGCACAACAAAATTAGAGAGAGAGGAGAAAAACCCACCACCCATGTTTTCCCAACACAAGATTTTGACAAGTTAGAAAGTTTATTATATCCTGTTGCTAATCTAAACACAGAACAAGTTCTTCTTTGGAGAAGCAGAACATAAACTCCTAACAGTTAACGATTGTAGCAGCAACCTAATGTCTGAAAGTAAAATAAACAATTTAACTCTTGTGGCTATGTTCATTATGCCACAAGCACACTGAATCAAATGCATTTTTTTTTGTTATTAAATCTTAATCTCTCTACGGTGTCAGTATCATAAGTAACTGTAAAACTCTCAGGATCAGGAAATATTTATACACAGATTCCTCAGCCTGAGAATATTACCTTTCTTCATGTGCAACACTTCCTCATCTCCAATAAACCTCCACTTCTTTAAAAGTACGTACGTTTCTGCCCTCTCCTCACTTTCCCTCTGGATCGGTGCTCATCTGAAGCCTGGAACACCACTGGTACTTACATGTGTTTCATTAGCAATTATGTTCTATTTTACAATGTAAAGCTTAAAAGGCTTAGAACATAAAAGTCAACAGAACATTTTTATAACCGCTACATCTAAGGAGAACGACACTAATTTTATGGGTTTGTTGGTTTAGAGAATCTGCCCAGCTGTATATTTTTTTCAAGTAATATTCTTTGGGCCAATATAAAATATCTTGTATAGGAGCTAACATGCTTCACACAGCGAGTGGGCTGCAACTGAGCTCTCCCTCCAGTAGTAGTGGGGAGAGAAATCCTTAGAAATAAAGATCAATCCCACCTGACAGGGGCAGTGCAGTATAATGGCTAGATCCCTGGAGGGGGTGGTTCAGAAACCTGGGTTTTATTCCTGGCACTCCCACTGTCCTGCTGGGTGATCTTGGGCAAGTCACCGCCCCTCAGTGTGCCTCAGTTTCTCCATGTGTAAACTGGGAATAGCAGTGCAACACCACTAGGTACGCCTCTGTATCTGCTGTTATTGCACTGGCCTTTCAAAGCTCTTGCATGTGGATTTAATCATCTTTGTTCCTAATTATTCTACTTTCTTTACAATCAAATGAATCTAAGTGAGGATCAAACAGTATCGTCTGTCCACCCATCATTTCTCAGGTGCTTATCACCATATTACCCAAGTGTGTTCGGGTTTATATGTTCTTATTATATCATCGCTGCTGCTGCCAGACTGTTTGCTTTAAGCTCTGTACACATAAGAGAGGGAAGATTTCTTTCTTCTGATTGGAGGACAGGTTCTGTTTCAGACCCAAGAGTCCCGCACCCTTCTGACATCCGAAACAGGTGTTTGTTGTCTTCCGCCCATCCAAACTCCTGTTTGCTGCAGGCGGCTTTAAGGGCTATGGAATTTTAAAGAGCTGCCTGAGTTTATTTACATTTGGCCTATTTTCTGGCAATTAAATCCCATACGTCAAAATGAACAACTGGTGACATTAATGAGGCTTCAGCAGAGTGAGATTCCTCTGTGATAGTTGTCTCTCCTGGGGGGTGGGGGAGGTGTTGATGATGGGGTGGGGAAACTTGATATATGTGAAATTAAATGATACTGGATAAGCAAGATGTCTAAGACAGATTGAATCCATCTCCTTAATGATTTAGCAGGATTTGTGGTTTTTTATTCCTAGAAGTGAATTTTCCCCTATACTCCTGTGGGACACCAGAAACCATGATGCTAAAAGCCATAGCCATTTCTATTTGGGGACAGTTGATGGCAGAAGGGCGGTCATCTCTAGAGACCTGAATTCAAATCCTTGTTGGGTTACATGTGGAAACGGATGCCGTGGTCTTCAGACATACCTTAGTAGACATTTGCCACATGACAGTCACCAGGAAAATTTAGCACCCGTAGGACAGCCTCTTTTCAAGAGAGACCCAGGATTTGGAATTTTCATGGGTTATTGCTGGTCAGAACTGAGAAGCGTCACACAAAGCTTTGGGCAGAAAGCAGGAGGAGTGGGGAGGACAGGACTTGAAAAGCTGAAAATCAAATCGCTTTAAATTGTCTAAAATTACCAACCAAAAACAGGAGGTGTTTGAGTCACTCCTCAAATTCTAAAGATTGTGGCCTGAGGGCTTTATAGACCAGGTTCTCCAGCTGAGTGCAGCTGTTTGAGATTCATTGCCACCATAAATTAGCCCCAACACCACTGTTACTAGCCTGAGAAGGACCACACTAGTGTAGGGGAGTGATCTCAATGGAGGGACTTCTATATCACATGCCTGGATTGCCAGGCTATCAGAGAAAAGGTCAGGTCACCCAAATGCCATGCTGATCCACTGCTGTGATGGCTGCAGTGACCCAGCTTGAGACAGAACAGACCTTAGCTGGGGAACCTGCCTTGCAGAGAGGCATCATGGGAGTGCAGAGGTGAGATCTAAGCTACTTTTGTGTGTGTGTGTGTGTGTGTGTTTGTGTTTTATAAAAAAAAAAAAAAAAATTCTTCTCTCACCCCCCCCCATGGGTGGTATGTGTCTTCCTCAATCTCAGGTCCTCTACCAGAGGCCTGGGAGTTTGAGGGTTCTGCGCAGTATCTTAGCTGTTCCTAGCACTGCACTCTTCTGGAAGACAGCTTGATTTGTGTCTAATATACACACACACACACAACGACACAAACATACATATATACACAACCATATATATGTACTATACAGTATTATAACACACACACACACACAAATAAATAAATAAGTAAATAAATAAATAAAATTACACACACACACACACACACACCCAGACTCCAGAGATCAGGAAGGACTTTGGTTCTTTTAACATACTAAAATATAGAAATAAATAATAAACAAAAAAATCACCTTGATGCAAGCAATGGACATGGGACACATCAGAATGTTCTCAGCTAGGAACAATCCTTGCATTGAACTCTGAATAAGTGAATCATCATCCAGGACTGATTTTTGTATTCTTGGGCCCTATTTGAAGCACGGCTCCCCCAGTGCTAGGGCAACACTCTGACCCTCAGGTAGCAATAGATCACCTGTGCTGCCTTTCCTCTTCATCTCTCCACTGATATTAAGCTAGACATAAGCCAAGGTGCTCAGAGACCAAGAACCATCTGAGCAGTTGAGGACATTTTTAGATGTTGTATTGATATAGAAAGTAAGAACAACCTAACACTGTTGCACTGGAAGAATTATACATAAGGAAATTGAGACAAACCAAAAGGTTTCTATTGTTTTATTTTCCCTAACTACAATACAAATCTTTACAATACAGCTATATTACAAAATGATTCCACTTGTTGAACTTGGTCCAGGAATGCTTACACTTACACATTCCACTTATGCAAAGTTACTTAAAAATAGCCAAAGAAAGGACAATTAAATCTTCAGCTATCTTTGAGAGCAGGTGGCTTTTAGTTCTGTTCCATCCAGGGCCTTTCCATTAACACTTAAAGATTTTCAGTTTATTCACACACACAAACACACACACCCTCTGACCAAATTGGCACATGAATATTTACAGAAATACAGAAGAAGGTAATTGAGTCCTCCTAGTCCTCTTCAATTGAAATATCATCTCAAGCTGAATGATGTTAAACGTAATTAAAAAGGATTCCGAAGGGACAAACCCATCCTCTGCTCACCCGTACGGCAGCACAATGGGACAACCACTGAGTGAGTGGGCAGGCCTGATGGCACTTTATTTAACACGTCTATCTTGCCTTGATGAGCAGCTCACATTGTGAATCACAAGGAAAGACCAACTATCATACGAGTAAGGCTGACACAGTCTGTAACTGTTCATAAAAGGGAAACAGCGAGAGCTCTCTCCAGAGGAGGATACTGTCCCACTCCAGCCCAGCATGGAATCGATAAGTTTCTAGATGAATTCACGAGGGACGTTTTTTTGGAGAAAAAGCAATGTGCACTGATAAGAATTGCATCTGGAAGCAGCACAACTGCACAGCAAACTTCATCATGAGCAAAGATAAACGAGCCTATTAAATTATACTACCCCGTGTCTCCTTTCATATGATATTTATACCAACATGCATTTTTTTTCTTTTTAAAAACAGTGTCATACTACACCTTATGTCTCTGTTAGTGCTTCCTTTCATTCCAGTTAGGGCTCCAATAAAGACAAATGACTGTGGCAGATTCAACACATTTTTCCTTGTCAAATACAATGCACATACTTTCCTTCATGTGCAGCTGGCTGCTAAGGTAACCTGCTGCAGTGGCCTGATGCATTGCAGATAAGTGTTGTTGTTATATATTTCAGGTTCCTTTTCAAGGGTTCTTCCTTGCAACAGATCTGTGAAAAGTTGGGAAATGGCCATTCTTTCCAATCACCCATTCTCTCTGGACATCCTTCACCCAGTGTTATAGATAATCAGGGAAACTAACATACATACATGCTGCACAGATCTGGGATCATTTGGGCACTGGCTTTGGCCACATAACTTTTGGCCTTCGAATTTTCTTAGGGAAAACCAAATTAAATTCCTCTGAGATGTGGAGTGGGGATTGCTATGCAGATATCATTTATTTTTGGTTCAGTAGGTCCTAACTGATGCTTCAATACAGCAATAGAATTGGTATTAAAGTTAGGCCAAAAAAAAGGACAGACATTTCTTGGTTTTTTTTATTCAGGAAAGCTCAGCTACACGACATGCAATTTCCGCAGCCTAAGGAACACAAGTCAAGAGTAGACAGGCCAATGAGAATGGATGCAGCAGCCCCTAGAACAGTCAGCTTTCTCTAGCTAATGAACACGTTACGCATACATTACAGAAAGGAGGAGGCGGGAAAGGAAGTTGAAACATTCTAAGAAATGCTGGTTTCCAAGGAAGTCCAGAAAAGGGGGAGCAGCATTTGAAACACACCTTGAACTGTTTCACATCCTCATGCTCAGCACGTCAGCTCTGTTATCTTAGGACTGTTTGACGTCTAGGGTAAGTGACATTACAGGAGGTCAAACTAGATAATCACTGTGGTCCTGTCTAGTCTTAGAATCTATGACATCATGTCATTAATCTAGGCTAGCCAGACAGCCCATCATGGAAACTCTTTCCTCCTGCTCCCCACTACCATGTGAGCACCACATTTGATTCTGATCCTACTTTGGCTCCCACGGAGCAATGGCAGAAGCATCCAAAAATAAAAAAAAATAATAGATAGCAACAACAAGCTTGGAAGGTAGAAATTCTCTCTTCACTACCCTCCTTGTTTCAGGCTGGAGAAGGGAACATTTGAATCAACACATGAGTGGGAAGCAAAACTCTGGGTTTTTTAAAAAAGTTGCTCCAATAGTACCATATTAGTAAATTCCAGGTAAATTTTATTTATACCATCATGGTGCCTTGGCATTCCTTTTATACCTGACTTTTAAGGGTCTCAGAGTGCTTTACAAGTGTTAATGAATTAAGCTTCCAACACCCTTGGGAAGGAGGGAAGTATTATTGTCAGAACATATGAAAGGGCAAGGGGGGATTACTGAGGCACAGAGCATGACTTGCCCAAAGCAACACAGCAAGTCAGTGGTGGAGCTGGGAATGAAATCATGGCCTTTGGGTCTCCATATTTTTAGCCATTCGATATTGCTCTAAACCTTAATCACTTTTCAGCAGGGAGGCAAGATGAAGAGGGAACAGAAAACTTTGCTATGGCAATTTTTAGTCCTGGATGATTTATAAGTATTGTATCGTGGGTCATATGGACTGTGGCTGATATAAGACAGTCATACTGGATCTGAACAGAAAAGCTAGCAGGTTCAGCAATTTTAGCGAATGGAAAGGGAGGACCATATTAAGGACTGTACTAACAAATTATATCAATACCTTTTACATTTGTGTATGGACATGTGTTCACAGAATATACCTACAGAGCTCTTATGATACCCATAGGACCATGTTTTCCCTATAAACTTTTCCCTGATCAGCTCTGTTTTCATTTGCATTCCAAAGTTTTTATGATTAGGAGGGAAAAAATACACAGATCCTTTAGCAGGCCAAAATATATATTTAAGTATTTATTTTACAAAGGGTCCATATAGCTCCATGTAAGTACTATAAAGTCTAATGCTTTTACATGTAAACTCAGAACACTTTTTTAATTACACATCGTACAACTTTTTTTAATTTTTTTTTTTTTTTTACACAAAATATGTGCATGTATAAATTGTTGCATGACAGTTAAACTTTCCACATTTTTTTATATTTCACTGTATACATTTTGTCTGGGTCTTAATTCACATGCTGTTTCTGATTAAAAGCCTTAATTTTAAACCCTGTCTTGTTCCAGAATACCCTTATATATATACACACCTAAAATACCAGCTTGTTAGACTCCAATCATAAATATTTGGAACTTTCCAAAAGAGTTGCTTTAGATGAGCTCATGCCTATTTATCTAAAGTATCAAATGGGTAGAGAGAAATATCAACAGAGAAATTGATAGGCACACAAGCAGCTTCCCCCCACCCCCCTCGTTCTGAGGAGACTTTAAAGCTGAATAAATACCTTGAAACAGCACAGACAATACACATATCTCCTGGGTTTTGAACCTGACCTTCTGAAGTTAAAAATACACATTTTAGGGGCTGATCCAACAAATCCTTAATCATGTAAGCAGTCCCATTGATTTTGACCCTGTAAACCTGTTGGTATGGTTTGCAGGATCAGGATTTGAGGTCGTAATGAACTTTGTCAATTCTTTTGTTCTCTACATAGAGCACAAAACAAGTTTTTTTACACTCACTCTCCCATAGCATCCCCTTACTACTAATTATCTCTAGAGGTTCACGTGCTACTAGCTTAGAAAGTCAAAAGTTTTGGTTTATCAGAGGGTTTCCCCCCCCCCCATGTTCAGTGTCACGTGTATTTTATTAAAGCAAGTGAATTACAAACGTCTATTAATGACTGCACAATTTAGCTGAGAGCAATTAACTGGGGCTACAATAGATCAATACAAATAACAAAAGTTCTGGAATAGCTTTTAGTGGTAAAACATACTTTAACAAAAGCAAAACAAAAAACATTGCGTGGACAAAAGTTTTGGACCTAATTTAGCTCTGTAGCAGATGGAGGTTTTGACCTATGCAATGACTGAGAAAATTACTGGAGCACTCAAAAGCAAGGGAGGCTCATCAGAGAAATTTCACTTCATGACGTCTTTGGGTTCTTAGTACTAAATCTTCATGCAGACCAAGGAATATACAAAATTACCACCAGCATGGATGCATCTGGGGTTTCAATACTACTTATTGCCACTGGGCTGCTCCCCTCTGCTGGGGCTCGCAGCTGAAAGTTGAAAGGCCACCCTATTTGCCATGTGTTTGACTGCATGTTCTTTATCAGGTGCAGGGGAAGCGAGGCCGGCTTGGCAGTCTGTGAAAAAGGAAGGAAAGGAAGGGTGCAGCCGAGTGCGGTAATCGCAGTAGGACTCTGGACTGCCTAATCATGGGGGGAGGAGCATAATAGGACCTTATTTTTAAAGAAATAAATATAATCAGCCCTCATAAGTCCCTGGGTCAGACAGATGGGGGGTAAAATGCGTTAAAAGCCCCACAGAGCTCTGCCAGAGAATTCTGGTCACCATGGTATTTCTATATCCAGTATCGCAAAATTTCTAACTAGGAGAAACCTACTTCATCTCTGGTTTTGGGACTCCATGGCTGGGATTTTCAAAGGGATTTAGGACCACAAGTCCTACTGAAAGTCAGTGGGTGGGATCCATGTTCCTAGGCCCCTGCAGCAATTTTGAAAGTCTTCCACTACATTTCTAATGGTGTCTCTTCCGTGTGCATTGTTACACGTGCTCTCTCCCAGATACCCACTGCCACACACACAGGCTTTCCAAGAAGTGCTCAGCTGCTGGGGAATACCTTACCCACCTCAGGCCCAGACCTGCAACTGCTACTGAGATGCCTTGCCCTGAAGAGGGTTCAGCTGAGTGACTACCTCCCATTCAGTGGGTGTTGAGGGCACTCAGCACACGTGTGTACATGCTAGAAGTGAGACTCTGCTGCACCCCCTAACAGTATCATTAACAGGAGATTCTTTTGGGTTCAAAGAAATAATGAGAGAAGTTCATGGAGGACAGGTCCATCAAGGGCTATTAGCCAAGATGATCAGGGGCACAACCCCATGCTCTAGATGTCCCTAAATCTCCAGCTGCCAGTAACTGGGGCTGGACAACAGCGGGAGGCTTGTTAACGCTGCTCTATTCATTCCCTCTGAAGAATCTGGCACCAGCCACTGCTGATACTGGGCTAGACAGACCATTGGTCTGACCCGGTATGGCTGTTCTTAATGAAGAAACAAATGCAGAATACAAAAGCTCCCATGCCTCTCCTTGGATGACAGCACCAGCGGGTGGGGCTGGTGAAAACTGACTATTCCTGCGCTCTGGTGATCCCTGGCTGCTTCAGGATGATGGCAGCGGGGGCAAACTAGAGCAGCCCTCAGGCAGCATGCAGCAGTCCCCCAGCTGAGGAGAGAGAGAGAGAGAGAGAGGTGTGTGTGTGTGGGGGGGGGAACATATAAAAGTGGTTTAGTGCCACCACTGCAACCACTTCCTTGCAATGCCTTCTAAGCCACTACTTTTAATCCATACACCCTGATGTTTCCACACACTGACCTGTAATGAAACACACAGAGTAACATATGCCTGTCCGAATCCACTTCTATATAACAGCGCAGCTTTTCTTACTGTTTTGATTTATATTTAAGGATAG
The DNA here is from genome assembly GCF_003597395.2 of Chelonoidis abingdonii. Classification (NCBI taxonomy): domain Eukaryota; kingdom Metazoa; phylum Chordata; order Testudines; family Testudinidae; genus Chelonoidis; species Chelonoidis abingdonii. The sequence goes on from NC_133791.1 coordinate 4,348,747, forward strand.
GCATGCTGCTTCTACATAACACAACTGAATATTATTGAAAATATCCCCTCCCCTCCCCCTCCGCATAAGCACCCGTGAATTCCATCCATTTCATGGCAGTCTGGATATTTCAGGGTGGGGGGGAGAAGGAAATGGGAAAGGTTGCATCTCTATCACACAGCACAGTCTGTCCTTTGGGAGATTAAAAAAAGGACAAAAATATGGACTTTAAAATAAACAGATTCTCCCGCCTTGAAGGACAAAAATAAAGTGAAAGCACACTCAACCTGAAATGAGAGAGGGGAAACAGCTAAGTGAGTTAAAGTCTTGTCGACCCCAAAAACAGGTACAGGAGACTTGCAAAAGCCTGAAGTTTGCCACATTCCTGTTTGTACCATCAGAGGAAGAACCTTTAAAATACACTTACCTGTCAGTCTATGGAAATGTTATTCTCTAGAAGTTATGGTTGTTCCCCCCCCTCGCCAATCCTCCCAACAAACCCCATTTTGTCTTACTTTAAAGTTTATTGTACGCAGGGGACTATGCTAGCAACAAATGCACAGACTATCAGCAAAGATCTCTCTTTTGTCCATACAAACGCTTTTCACAAGGTCTCAAGCTCTCCTGCCTGATAGAGTATTGATCCCCTGGAGTGCAAAGTCCAGCGTGCCGTTAGTCCAATCTGTTTTCAAGCTGACACAATCCCATCATTTGTCATCTTCTCCTGTCCTGCTGTGTTTGTTTAGGAGCAGGATATTTGCTTTATCTGTCACTTTCCAATCCTCACTGTATTCTTTACCCGACATGCAGTTTATTGGGTCCACAGTTTTCTCAGAGTCATTAATAAAGGAGATTATGATGTGCTGATGGGATCATTGAACAACACTATTGCTTGGGAGGCGTTCGCACATTCACTTCTAAGTATGTTTTTAAAAGGGGCCTATTTTTGCTCTTTCAAAAAGAAGAAATAGATTCGTGAGAAGGAATTTCTACACAATATTTCATTTTCTACAATCAACATCTGAAAAAGATGGCCCGAAGGAGGTCTTATAAATAATTGGAATCTATAAGAGCATTTGCTTATAAAAAAAAGTGAGCTCACTTAGCACTTTACATTTTTTTTCAAGGGAAAATAAAAATTCAGGATCGTGTCACTTGAAAGTGAGAGGAGGAGACCACATTTGAAGGGGTCCACTAATATGAAACTAAAAAGCACCATAGTCCTTGTGTGTTGGCTGTATTATACACACAGAAATTTTAGACACAAAATCCTGGAAGATTCCCAGTGCAGCGGGATACTTAAAGCAGGACTGTTTACACCGTTTTTAAGACATAGCTGAATTTGTAGAAATACAGCTCATTAAGATCCATTCAAAATCTGAATGGCTATTCTACTTCACCATGTCCACGCACCTTATTCTTCTCTATTCATGAGCATTGGTATCACCGGGGATTAGTTTGCACCAAAGGCTGGTGAATGGTTGATCTTTCTACAGGTATCTATGCTGGCATGCAATGCAAGGGCATTTTCTATTTGTTATTCATCTGTCACTCTGAGGGGTTGCCTTTCTTGTTCAGCGGCATCTCTTGTTCAGTGTGCCAGAGACCGTTCAAAGCTCAAACTGGCCTGATCAGCCACTCACGTGTTCACAAACCCCAAACCAACCAGTGAGGTCATGGTCATTGTCGAACCCGAAGGATGAACAATTCGTCAGTCACTACTTTCCATTTTAAAAGATTCAGTCAGCCAATCTGGGAGCAGCAATGACACCACAGGTTAAGTGACCAATCACACATCATGAAGAGTAAGTCATTTATGAACAGCCCTGTTATACTGAAATTTGTTTTAATAAACTATAATCCTCTAAACTTTGATGCATACTTGAAAACAGTGAACACATTTGCAGAATTCTGGATTGGCACAAGAGTGATTCACAATCAGAAAAAAAAAAGACTATTTGTGAGCTCTTTTGTTCACCTGGAAAAAATCATCAGGCTCCATTTGCTTCTGTTTTAAATGGAATCTGTGCCTTTTAAAATTTGCAGATGAATCCACTTGAACATTAAATATATAACGATTACAAAAACTTCTCCCTTTTTTCTCAATAGCTTAATTGTATGAGTGAGTTTTTAAAAATACAGACAATTATTCCCAAAGCCAAATAAGGTTCAGTTTATTTTCCTCGCTCAAACTCCCTAAACTCAGAACCCAATGTAACGATGTAGCCACACATCAAATAAGGTGGTTAATTATAGAAAATGTGAAGTAATTAGATGACTGAAGCTATGGCTAGTGGCACTTCTAGACAATGTGGTTCTAGGCAAAGGGAGCTTTTCCATTGACTTTAATGGAGTTGGATCAGGCCATCAGTACTGCTACTATACCTGGTTAGCTGGCACAGATATTACTGTAACCTACTTGTGAGTGTATGTTACAGGTCCCCCTCTGATCCACAAAAGAGCTAAGTTGCTGGTTCTTTAGCTAAAGCTGTAGAAGCTCATGGTTTTAGCTCTGGAGGCCCCCAGTTCAATCCTTGAAGTCTGAGGCCATTGAAGACGAACATCACATTAAACCTTGCAGCACGGGCTAATTAATTTGCATCAACTTGCTGATATCTTTATTCTATGTAGAAAGGTCACGCCCATGCCAAATCCTGCCATCTGGTTCAATGTGTGCCTATATGTCTAATAGCAGAATAAGCTGCAGTGGTAGATTCTGGTTTTCTGTGTTGTGTTGCTGTATAATAACTTATTAAAAGGTGGAGGAAAGAGGAAAGGTGACATCATTAGCTGATCTGCCTCACTCTTGTCTCTGAAATTCTCTGTGACTCTCTTCTGTTCTACAAACAAATAAATATCACAAGTGTGCCTGAAATTTAGATAACTCCAGTGTTTCTTCCTATCTCTGACACACTCAAAACTTTCTGCCGTGAATCTAGGTAATAAAAAAATACTTTAGGCTCTGCCAATCTACTTTTCTTTGTGTCCTCACCTGCCTTTTTTTCTTGAGTGCTCAGTTATGTACAGCGTGTAAATATACCACCCAGTTCCTCAATTACCCAGTTTACATACACACACACGGGTTGGGGGAGGGTGTTAAAGTAGAAAGGAGGAAGTAAATAAGAAACCTGGGTAATTTAGGAGCTGGCATTCTACGGTTTCTGGAAATCTCTAGCAGTTCAATATCCCTGAGAGATTTGGATTAGGTAGGTTATAGATCACAGGATACACTCTTCAATAAAATTTTAAACATTCTCATTAGCCAACAGAAGTCTATACACAGAAAACAGCTGTACAGCTGTTAAGGATTGTCTGTGCTCATTCCGTGTTGTAAATGTAGTTCATACGGTAATATTAGCCAAGTGCAGCACAAGGGAGGAGAGGAGACTTGCTACAGCCGTGATGGAAAATTCACACTGGGCTCCAGATCCCTGTCACTCAATCTCACAGATGTTAACTGAGTTTACTGCAGCTTTCTGCTATTGCTTGCAGGTTGCTGAAGTAATTGGTTACAAAAAAAGAAAAAAAAAGAAAGATATTAATAAAATAAAAGCAAAATCTGCACAGCTCAATAAAAATATGTAGAAGGCAGATTGTGTCTTCTGAGCGAGCAGCATGTGTATTTATGAACAAACAGGCTCCCATGTTCTCTCCCCTACATATAGGGGATAAGGTTACATTTTATTTGTAGAGAACTTTATGGCAGCAAAGTCCTTTCATTAAAAAAAACACCAGACAGGAAAAACAGACAATCGTTACCCAGGAATCCTCGTCAATTCTTTCCTGATTGTCTGCTCTTTAACTTTTTAAAGACATTTTTAGACAAAGATGCTTTCTCTCTCCACTGTGAAAAAGAAGGGAAAAGAAGAAGCATGATTCCACCCAGGGGCTTTTTAAATCCTTTTAGGCAACACCCCGAATACAACATTCCTTTTAATGAAGACCTTTCTGGTATTCTCTTCTATATTCACTTAAAAAAAAAATTAAAACTTCACAAGTTCATAAGCAAGGATCCCCGGGTAGGACTTTTATTAAGTCTTTTCTATTTACTTCCTACCTAGATAAGATCTTAATCACAGCCCCCAAATTATCCGCAATGACATTTATCAACTCTAGTCATCTTTTCTTTAGCATGCTCCGCCTGACCAGTCGGCTTTTCTTCCACCCCTTCCTTTCAATGGAAGTTAATTTCGAGTACATGATTTATCTTGCTGGGCTAACAGCACTGAGGCAGCCCACCTTTTCAAAGGGCTGGCCAGGGAGTGAATTATAGCAGAGTTGTCCAGTGATTGCGTTCCATAGGGAAGGAGAATAGGCAGCCAGTATGTTGCCCCGATGTGGCGCTGGGACCTTTTCAGCGAGTGAAGAAAAAAAGATTAGGCCTCTGACCGTGGGGCTGACAGGCAAGCGTTATATCAGCAGACAAAGGCTCAAATACCTGAAAGGATCAGAACTCCATGTACTCCTAGATGTGATGTTGTTTACAACACCAGATGCTGACCCTATCCTGAATTTACATGATATCAGTGCAGCGGTCTTTAACCTTTACTCATTCTTCTGCCTGCATCTTCACAGAACTATTAGCATACTGAGAATTAGCAACGACTACATTAAATCCACCAACACTTTGAAATCCTTTGCATGCATTCTGCAGCAAGCGTTGCTGAAATGTATAATTTCCCTGCATGCCCTGTATATATCCAGGGGCTCTGTTTGGTTTGGCAATGGGTTTCATTCAGTATCTATTAACATTCAGCTTCTATTTGTAAAGGGCATGTACAACCCACTCAAGTACATATTTGGCACAAGCTACAGTCATTTAGTACTGGTCCAGGAGTACAGCTGGTGCCATCTGGGGAAGGATAATAAGAATCTTTCACAACAGCCTCAGACAGAAGCTGCACTTACATATTTCTTCCTTGTTCTGTACAAATCTGGGAGGTGCATTAACGCAAACAGATTTAAAGTCTGGACCTACAAGTCAGGACTGGATTAGAGATGGGTGAACCTCAGCGGCTGTGGAGGTTCTGTTCAGAAAAGCCCCTATAAAGTTTGGATGCTTATCTGAATACTCAGCCAATCTACCTAAAACCTCTTTGGTCACCTGAGGACAGATTTCCAGCACTTCCAGGTTTGGGGCCAGCAGCAAGTACCACAAGGATAACTTTTTGCACAGAAATTCCACTTTCTACACTCACAGGCAGCAGGAAGTTCAAAGGGGCAGGAAAGTCATGATTACTTTACCAAAAAAAAAAAAAAGCCAACTTCTTCAAACGTAATAAAGGGTCAGTTTGAGTTTAGGGCAAAAGCTTGACCTGATTTTTACCATATCTGAATTAGATGGCTCATCCCAACTAATAACAGCTGCTCCGAGGCCCAGATTTTCAGCAATTTCAAGGTGCCCAACTTGAGATACTTGAAAGGAGCAGAGGAGACTTGCGTGGCACTTTCTGAATATCAGGCCCTTTTAATTGTATTTCAAGTTGGGCAACTAAAATCACTTGAAAAACTTTGCTGGATGATTTATGCTTCAGCTTTTACTTATTTGATCTGCTTTTTCTTCCATTAAAACATATGCATTCATCTCTTGCGTCCACATGCAATAAATGTTATATCACAAAAATTCCAAATTTCACTAATACTGAAATGGAAAAGAAAAATTCCTATTCAAATTACCACTTCCCCAATTCATCACGTTCAGACCCTCCCCATCCAAACAGGCCTGGGTAAATTGGTCATTCTGTTACCTCACCTTGAAGATCAACAGATTTGAAGCTCAGCCAGATTGGAGGATGAGTAAACTCCAGCATCAAGGGTCCCTTACCGTAAATGCCATGCCTAAGCCTCATCTTGTTGAAATGAGAGAGCCAGGTCAAGTTAGTCACCAGATCTCAACTGGTATGGTACCACACTGATGGTGTCCCAGTTAGCCAGGACCCAGACGTGGAAAGCAATATCAATGCGAAGGGATGGAGGAGTACAGTAGCCACAAGAAAGCCACTAACCAACTAAGGAAACAATTCTCAACTTCAAACCATGTCCTTACAGGGAAGGAAGGCTCAAAAACAACTGTTCCTGTTGCCACCAGAACAATGGAGACTTTAATCTGGAGATGATGTTCATTCATTAACTTCAACATCACAGACTTAAGATGACCACTAATATCTATATCTCTCTCAACATGGAGGTACTGAGCCTACCTATGGCCAGAGGAGGTACTTTGTTACCTTCATTGGTTACCTCCTCTTCATCAACTGGGTAATAGTTGTGTTTTCAGTAGTTCTTTTGCTGCTGGACCCAGAATTGCTGGAAATGATGTCTCAGAGATGCTGGTGTTTCATTTAGTGTGAGTTTTGAGTGAAGGGTCTTATCTTATCAGAACCAATTCACCAAAAATGAATACTTGGTAAGTTTGTGAGGGGCCCAGGGGTTTCCGAAGATAAAATTAAATGCAATTAATATTTGAATTTTATTAACATGAATGTGTACTTAGCCCTCTGAAAGATCAATATTGCCCCTGTACTAGTTGCCCATAATCTGGAAGATAGACAAGGAGGAAAATGCATTGGAAGACTCATGTTTTTCTCTGGAATCAATTACAATTTTTATATGATCACGTATCACCCTGATATCTGAGCCTTTGTTATGGTTCAACAGTAAGAAGGGAATTCAGTGAGAGATGTTTCCTTAAACACCAGCTACAGAGACCACAAGTTGTAATAGACCTATAAATATTTACTGCCAAATGAAGTTACTCAGTTATTTTTGACCTAGAAACTTCTGTCAATGGTTAAATTAATACTTGTGTTATTCAAAATGTAATTTCGGTAAAAATATTATGCTTTTTACACACATATTTTTAGATTTTTTTCCTGATTTATACCATAATATACAGCTACAGCAACTCAAGTTGAAGATACCATTCATAGCAAATAATTTATTCAACACATTTAGCCTCTTTCTGTTCATGAATTATCTTCAAGCAGTTTACAAATTTTCTTGAATCAATTTACCAAACAAGTTTCTCAGCTTATAGGCTGAATACGAACAACAACAAACTACTTGTGTCCACGATCTGAATTTGAGCAGTGTTGGTCCATTTTGTTTGGATGGATAGTTCACTTAGTATCATTTCTCTCCCTAATTGGATGACAATTAGACTCTAGATTAAGGCACAAATCCTTGTATTTAAATAAGTTCAAAATCTGAAGTCTGCAAATATATATGCTTCCACAACCCTAATAAACAAACTACAAATACAATCCCAAGAGGATCATTTCTTTAATTATTAATTAAAAGTGAAAACTAAAAGGGATACAAATGTAGTCATATCAAATTGTGTGTGTGTAATTCCACTGAATATTAGTGAAAATTTTGAGGCATTCCCTTATCCTTAGATAACATTTTCAGACAAGCCAAGGAACAGATATTTAACACGATAAAAATCAGACATTAATCCAAGAAAAAAAAAAGATGGTTATTATAAACTATGTATTCATCATTTAATCACTCCTCAGTTAATTGTCTGGCACAGTCCCTGCACTAATATTTTGTCATTCATGAATAACCATTGCATATGGGAATACTGAGAACACTGAGCACTTACAAGGTTATTAAAAGATGTTTGACTTCTTGAAACTTTGCAAATCCTAATCATTTTAACATCTGTCTAGAGAACCGTACAAGCCCTTTTGCAAATTCATCCTTACAAAGAAGGGCATGAATTAGCAATTGGGGAAAAAAAACATGAGGATAAAAAAGTACTTTTAGCTTTTACTGACTTAAAGTCTGCCAATTTTTCAAGGAGCGCAAGCAAGCACAATATATTTTATTCTAACTACGGCATACAAATTTGTACCCTACCAGTAAACAGAAATGCAAGGTAGGACAAACATTAGAAACAAGAGAAGAGAAATCCAGTTGTGAGCTGTGGACTATGCAACCAGTCCTACTGCAGAGCATAACATTCACTCTCATTCAAAGTAAAGCTAAACAGTGAGAGCCAAATGTATCTTCCATAAACTATAAACACATCTCTGTCCTTTCAATGGCATTTTTGTAGTCAACTGTGGCCTGTGCTTCTCAGTAAGCATTCACAAAGGGGAATGGTGTATGCTGCGCTGGAGACAAGATGCTTAGCTGTCTTTTGCTATTAAATTTTATTTTTCAGTTGTATAAGAATAAATCAGAAACATGCAGATGAGAAAAAATAATTAGGAGTAAAACAAATTAAAACAGTATTAGCCTTAGATTTTAAAGGATTAGAAGGCAAGGAGGTGTGAAAACCAAAAATAAATATTATGTGTAATATATTAAAGTAACATTTTGATGTGCACTAACCAAATCAGTATTTGAAATCATGGTAAGAGGACATGCATTTCCAGCTGGGTTAAAGAAATAAAAGGTGAACAGTTGGCATTTGGAGAGAACTTTACCATTGCACAGCTCTGCAATATCACAAGTTTGCATTAAATGGCATGTAACTGTACTTGCATTATTCCTGTGTTTACATTAGGGTTAGCTTTGCAGGCTGACACCAAAGAACTGTAAAATGGGTTTTTAAACCCCTCACCTTTTAATCTCTTATTAAAACACACAAGCTACTGCCATCTAACCTGTGCGCTTAATAAAAGGCCCGAATCTTGCAATCCTTACTTAGACAGAACTTCCATTGACTTTGGTCATATTTGGTAGTTCTGTGTGAATAAGGATTGCAGGACTAGGCCCAATCTGTATGTTTCCAACTCTGGTTGAAAATATCCCAAACCCATAAAGTGAGTTTCCTGGTACACTCACTCCTTATGCTAACTACAAGGCCAAGAAAAACTAAAAACAAACCTCACAGAGATGCAGCCGGAAATTTAACATTTTGTGAGCAAACAATGGGAGCAAACAGCTGGTGAAGCACAAGGTGATGTTCACTTTGGCCCCTCTCTCCGAATACACAGACTGCACCAAGACAGGAAGAATGGGAAAAGGTGTGTGTGAATATACTTAAATAACTTCCACGGTGGTGCACCATGCTAACCTATTGAAACCCTGGGATTTAGGCAGAACCCACCAGAACAGTGAAAGACGACCACCTCAAATGTGGGAGGGCACACAGAACCCAGAGTTTAACTGATTGTGGGGGACAACGAATGAAAAATAGCAATGAGGGTGTAGGTCATAGGGTCAAAACAAGGGATCCGGAGGGGGACACTGAACAGTAAATCCTGGAAAATGCCACCTGCCCTGAGAACGAGGCTGAGGTCTTCTGTCAAGCCACAGGACAGATGTGGCACAAGCAGCAGCAATATAAGCGTCCTCCTAGTACTAATGTATCCATCCTGTTGAGGTGAGATGGAAGCTCAATTTCCTTGGCCTCTTCAGGGCTTGTCCTCTTGGCTAAGGCCTTGTCAACACCCAAATTTGCACCTGTTTAGTTAAGCTGGGTTTAGTTACCCTGTTCTTATTAACGTCAACTACACCAATATATGCTTGACTTAAATGGAAATAAGAGCATCTACATGGCCCTGTGCACCTGTTTATTTAAATTGACTAAAAATCACCTCTTCAGTTAAACAATTAGACCTGTGTGCATAGACAAGCTGTAAGGAAAGGCCATTATTATGTCAATACTAAGCACGGCTATGTCTGTGATAAACACATGCCCACTCTACACTGAGACCATCAGTGGCCATCAGATGATAATCACTGTGTTGGTATTGGCCTGGTCTGAGTCTGAACCAAAGGCCTAGAGCTTCTGAGACTCCTTTATCCTTTTGCCACAGTCCTCTCTGAGACCTCTTTGCCATTATTTAATCAAGTTATGCTAAAAGAAAGACCCCACTTAAATAAAGCCAGTGATTGCCCTTGAAAAACCAACACTGAACTACAGCTTGAGCACCTTCTCTTGATGCTCAGTTCAAACCATTAAGAGGCTAAGAGATCATGTACAACTAAGAACTAAAGGCCCAACCACCTCCTCTCTATCCATCTCCACCCCTGGGGAATCTAGAGATCCCAGTTGTGGTTTAGTTGGGCTGAGAAAAGGAAGCACATTAACTACCTCTGGTTCAAGGATCAAGCCTATTGCAGAGGATAATGAGCACCAACACTCACCTGTCTCTGTAGTGAACCATGAACCACCCCTGATGACTTCCCTGTGGCTAGCCATCAAGCGAAGCAGATGCTAAACTAAAGCACTGGTGGACCTGATATAAACTAACTTTTTTGAGAAGAAATCACTGCCATGTACCAGTGGATTAATTTGGGGTGGCATTGGCTTGCAAGAGGAGGAGCCCATAAAAGAGAAAGTCTAGTCGTAGTGAAGGAACTCCATCCACATGGCAAACCTGAAAAATTTATTATTAGTAGTATTTTTAAGTGAACTTGGTCTCTCTGGGTCACTTTACTCAAACCTGCCCAGGCCCAGGAAAACCAGCCTCAGCTTATTAAAGCAGCTAATTAGCATGCTATTTGTTAGACGAGTTAAGAATGTAATTATTGTGAGTAGGCAGAGCTTGCCGATGGAATGCATTTTGAAGGTTACCATAGGAATCTTTCCTTAGTCTATTCATTCTGTGTAATACTAATCACTATCATAAGGAAAGGATTGCTTGGATATAGACTGTAGGTTAACATCTGATTAGATTTCCAGTGAACAAAGCAATTCAGGCAGTTTGTTTGTTAACCCTTTTGGGTCCAGCCAAAGTATCCTGACCTGAGGAAGGAACTCTGGGTTTTTCTTCCTAGTTTGAAGTAAAAGTATCCAGCTGTATAACTCAGGGACTCTAATTGCAGAAGGTAGGCTGAATACTACACTGCAAATGAACTGAAATTAGCAAGGTATTCACCAAAACTGGCATGGCAAGCCAACTATTACTGCCTTTTTCATTTGTACTTTGGTTGAGTTTAAAGCATTCTGGATAATTTAAAGATGTGATTAAGCTGGTCATTTGGAAAAGCTCTAGAACCAATACTTCAACATTATTATTATTTTTTAGCTTTCCTTGCCACTTAATGCTGGATGCTACAAAAAGGCTCTTAAGGCAAAACTCAGCCCCTGTATAACGACCCTGATTTCAAATCCATCACATTTACACCAGGATTGACTTTGCCCTTAAAAATTAAAGCCACAATAAGAGTGGGTTGCAGTGATGTATTAAATCAATGCTTGAAAATACGGGGCTTTCACATTGCCCAGCAATGGCACATGAACATCTAAGTACCTCTAATGTACCTACCTAGGTGCAAACGTTACCAGCCAAGGGATGTTACCAGCAGACAGCTCTTTGGTGGCTGTTGTGATATACATTTGGTGGCCTCTATCCCAGTTCCTAGAGGATAGGCCCTCCACATCCCCACAATTGTCCTGTTGAGGTACCACCACACTGCAGCTGGGAGCCTGCTTTTCAGCGCAGATAGACAGACACCTGCTAGCTCTGCTTATGCTACATGCTAAAAATAGCAGTGTAGATGGGGGTAGCCCAGGTGGCCTATTGGTCTAGCTGCCCAAGTGTATTACCCAGGGGGTCTGGGCAGGTTTGTACTCAGGGGGCTAGTTTGAGCCACCAGCTGTGCTACCCCTGGCTACACCGCTAGTTTTTTGCCCGCTGGCTCGAGCAGAGCTAGTGTGTCTCTCTACCCAAGCTGGGAAGCACATCCCAGCTGCTGTGTAGACATACCCAAATTGATGTTGGTAACAGCAGAAGAACGCATGGATTGCATGGAAACCAGACTATACTCTCACCTCTAGAGGGCCTCCTTCCAGGGTGGAGACACATTGGTGGAACATGATGAGTGAAGCTTTGACAGCTACTACCTGTGCCATACCATTTCTGTGGCTAAACAGCAGCTGTCTGTTTAAATGCAGGGCCGGTGCAAGGAAGCTTCGCGCCCTAGGTGAAACTTCCACCTTGCACGCTCCCCAGCTAACTCCACCCCTCCACGGCAGCTAACTCAGCCCCCCACAGCAGCTACACCTGCCCCGCGACAGCTAACCCCTCTGCCCCCCCATCCTTCCGTGGCAACTAACTCTGCCTGGGGAGACTTCTCCCCACCCGGCAGCTACCCCTGCCTGGGGAGACTTCCCTCCTCCCCCCCCCGCCCCGGCAGCTAACCCTGCCTGGAGAGACTTCCTCCCCCACCTCGGCACCTAACCCTGCCTGGGGAGACCTCCTGCTGAAGCTAACCCTGCCTGGGTAGCCCACCCCAGCTCACCTCAGCTCTGCCTCCTCCACTGAGCACGCCGAGGCTGCTCTAATTCTCCTCCCCACCCAGGCTTGCAGCGCCGATTGGAGGAGACTGAGAGCTGGTCTGTGTGCTCAGCGGAGGAGGCAGAGCGGAGGTGAGCTGGAGCAGGAAGCGGTTCCCCTGTGCACCCCACCCCCCTTGTTATTGTGGGCAACCCTCCCCACGCGCCCCCCAACCCAGCTCACCTCCACCTCCTCGCCTGAGGAGGCTTTTAGGTGCCCCCAACCACTAGGCACCATAGGCGGCCGCCTAGTTTGCCTAAATGGTTGCACCGACCCTGTTTAAACGAGATGCAGATCTGGCATCTTTTGTTAAAAAGAATTCCTCTCCAACCCACCTCCGCACCCCCCCAAAAAAAAATCACAAATAGAGTCAGTCACATTTACATCTATACAGTTTTAAAGAACTATGGATGTTCATTAAATCGCCTCTGCATAGTTTGCTCTCTTTTCTTGAAGCTGCCTACCAAAATTTCACAGTGGTGTTTCTTAGCTATTCTCCTAAAAATATAAATATATAAAAAATGAAGTAGTGAACCCCACAATCGGAATGCATTCTGTGTCCCACACCATGCTGTTATCAACAGAACTGCCAGGCCAAAACTCAGTGGGAATTTACAATTCATCGGCAACTAAACTATTTTAATGTTATCAACACATCTTTACCCTGGCATATGAGTGCGTGACTTATGAAGAGAGAAGCAATTTGTTTTTGTGAATTTTATCCTTTGTTATTAAAGCTGTTGGATTTGGATGTATAAAAACCTGTGCCATTAAGCTACAGGGCAGAAGCATCCTATGGATTTACAAGTTTGTTTGCTTGTTGTTATTTTTTTTAATTATAAATGATTTCAAAGTAGCATTGTGTGAGCTTCAGAAAGTGCTTTTCTTAGATCCTGTTCTTCTTCCAAGGGGTTTCAGAATTAATATAAGAAAAAAAATGAACTGAACAGAGCAAGATCTCAGCTGAACAGAAAAATAACAGATTTCTATATTTGTAATAATCCAATATTTTTTTAACATCCATCTAATCCTATGTATCTTTGTGCGCTTTCAAAAAACATTTGCATCCTCATCCAAGGAATTGTTGAATTTTCTCTGACATAGTTTGTTTCATATTATATCAGCCAGTGAGTTAACCAGTTAATTCACATAGCCTAAAGCTAAAAAACAGCTTCATAAAGTGAGCATCGTTGGTATCCATTTATTTTCAAAACACAAGTAGCTGCTGAAAACAACCACTTAATTTTGCATTGATGGATGACAGGTAATACTTCTCCAGATATTGGGAGGAGGAGCAGAGACACAGCTGATCAGATGGAGAACAGGTCAGGAATTTTTTGATTATTAATGCTTTCATTGGGACATGCTGATTCATCTAAGACAAAAGTTTGAAGGAAAAGGTTCGTTTTGACAAATTTCCTGTTTCAAACTTCTTATTTTTTTTGGAAAGGAAAAAGAAAAAAGTTTCTAATTCTTGAAACATTTCATTCTTATTTTATATATATATAAAAAAACAAAATGGTGTGGGTTTAGGAGTTCAAGAGAATGTTTCACTTTTAAATTTAAGTTAATCTATAGTAAAAACATAAATAAATAAAATGAAGTCTAAATCAAAATGCAGCATTTTTATTGACTTTATTCAAGATTTTTAGTTTGTGAAAAAATTGAGATTTTGACTTTTCGTCCTGATTTGGGAAGGGAAAAATTTTGGACTTCTCTAAAATGCTAGCAGGAACCAGAACCAGTTTTTCCCTCAGCTCTGGTTAGATTAGGGTGACCAGATGCCCCAATTTTATAGGGACAGTCCTGATATTTGAGGCTGTGTCTTATATAGGTGCCTATTACCCCCTATCCTGATTTTTCACACTTGCTATCTGGTCAACCTAAGTTAGATATACCACGACGTGTGTGCATTTATACTCAGACCACATACCATCTAACTTCTAATATTTCATGTAGAAAAGCAATAATTTTGCCCTCATTTTCTATTGCCCTGCACTCTGTGTTGTGTAGTGGGTGTAAAATGCTACTGAATCAGAATTCTCAGCTGGCTAGTACTGGTGCCAAGCAACTATTTGACAGTAAACCAGTGTGCTGACTATACAAGGTACAAAGCAGGAGAAAATTGGCCCTTTGACTTTCCAGGTACCTAATTCTTGCAGTTTTAGTCAGCATTTGTTAATACTGACAGCAAGTGAGTTTTGTCAACTCAAGGACTGCAGGGTTGGGTCAGGAATTTGTAAAAATCTGTATCATCAAAATGGTAGCAAAAAGTAAATAAAAAAAATGCATTAGTATTTTGTAGACAAAAGGCCCCCAAAACATATTATTTCAACCCAACTTATTTTCTCAAACTGGTTTATAAAAACAATAAGCCATAGACAGAAACCATTCAATTAAAATGAATAATATCCCAAGCCAATTTCCACAAGAACACCAAATTCAACAGGAGGGTGGGGGGGAGGTATTCTTTACAGACTATTGTTTCCAAGCCAGCTCTTTCACTCTATTTTTGGCTAATTAAATTAATCTGGCAAACAGGTGTAAACCCATTTGTTTCAGCAATGGTTTGGGTTGCTAAAAGGAGAGATCGGAGGTATTTGCACATCCAGAGATTTGTACAAGAGAATATTAAACCCCATCGACAAGAGAAAACTTCACACAGGATACAGAAAATCCTGTTTAGCACTTACCAAAATGTATCAAATCCTAAATGCAGTGTCTTTTTAATCCAATAAACTAAAACCAAGGAAAGTAATAATCAGCAGGTTTCTTAATGTGAATGTTTTGGCCAGCAACTTTGCATAGAATAAGCCCTTTGCACCATTTATATTTTCATAACTTAATATTGTAAATAGAGACACATAAATGCCTCTGTCCTTTGACATTTACACAGTATTCACAGTTGGTAACATTCTCAGTTTGATTCAAGAAAACTTAATATCCAGCCTTAACTTTCAATGTAGGTTTTATTTACATGCACTCAAAATTACAGAAATTTATACCAACTCTACCAACAAAAAAATCAATAATATAGTGTAACCTCCAGTAGGTTAGTTGTCATCAAGGCCCTAATGTTAAATAAAATCAAAGGGCCTGATTTTCATCTGATTTATACAGGATGTACAGTGGAGTCACCCCTGATTTACACCAAGTTACATAAGATCAGACTCAACAGCATCAAAAGTTCAACTCTAGTTTGCATCAACTGTCCTAATATAGAAGTAAACTGCAAGTGAAAGCTACATTAGTGAGAGGGTAGTGTCTTCCAGCTAAACTGCAACAGAAACGTCTTTCAATATATCACTAATTACAGAGGTCACTGCTCAGTCTCCAAAACCCTATGGAAAGCAACTGGATTTCTAATGCACCAGGCCCAACTCTCAAAGGTGGGCACACATAACTGGGCACCCATGTCCCACATTTGCCATCTCAAGTTTGCACTTCAGAATTCAGTTCTTTGAACCATGGAAAATAGGAGGCAGAACCCATTGCTTAGTGGGGCACATAATAGTAGAATTTTACATTCTTTAGGCCAGATGATGCCTAATTCTTGCAAGGACGTACAAAGGGAAGAGTTCCATGCCAAGAATTTCCCCCTTTCATATACACATCCAAGAACTAGACAGGACCATGCAGGAGGGAAAAGGGTGGAAGAATAAGGACGAACCATAACTCTGTACCCCTCTCCACTGCACACTGACCAGTAATGCCAGCTGGGGAGAAAGACAGGACAACAGCATTCTCTGAGGGCTCCTGGGGTTTTTATAACCCGCTGAAGCTCTCCTCCTCCTCCTATGGCATTCGCAGGGGCTGTGCATCTCAGCACTGCCTCCAACACAGAGTTATGCCAACTTTTGCCTCATGTCTGCTGCAGCTGATACTCCTCCTTGGGCACACATTCAGCCATTAGAGTGAGCAGAACATGTGATAAAGGCAACTACCAGGCCATTTTTGTTTGGCATTCATCTCAGGATAAAGTGAGCAGGAAAGGTCCTCTAGCAGAGAACATCCAGTCCATGCATGAACATAAGATCACTTCCGTTTTCCTTAAGCCATCCCTCCTCTGCTATGGAGCTCCCATGGCCTAAGCAGGAACATTCCTTTGCCAAAGCTATTCTTGCATTTAGAGATTCCCTCCTCCTTCCACCAAATACTTCACTCAATATCTATTTTAATGGTGACAAATCTGGACAGTTGAGCAAAATGGCCATTTTGTTTACCTCGTTGTGTAATAAAAATCTGCTACAACGACTATCCTCCCTTCCCAAGTCCAGAGCACTTTCTTTCCCCCCTTCTCCTTCCAGATTTGCTCCTGTTTTTTGTCTATTTGTGAAGGTGCCCAAGACAGGAGCTCGCTTAATACGGTCCCTTACGCTTGTGGCGCAACAGCCTATTCAGTGCAGATAAGCCCCTTTAGAAATGAAGGGGAATTTAATTCAGTGCTTGAGTGACAGCAGGAAGATTTATCCCCTCACTAGACAATACGGCTTTTGGGGCTTTAATCTTGCCCAGACAATGGGCTGTTTCTCGGCCCTCATCTTGTGCTTTTCCCACGATGTTCGGTGATTAACCAGGGCTCCATTGGATGGAAGCCACTATCTCTCGTTTAAGAGTGTTTGCGCCTCTGTCAAGGACTGAGGAGGGAGGGAGAGAGGTGGGAAGAAGAGAAAAGGGAGGGGGGAATAGTTTAACATCTAGAAATGTCTATTTGCAGATACAGCCTGCATGGCTGCAAGGCCCAGGCTTGGGCTTCATATGGACACCAACATGACCTGAAGTAGGCAGGGCCAAACAAGGAAGCAGACGGACACCTGTTAGGATCTCCCTGTGAACACTGAAATCACTACCTTTGTGGATGAAACGTGGGCAATTTCTTTTAAAACGAACAGAAACTCCTTCAATTACTTTACCATGGTCTCTATTCAAGAAAGCACTTAACATGAGCTTAAATCCCACTGGGATTTAAACACATGCTTAAAGTTAAGCACACGCTTAAGTGCTTTCCTGAATACAGACTGATTTAAGCAAGTACTTTAAGTGCTTCCTTGAATCAGGGCCTATATCATCCTCTATGGTCAGATGGTAGAGTTCTATAGCTTCTCAGTCACATTCAGAGGTGCTCAGAATCTATAGTGAAGGACAACTTAATAAAAACCTAGAACAGAAGACCTTCCCAAGGTGATATGTACAGTAGATAGTTTCCTACAGATGTATGCAGCATTGCTGTAGCTGTGTCGGTCCCAGGATATTAGAGACAAGACAGGTGAGGTCATATCTTTTATTGGACCAACTTCCGCTGGTGAGAGAGAGCGAGAGAGAAGCTTCCCAGCTACACAGAGCTCTTCAAGTCTGCAAAGGCATTCAGAGTGTCACAGCTAAATACAGACCTGAAGAAGAGCTCTGTGCCACTCAAATGCTTGTCTCTCTCTTCAACAGAAGTTGGTCCAGTAAATGATATTATCTCACCCACCTTGTCTCTCTTGTTCCCTTTAGAGTTAAGAGAGGCCTTTAGAGACATATTGCTCTCCATCTATTAAGACATCAGCAGCTTTCAGGTAATGTGTCTTTCATCACAGAATCTCTTAACACTCATCAGAGGGAGCATTACTTCCATTTTATAGATGGGGGAACGGAAAGGTTACAGACCCAATCCAGTGCTCATGGAAGTCAATACAAGGATTCCCATCAACCTCTCAGTAGGTAACAGATCATGTCCTAAGTGGCTTGTGCAAACTCATGTGGTAAATCAGAGTAAAAGACTCAAGCCTTCTTCTCTAACCACTATGCAACACCAGCAGATGCAACGTACTTTCTTTGCACACAAGTATGTGTTGCAGCAAACCAAGCTAAATAAAAGTGGGCAACTGTGCCTTTGATGAGGGATTGCCAAAGGAGAATTCTAATTTCTGCTCCCAAGAATATTCAACAACATAGGAAAACGGAATAGGTTGTACAGTGATGCAGGACACGCCCATTGAATGGCTATGCCCTGCCAGCCCAGGAACAAGAGATTGTTAGTTATTATTATTCATTATTTGTATTACTGCAGTGCTGAAGAGCCCTAGTGAGGGACCAGAGCACCATTGTGCTAGGCTCTGTCCAAACAGAACAAAAAGATGGTCCCCGTCCCAGTGAGCTTATAGGCATTGAATCCCAGTGTTGTGTATCAGTACGGAGCTTAAGCCTAGGGCCAGCTACCTGGTTCAAAGATGTCTTGCCTTAGCTAATGGGCAAGGCCTATAGTACATCTGTCGTTTTCTGATCCCAAAACTGCATATTTGGATGACTTAACCAGCTGGAACAAAAATGCTGTTGAACTCTCTTTTGTTGATGAGAACACAACAGTAGCTGAGCCAAAAGGCAAAAATCACATGCTTCTCCCTGAGCTAGGAGCGGTGATGACTGTGTAATCCAATAGACACAGCTCAGTCAAGGCCACCAACAGACCGATTGTCCCAATCGCTTAGATCATGCACTTGTACAATACAGAAGATGCCCAAGCTGTGGCAACCCTCTTACTTTGACAGAACATTTGCACAATGAAAAATGTGGCTGCTCTGATGTCTACGAATGATCAAAATAAGAACTGGCACTAATCTTTCCCCTGAATTGTTAACTTGTTTGAGCTTGATAACGTCATGGTGCGAGTCACTAGATGGTGCTATTCCACATTGTCTTACAAGTTATTCTCTCAGCATGATGAGTTGTGAACAGTCAGAAATGCTATTTTGTCGTTAGTTGTGTGATGTGAGTTCCTTCCTGAGGAGCTCTATCAAACAGCGAGAGAGTTTGTGCTCTACTTTGATCTCTCTAATTAGAGTCAAGTCTTGGTGAAGAGTTGCTTCCTAGGATCCAGGCATTGGTGTTTGGGATGATATTTCTGATAGGGGGACTGACTACATGCTTATGCACCAGTGTGTGTAGTATAAATAATGAAGAAATACTGAGGATTTGTCTATACAATCATTTAGTCTACAGCAATGTGGGGTGCGGCCCTACCCTGCAACTAGCCTGCCTCAAACTAACTGTTCATGTGTGCCCTCTTTGACATGGAACTAGATCAAAGTGCATTAACAAACCACCAAAGTGACAGCATTTGTCCTCTGGGTAGCACCACTGTAATAGGAGTGACCAACCCACCCAAACACAGAGGATATAGGAGGGCTAGGCAACCTATGGCACAGGTGCCGATGGTGGCACGCGAGCTGATTTTCAGCGGCACTCACACTACCCAGGTCCTGGACACCGGTTTGCGGGATCTGCATGTTAATTTAATTTTAAATGAAACTTCTTAAACATTTTAAAAACCTTATTTACTTTACATACAACAATAGTTTAGTTATATATTATAGACTTATAGAAAGAGACCTTCTAAAAACATTAAAATATATTACTGGCACGCAAAACCTTAAATTAGAGTGAATAAATGAAGACTCGGCACAGCACTTCTGAAACGTTGCCGACCCCTGGGATATAGCACTGATGATGTGATGTGCCTACAGAGGTCACACAAGATTAAGAAGAACCCAATGGTAAGGATCAGTAGCTAATTGCTAACTATTGTACAACACAGTGACCCATGTTCAGCCCACAGAGCTCTACAATGGCATTGAGCACCCTCGTTTTAGGAGAAGTGTGTGCTGAGGAGACCAAAGTGCACCACAACCAATGCACAAGACTTCGTCTTCATGCATTGCACCTCCATTTTAGAGGGGAGGGGCACTGCTGTTCACTTAATTTTATTCAGATTATCTGTAAGCCACAGTCACCTGACAAATTGCCAAAGATATCTTCAGCTGAGCAAAGTGTGGCCACCCCGTGGTGTAGAATAAGAAAACAGCACCAACATTGGGGCCATTGCAGATTGGCAATCCAGGTTGGGCAGACTAAGTTTGCTCAATGTGGAACTCACTCACTCGTGCTTGTAGGGTGCGAGTGGGAACCTGTGGGTGAGGGGGAAGAGAGCAATAATCCAATGGCAGAAAAATAGGGATAAGACAAACAATCACCACCACTGAGAGAGGGAACACAGAACAAAATAAATGCAAGAGACACAATTCTTATAATAGTTAGACCAGTGTAAATCCAGAGTCACTCCACTGAAGTTAATGGAATTACCCTGAAATGACAGTTCTCAGTGAAATCAGAATCTTGTTCATACCCCATTGTGACAACCTTGTGTTTTCATGGAATTGGGAAGATAGAAGATGAGGTAAGTTTATACCCAATATGTACACAGGCTTCCTATAAGTCACGTTTGATTTTTGCAGCTCTGGGAGGAGAGGAGAGAAGAAATGCATCATAAAACCATACCTACCTCTTTGTGTTTCCACACTGGGAAGGGAGAGGTATGTGGCAATGACTAACAAAAGGGTAGAGGAGATTATTTACATTTCAGAGGGCTGTGTTTCTATTTGAAGGGTATCTTTGCTTTAATTCCTGAAATTGGAGGTGAGGACTCTCCTTCAGATGAAGCTATGTTATCACCTCTTCCTTCCCTCAACCTCCATATAATCCCAATATGACAGTCAACGCCAAACAGGTGGTAATCCATCAGTCCAACAGCATCAGTATCAAACTTCTCAGCCAGAAAGAGAGGTAGTGTGAGAGTGGCAGGGCCTGCCAGGGCCTCATTGTATACCAGCGCCAGAGACAAGAATAACTGCCAAGGTCAGTGGCACCAGGAGTGAGCGGATTCTGTGCACAGCTCATAAACAGAATGCAGGCTTGGATCCTGATTGACTCAAGTGATAATCACCCCCAGCTTGTCATCATAGATCTCTAAGCACACTGCCCAGGGGAGTGGGAGAAATACTGTTATCCCCATTTCATGGAGGGAGAATCTGAGGCACAGAGAGACGTGCCCAAGGTCATACAGTGGGTCAATAGCAGAGCCAGGAACAGAATCCAGCTCTCTCAGCTCCCTGCCTAGAACTGTATCCACTGGATTATGCTGCTTCCTTGACTTCTCTCCACCGTCACTGGAATCCACGTGGTGCTCGGCACCCAGTCGTGGATGATCCCTCAGGGGACTGGACTGGTGAGCAAGTAACAAGTGGTGCACCAGGTAATGGCCACTGCTGGAGGTGAGATGTTGGTCACGGGCTGACAGACCGATCTCAGTCTGGCCAGACTCACAACAGGATGGTATGGAGTGGGGAGCTGAGCTGGCCTCTGTGCCTCCCAAAATATCCTGTGGTGCTTGGCCATTTAATCAGTGCTCCAAACAAACTCACAGGGGTTTTGAAGCTCATCTGCCCTGGCACGAGGGCATTAAGGGAAGGAAGGAAGGTACATTTTTTGTTTAGCCACAGCAATCTGCCTCCTTCCTTTTTTCCAGGTTTGATTTTTCATGGATATTTTCAGGCAGCTTGCTTTGTAAGGAGCTGCTGAAAGACAAGTCTGGGAACCCTTCAGGCCTACCCTCACCTCATGCTTTAGCGTACCTCCCTCATTCTAGTATTTCCCTCTCCCAACCTCTTAATAGTTTGAGATTAATTTTATGATATACCTAACATTGTTAGAGGCCATGTTTCTATTCGTTCTCAAGGCTGCTATCTGTGTGCTGACAAGGAGCAGATCAGAGGTGTGGCTCAAAAGCTGTGTCAGCTAGTCAGGTGGCTACATTTTCTTTCTTTTAGATTAAGACCTTAACAAATATGGCTCTAACTTCTCACAAAGTATTTCTTCTGCATTTATTTTTATAGGCCTCTGATAAAATGCACCTCTTCCCAGCAGCAGGCAGGCAGGCAGATTAGGACATGCTATTCAAACATTGCTGGTTAAGATTATTACTCATTTTTTCATATTTCAGAAATGACTCTAAGCCCCAATGTGATGTGGGGACCCCATTGTGCCAGGCACTATACAAACACAAGATAAGAGATCTTTCCTGCCTTAAAGAGTTGACAGTCTAAATAGACAACACAGAGTGAAAGAGAAGTAATGTGACTTGGCCAAAGTCACAGAGCAAGATGAAGACAGTGACGGGAATGCACCCTTCCTGAATCTCAGTCCAGTGCTCTATCCATCAGATCATGCTGCCTCCTCTTCTGAGCTATTCTAGGCAGGGGTGGAATACGCCAAAATAACGGTGCTAGTTAACCGTAAATGGAACAGGAATTGTTGGAAGAGCTTTTGAGTCATCTGGTTCACACACAAGCTCAATGCACTGGAATGACAAGGAGGGGTAGAGAGCATGATACTCACTGCTTTGAAAAAACAACTCTTAAAAGTATGGCTGTAAATCACAAACACTAAGAGAAGAGCGGGGAGGGGGGTTGAGGAGGTAGTATCAGGGTGGCCAGGGAAACACTGCGGTTGAAGGGAGGGCAGCTTGTGTCTATTTTCCATAGAGGCAGCATCTGATCATGTTTCCCTGGATTGGAAAATGTGGAAGAGCAGCAGCTCTTTCAAATGGAGTGATGGAGCGCGGCCAGCTGATGTGCAGCATGTACCTCCACAGCAGCGACACTTGGTGGGCTTGATGGTCAGGGAGAAAATGAGTAGCAGAAGGGCGTTCAAGGCCATGCTCCACTAGAAACAGTGCTAACGTGACACTATTCAGAATCGAAAAATGTTTGCCATTTTCCCCCTACCTCAGTCTGAGGACTTGAAAACGGTGGCTCACGAAATCACTTTGAGCATTCCCATCCCTCTTCCTCCTCTTTTTTAAAACAAAAAACAGTAATGATACTAAGGCACAAGTTATTGACAGCACCAAATAGGCCCAAGAGGGTATTTGACATACCACAGTGCCTCATGCTACATGTCCCATAAGGGATATTTTTGGATATATATTTTAGAACCTAGCCAAACCCATGAAAAAGTCAGATGCATGCACCTTTCTTAAAGGATATTGCACAATGGGCAGACTCAGAATAATTTCTCAAGGCTAAGTAAACTCATCTGGAACAGACAGTTGAAATAACTGATCAAAACATTTTCTGGGATAGATGATCATCGTTTCCTTTGCATAATCTCACCGCTACTCGCCAAGTAAAGAGATTAACAATTCAGTGCTTCACAACTAGGGGATGAAGAAAGTGGTGATAGAAAAAAAACCTACCGCACAGTATGCTCCAAAAGTATCTTCCTCACTCCGGTAACTTCCCCTCCCTTCCATTTTCCACCCAGCAGTAGAGGGAAGTGTGGGTATGACATGCCCATGTATAGTCACTTATTTAAAGCAATGTTTTCATTAGATAGATGCTGTGGGATTGGTCAGGAGACATGGGCTACTAGTCTGAATGCAGGATTAAGAATCATGAACTCTTGAGTGCTAATCCTGGCACTGACACCAATGCCTTCTGTGGCCTTGGGAATGTTACTTAGGGCCAAATTTTCAAAAGTGACCTCTAGTTTTTAGATACATCAGGCCTGATTTTTCAGGAACTGCTGAGCAGCTGCAGTTTTGATTGACTTCACTGGAAATCTCAGGGATTTAGCACCTCTGAAAATGAGGCCCTTGCATTCTAAAATGAAATTTCCACAATTAGAGGCCACTTTGGAAAGTCTGGGCCGTCAGCTCCCTGCCTCAGTTTCTCCATTTGCAAAATGGGAGTGACAAAATATATGTATCAGTGTGGTGGCTGGCTCTGAGAAAGTGTTCTGACATCCTCAGATAGAAGACAGATTAGTATGTTCCACTGTTTATATTATTATTTCAAGTGTGCGAGATCTAGTGGAAAGCTATACAGGCAGCAACTGTTTGCATTGTATGTAACTTTTGGTATTAAACTTATTTAACAGTTTGCTTTCTGCCCTGGAGTTTTGCAGTGAAAAGCACAGAAATATAAAATTTGTTGCCCTTCACTAGTCTTTGCCCAAAGCTACTAAATGACATGGTGGCTATTAGACACAGAGACTCATCCTTGTTTCTCTAATGGGTTTTTGTTCCAAGCATCCTTAACTTCCCAAGCCCTCAGGTAGGGCTATGATAGTCCCAGTTATTTGGGATGCATCTTTGCCTTAGGATGAGTATATTGTGGCAGTGAAATTAACTCTTTTTACTACATGCCCTCTTTTACTCAAATAATCTGTTGTAAAAGAAAATTAGACAGAGTCCAGTGTCATATTAATACTTTTTTATATTTTAATTTAGCTCACGCAGCATTCTTGATTTACTATTCTTCAGCACAGAGATGTGGGGGACGGAGGGAAACATCTTATACAAATTCCTTCCCAACCAGTTACACAATCTTACTCTTGCTCCATTTTTAAAATATATACCATGGCTAGGATCTTTAACGGAGTCTTCCAGAGTTAGGGTTAGGAGCCCTACTTCCTCAGGATTCTCTGAGTTACACAAATATGTACGAGTAAATATAGCTATACACCTACAGCGGCAAACATTGTATATCATCATGAATACATACACTCACACATCACTCGTAGATCATGCGTGGCTTAGCAGGTCTCATTGATGGTCCAAATGCTGAGGCACAAATTCAGTTTTTCCTCAGTTGTACTCACCAAGGAGTTTGCCCATGTAAGGCTCTCGGGATTGACACAATACTGATTGCTGCCAGATGGCAACACTTTGAGGTGACACAAGTAATCAATTTGTTAAGAAAAATGTATTCAGATTTTTTCCCCCAACCTAAAGCAAACTAGCACTTGTGAGAGGAGTCAGGCCTGGAGACCAAAGTCCTCTCTCTATCTACACAAGATAGGCAGCAATGCAAGCTTCCCCATGTACTGCTCCTCTAACACGCCTGAACCTATGAAACAGCCATCTGCAGGGCTACAACGTGAGTTAAGATGCACTAGCCCACTCAGTCTTTGGCCTGTATGCTGAGAAGGTAACTTTGGTGTTTTGTGTTATGAAGCACAATTTTCCTTCCCCACCATGGGCAAACTATTAATCTCAAAGCTTCTCAAGAACAGAGGAGCATGCAGAAAATTACTGTACAAGGTAGTGCTTCCAGTTACAGCCCTGCATAATGACTGGTAGGAGCAGACTGACAGAAAACACAACTGAAGTTGTTTTTGTTTTTTGGGTTTTTTTAAGTAACATTGGTTTAATGGTGAATGGGTTTTTTTTTTTTAATAGAAATAATTAGTTGGTGTGAAAAAAGACAGTGTGGATTCAGAATATACTCTTAAAAGAACAAACCCTCCCCTTTATCTCCTAGATTGCCATCTAGCTCTGAAAACCTAGTTGGATGAGGAGCAAACGAGCCAAATAAGACAGCAAGAGAATAGATCCAAACCAGAAGGCGTTTGATCTAAAGACGGAGTTCGGTGATGTACGGCAGCTATGGAAGTAGCTAGCAGTGGCATGTTTGTTAAATACAGAATATTCAAAGAGTGACCCTAACTATGAAGAGGGCTGTTCTTGGCACAGTAGATTCTGCAACCCTTACAGCTCCCAACAGGAGGCGTTCTAAAGAAAACTGGTCAACATTTTTGAATTTTGAAAATGCCAATGACATTTTGTCAAAATATTACAATTTTGGTGAGAAAAAAATTGAATTATTTAAATATTTTTGGAAATCCCCACCCCTTATTTCTCAACCAACTTTATTCAAAAGCATAAAAAGCAGCAACAACTGTTATAAAGATCGAGAGCTGAAGAGCCTGATGTTATCCACAGTACAACAAAAGACCATTAATAAATGATGACTATGAAGGATTCCATGTGTTCCAAGCTGGTTTCCATTCTCGAAGAAAAAGTGAGGAGCTTGAACAGTAGCTGAGGGCACAGAGAAAAAAAATAGAACCCAAAGGGAGTTATCATTAGACACACAGCATGTTGGGACCCCATGTGAAACAAAGAAGGAAAATGAAGTAACACTAGAGGCTGTGGGAAGAGCAGAAAGCAAAGTTTAGAATCATTTAACACTGACAGCTGCAATAAGTAGTCTTCCCTTGGCAAGACAGAAGTATTAGGAGCATCAGACACTAGCAGGATGTCAAAAGGTATCAACAGAGAAGAGCACAAAGATGGATAGCTCAGCTTGGGATCAATGGAGTAGCACTGACAGAAAGCCGCAAGACATGTAGAAGAGGCAAATAAATCCTGACTGGTAATGCCACAGTGATGAGCGTGGCCTAATACATCCAGAAAACAGTTTAGGATGATTTTAAACAGACCTATGTGGGAAAGCATCCATCTACATTTCTAGACTGTATAAATCCACTTATTCAATCAAACAAAATGGAAACAGTCTTCAGCTACTTACCAGAATCCTGTTACCAACCAGGATAGTCCAAATGTTCCTTAATTTCTTTAATGAGCTGTGAACATGAAAATCTTTTAATTTTTATTTTCAGTATTTGTCTGATAATGCAGAGAAATCTAGGTTTCCCCTCAGAAGCTAAATCCAGATTCCTTGAGCAAAGAGAACACTCAAGACGGGAATGACTAGTGAAGTTAGCAAATTTCGAATTACCAGCGGTGTCCAAGAGATGAAAATTGTGATGTGGTTTTGTTTGCAAGAAAGGCAAGACAACTCCTAGAGATAGAAAGAGGAAGAAAAGAGATGTAAGCACTGAGAAGGAAGTACTGGTTCCTTGACACCTTAGCAAATGGGAGTACAGGTTTGCAAAGTAGAAAATTCCCCTTCCGTTCTGCAAATCTTCACTGTCTAATCTGATTTAGAAAAAGAAAAATCTTTCAAATGAAACATCACCCTTTTCTATTTGAGTACGGTGGCACAACAATAGTTACATGGATGAGTCTGAGGTGTTCCCCTCAAAATTGTAAGCCAGACCCCCTTCCAAAGAACTGTATTGCATTTAGCTGACTCTCCCAATTGATTTTCATCAGAGCAGTTGTAGCCATAAATCCCAGGCAACTTTAGGCTGAAGGTGCTTAGAACACAGTCAGAAGGATGACTGAAAAT
This sequence comes from Chelonoidis abingdonii, assembly GCF_003597395.2. Taxonomy (NCBI): domain Eukaryota; kingdom Metazoa; phylum Chordata; order Testudines; family Testudinidae; genus Chelonoidis; species Chelonoidis abingdonii. The sequence goes on from NC_133791.1 coordinate 4,375,817, forward strand.
GACAGCTGCCCTTCAGTTCACTCTATCTGAGATATGGCCCCTGGAGACCAGTGATTCCTACACCGGCCGGAACCTAGATCTGCAATCCCTCTCTGATCGGTGTGAATGCCTTTTGTTGCCATTGCTGCTAGCAATTTGCCAGCAAACTCATCTTGTTAGCTGAGTTCAGTTTCCTTTTATTTATCAAAGAAAATATGAGGGCCTGGTTTAAATGAGGTGCAGAGAAACCACAGCTCCAGTTCACTCCAGCTCCTCTGCACCTCTGAAAATAAGGCCCCAAAAAAGTACGTTTATGTGCACGTATTCTATATTTAAAAAGAGCAAGCAAATTAGGTGTGCCTCTTTGCCATCTGGAAAATTGCAAATCTGACCCTTAGTATCACAAATTTAGAGCCTATTGGCTTATGGGTCCAGCAGTCAGAGCTGTCACACAGCTCTTTAATAATAACCTGTAAGGGAAAGAGTTTTAGCAAAGTTTCTCCTTTTTGGTAAACAACTCTTCCCTGCCTTGTGTGTGTAAATCAGCTGCCTGCTATGAACTCTGGCTATAGGATAATGTATCTTGATGACAAGGGGGGAAAGCAATCCAAGTAAAGACACCCAAAGCTATAATGTGAGCAACTGCTTTCAGACAGACGATAAACTACAGTCCAAACTCTCACTCTTCCTAGAGTTTAATTTTATTAACAAACAAGTTACGAGCGCAACAAAGATTATCTCCAACCTTGTCTGCTCCTAGAGTTCCTCCTGTAAGGCGGCTCAGCCAACATACTAGATCCTCCCTCTCTAGAGCACCGCTCTCACCTTCCCTCTGTAGGCACAAAATAAGGTACTTGCCCCATTGAGTCAGCAGAACTGACTTAACTCTTTCCTAGCAGGGTCAATACTGCCTGAAACACCCTGTTAGCAAAACATTGCCAGACAATAACGTAGAATGTGTCTTGCAGTGTCATGTGGAAGAATACAGTTAGAGTCCGACTCTTGGTTTCAAATCCCTATTCAAGGACATGTGCCTTAGTAACCCCCTCAGTCCATTTAAGGTAAGTGGACTCATCTCCCCTTCTTCAGCCAAAGCGATGGGAGGTGAGCCTGGTGCATTATGATTTATGAAGTATTTCCTCAGCCATTCAGAGGTTCTTGCACACAAACACACCGCAACATTAACAAGACCCTGAAATGCACTGAGAAAAATAAGCTGGCACATCCTTGCGGGTACACACAGAGAAACCTACCGAGGTAGACAGTTAGAACTGTTTGGGATTGTGCGGATAGCAAACCAAGCACAGCTCTTTTTAGAAGTGGCAGCAAGTTTGCAAGAAGGGAGTGTATGTGCATGTGTGTCTATCTGCCTCTGTTTCTCATGTACTTTCTTTAAGATACCAAGTGTCTATGGTCAACTGGATCCCAAATCATCAGCCTTAGGAATACACCCACAGGAATACACCCAACCCCTTTATTTTCCTGTCTTTGAGTTTCCCCATTGTCAGAAGCTTCTTTCTTCATATTGGATGATCTCTCATTCAGCTACCTCTGCCCTGATCAGCTGGGGAATGCAAAAAGTCAAAAACCTGGGGAGAGAGAGAGAGACAGAGAGAGAATTCCACCACTCATGGTCTCTGAATTCCACTTGTGCTCTTCTGCATCCCCTGAAACTCGGAACTGCCAGCGCCATCACTAACAGGGGGAGGAGCCAAGATTACTCTGTATCTGTTGCTGCTTTCAAGGTCTCACAGTGCTTCTTTTTAGAATCAAGGGGTAATCCCTGGAGTGCTGTTATTAAATGATGACGCCAGAAAAATCCTTCTAAAAGCAATCCTCTTTTCTGGCTACTGTTTGTATTACAGTAGCCATTTAGAAGCTTCAACCATAGTTGGGCTGTATTACGCTAGGTGCTGTACATATATGTAATAAGAACAGTCTGTGCCTTGGAGCTTACATTTAAATAGACACTTTCTACACACCTATCATTTCTATCCAAAGTCCTTATATGGTCCCATCACCACACCATCTGAGCACCTCACTAGCTTCATCCTTACAACAACCTGGAGTAGGACCGTGCTATCATGCCTGTTTTGTAGATGGGAAACTAAGTAACTTGCCCAGGATCATTCAAGTAGTCTGTGACAGAACAGGGAATTGAACCCTGGACTCCCAAGCTAGTGCCCTAACCACGGGACTGTGCTTCTTCTCACAGAGTCAGAGAAAGGAAGTATTATCTGAGGGACAGAGAAATTAAGTGACTTTCTCAAGGTCTCATAGGGAGTCTGTGGCAAAGCTAGGACTAGATCCTAGATCTCCTGAGGCTCATTTCAGCTCCTTAACCATGACACCATCCTCCCTCCTCTATTTATTTCCTTTGGAAACCGCAGGAATGATGAGTTTCACAGGTGTGTAGCCAAAGCCCTAACAGGCATGCAAGGATCCTTCTGCACTGTGCGTGTTATTTGATATTTTGAGGGCTGACAGGATAAACCTACAGATATTTCCATGTTCTGACTGATAAGGAGAAAAGGAGGAGGAGTTGATGGCTAAATCTAACAATTCCCCTTCTGTTCTGCTGCATTAGTCTAGACTGCCAGGAGAAGTAATATAGCAACTGCTCCTTCTTCTGGGAAGTAAGTCCCCTCTCACAGTTTAGCTGACAATGGCCCCAGCTTTTTGATAAATCTCTTCACCATGGTCATATTTTTGCTTTTTGATGCATCTGTGGTTCTATAAGCCCACTCTATGCAGCATGGCCAATGTGCACAAAATCACATGGCTTTTTAAAAAAAAAAAAAAAAAATACAAGGAGGCACACTGTATATTAATAGAGATCATTTTTCCAGGATCAATATGCAGAAAGTTGCAAGAAGACCTGAACTGATATGCAGTAAAAAAATCAGACATGATGGTCACAATTTTTTCAGGACTGGTTATAGTCATCTTGCTTATTGTTCCTCATTTTTAATACTGTTTAGCAGAAGAAACGCGTAGCCTATGCAACTCAACATAACACATAAGGAGGCAGTGTGATCTAGCAAACAGGGAACTAAACTGCAATTCAAGAGGCCCAAATTCTATTCCTATCTGTGCCATTGACCTTGCTGTGTTACCTTGGCCAAGTCACTTCCCTCCTCTGTGGGGCCTTGTTTCACTTCCCACCTTTTTTCTGTTTAGATTTAAGTTCTTCATGGCAGTAAATGTCTCTCACTCTACATTTGTACAGTGTGGACAATTGGGCAGTGATCTTGGCTGAGGCTGTAGGAGCTAAATAAGTAATAAATAGCAACTTCATATCACTCAGAGGTCATGTTTAAGGCAGAAGAAGTCATTCCAGTGGTTGGAGATTTTTTTTTTAAATATAGATTGGTTGACTTGGGGTATAAACCCAAATGAGAAACATTCAGAAACATCAATAATAAAGAATTCTTCTGAGCCACAATTCACATTTTAAAACGTTTTAAGTGTTTACCCTGGCAATGCTACAAATTTTCTCTCTGAAGTTTGTAAGACTTGATCCCAAAATGGATTGACTTCTACATTATCTGACATTTCCTCATTAGCTTCTTTCTTTTCTCCTTTTCCCTTTCTCTTTGCAAAAAGACCCCTGAGTCCAGCCGTGTCAGAAGTCTCTGAAATTTGACAGCTCTTACTTTTCCAGCTCATTTTCTAATGAGTTTGTACATCAGGACCAATTAGTGTAATAAAGAATTCATGAAGCAAATAAATGTAACATGAAGACACCTTGAAGAGGGGAAAGAAAGAGCAAGTCAAATATGTTGAGAAAAGGTCTGGCCTTTTTAACCTTCATTTAATTGTTCTGACAAAGACACTTCAAAGAGACTTGGCACATATTTGGATATTGCTTGCATAAAATACTGGGCTTTGAACTTTTCCTCACTTGCATTAGCCAGCCAGAGATCCCACCATTAGCCTAATTTAACCAACTTTTTAATCAAAGATTTTGCTAACCACCTATTGACCCTCTAAGCATAAAACTTCTAATAACTGCGAAGTATGGCTTGCCTTGTGGTACACAATTCGCATTAGACTGGACTCTCTGTAACTGAAATACTCGCTTGCTCAGCCAAAGTGGTGTAAATGCACCAACTGATTTCAGATCAGCTTGCAAACTTTGTGGAAGTGCTAATGATCATCCTGCAATGGGAGTTCAAACTTTCTCCTAATGGTGGGCTCTTAATAAGTGAGCATTGCCTTAATTAACATATTGTTAAGTAGCATGGCTAAGAAAAAGAGACACAATGTATCTTCCCTGGCTGGTATATCACACTAGGCAAAAACAATAGACATGTGGTTCTCAACCTATGCAGCTGTCTTTGTGTTATGTGGGCAGCATCCACACGATATATATACTACTTGTAAGGCCCTGAGGATGTCACATGGGCCGCAACTGTGTATTGATTGGGCTACAAGCTGCCTGCTGGCTGAGAACACTGCAATAGAGGAACAACAGGCTTACTTGTAAAACACACACCTATATCTGCATTTTCTTATTATTATTCATCAACATTTCCCTCTTTGTTACTGACTAATTGTATGGAGATCGCACCCAAAGGCCCAAACCAAGCTTGGGATCCTACCATATTAGGCACCAAACAAATGACATGGTTCTTGCTAAAAAGAATTTACATTTTAGCTAAAACAAGTGGTAGACAGGAACGGGGAAGAACAAAGAGTAATGGCAAGATCACAAGGCTACACCAGTAAGTGCAGCATCACTTGGTGATTCCAGATTGCCAGAGAGATTTATTTATTTATTTTAATTCACATAATCCCAAGTGTTGCCCCACTCAGCCCTCACTGACTGGCTGATTTTGTGTCTACATCACAGTATGACTGGGAAATCTCGAGTCTAAAGACACTGTAATGGAGAGGTGCCTGATTTATTCATCGTTGCTAGAGCTGGTTTCTGTTTGCAAAGAGATACTGATTTTACCAATGTTTTTGTTCTTCATGATTATTTGAAGACTATTTCCCACACAAAAAGTTTCAGTCTATGGCTTACCATGGATAGTCAAAAGGAACGGCTCAAGGCACTTGACTAGTTATCTAAGTCATAAAGCTTTGGTTCTGCTCTCTGACTGGATGACACACTTTTCAAACCAGGAAACTCATGAGTGCCAACAGCAGGATGGCTTTGTGACAACGGCATGGTACCGGGACTCAGAAACTGGGTTCAAATCCTGTGTCTGCCATAGATTTCCTGTCTGACCTTGAACAAGTAACTTAGGCCGAGATCCCCAAAAGGTATTTAGGTACCTACCTCTCACTGAAGTTAGGTGCCTATATATCTTTGAAGATCTGGGCCTTAGTTCCATCTCTATAGAATGGGGATGATACTACTACTTTCTTTCCATCATACTTTATCTATTTAGTAGACCTAGTCAAAATGTGTTCATCAAAACATTTTTTTAGTGAAAAATAGCTTTTCAACCAATTTTTTTTTTTTTAATATTTTCATCTCAGTTCAAATTTTCTGGAGAGTTTTGACAAAAAACAAAAACAAAAAACCAGAGACTGGACATTCTTGGGGGTGGGGCCCCAGTATTTGAAAACTTATAACTAAAAACTGATTTATTTACTTTTAACAAAAAATAGATGGCAAAAAAATCACAACACCGTTTGGGTTTCATTTTGTTGTTTTGTGGTTGAAAAGCAAAAACATTTCCAAAATTTCTATGAAAAACAAGTGGCATTTTTTGACTAGCTTTGATATTTCAATAGTAAGGTTTCATCAGGGAGCAGGTTTTAATGTGTGTAAATACAGAGCTTTGCAGAACAGGCCTTGATTTCAGCTGGAGTCCTGAGGGTGTTACCTCAATACAAATAGCAACAACAATTAATAACGAGCCGTGATGGCAATGGGATTGTTTGGATGGCTAACCATAGGTGAAACCTTCAGTATTCACAGCCATTTCGCTGCTGGCTATCTGAATACTTCACAACAATGAATAGGACCCTACAAATAGCAGCAGCAAACCAAACTCACCATTTTTATCCATGAATCCTTTTTTTGTATTATTCAGCCAGCTCTAATCATTGCTTTCCTCCTGAAATGGATGCTTGCAGCATCCAAACCAACAACATTATCCTGTTTAGGTTCCTTAGGAAACTGTAAGAAGATTCTTTTGAATAAGTACTGTATGTAAAATAGTTCAAAAGAGTCCTTGTCTCGCAGAGACTGGGGCTGCATTAGGAAGTTACTTTTTTGTTCTTAGGAAGAAAGAAAACCCCACAAGGAAAAAAAAAGAAGAAACTGAAGAAACCTCAAACAGTTCAAAGACTGTTTCATCAACACCTCAGCCTTCAAGACTAAGGGCCCTATTGTAATCTTCTGGTGATTGCTTGCCTAGTCTCATGAACTGACTGTGCTTAGGGCATCTGGTGCATATTTAGGGCAAAATTCTTCTCCCCATTCCACACTGAAGATCTGCTATCTATGGCGAGGATCTCTAATGCATATTCTGTATTCCCTCTGTGCATTGTTGTCAGTGGGTGTTCTGTGCACTGAACAAATGCAGACTATGCAACAGGAATTCACAGGGTGGATATTGCCAAGAAGAAGTTTGCCCTTAGTCTATTCTTCCAATTGTTTTATTGGGGAAAATGTGTGGCTGTGGATCCTGCTTGTGCCCACGTGCTCATCTCATCTCTCTCCCTGTTCATGCTTTCAAAGTAATATGACTATGGGACATGCCTATTTTTCCCTAAATCTGATTATAGTTGAAGTTACTCAGCCCAATTTTTAAAAGATTTTTCAATTACAATTATTTAAAAACATTTTGATAGAACTGGAAGGGACCCTGAAGGGTCATTGAGTCCAGCCCCCTGCCTTCGCTAGCAGGACCAAGTACTGATTTTGCCCAGATCCCTAGGTGGCCCCCTCAAGGATTGAACTCACAACTCTGGGTTTAGCAGGCTGATGCTCAAACCACTGAGCTGTCCCCTGCGCCCCCCACCCCAAAATCTTAAGCTGATGCATGCACACACACAAAAAAGGTAGAAGCCCATTGTAAAATGCAAGCTTAAAAATGTGCACCTCTTCCCAGCTTCCTAATAATCCTGTCCTGCCCCTTTGAACCCTTTCATTCTGGCTGTGTGCCTTCCTTCTGCCTCCTACCATGTTCTCCACTTTTACCTTCCTTATTCTACATTATTTCAAGACTTTTCTGCCCAGCTGCTGCATACCTCTCTGTGCTCCACTCATTGGCCCTCTTCTCTTTACCCCATTACCTGCATCTTCAATTAACATAACTCAAGAGAAGCTACATCCTCCCTGGACATTTCTCTCTACACGTTTGTTCTGGCTTCAACTCTGCTCTTTGACGAGCTTGCTCTTGTCTCTATGTAATAAAGACCACGATTGCATAGTAGGATGATATGCTCAGGGTTTTTGCCAGCTTCATTTTTGTTTTCTTGCTGGACTTGTTTTTGGAGCACACTTCTAGAAATGGAAGCTACACTGTCAGAATATGAAGAAGAAAAGCCAATGTAAGAGAGAGGAAAACAACAAACCCCTTTTGGAATCAGTGTAAATTCTCATTAGAGCAAACTGTATTGCAGCAAACTCCCTGAGTAAAAGAAACTCTAATGACAAAGATAAGAGATAGGGGTAACAAACATCTACAAAGTATACACACACACACAAATCAAGGCAAGCAGAGAAAGCATTCAGAACTGGGGCTTCCTTATTCAAGCTAGCATTCCTGACAAGTTAAAGAGAAAATGCTTCTTTGCAAAACACAGAACATTTGTAACTTCATTCTGATTTTTATATATAAAGTGCAGACTTGGCAGATTTCTAGTCTATTAAATTAAATAAATACTTCATCAGTTTTCTAGCATGGCGGCCTCTTTATATCTGTGAAAAACCCAGTGAGTAAATTCATTCATGGTGTAATTCCATAGACTCCAGTGGGATGCAATTGTCCCTTCACCTTTGAGCTAGACCATTTTTTAAGTATACACACTGAATAATATAGGAAGAATTCATTTGTTTTCCTCCATGAGAACTTACATCCACAAAGGCCTGGACAGCCCATAATAATCTCCGAACAGGCGCAGGTACCCTCCTGGCTACAGCTCCTTGCAGGGCTGGAGACTGAAAGCCGGTCAAAATTATTGTTTTTTAAAAACAAATTTTTGTTGAAAAAGTGGCCTTTCAAAATCTGAAATTTTCACAAAAAAAAATGTTGCATTTTCAAGTTTTCCCTTTTTTTTTCTTCCAGTTTTCTCAAAAAAAATATTTGGCCATTTTTATTTTCCTTCTTTCTAGTAGCAAAAGGAAGGGAGCTGGATACAAGGAAAAATGTGAAGTTTTTAAAAGTATGTTTCTGAAAACTTCTCCATAGAAATATACATGAAAAATGTCAAATTAAAAAGTTATTTTCAAAGCCTACAAAACAAATATTCACAATTTAAGATGAATTTTCATTTCTCCCTCCACCCCATGTTCCTTCTGCTCTAGTGTATACTGGTGAGGACATCTTTGCTTTCTGTATAAAAGTACTTTCCGCCCCCTTCCCCCTTTATACCCTGTGCCATAAATACAACAGCTCCAGCGCTGTCAGTCAGTGCAGACCACCTCCTGGCTTCTGTGATGCTAACCAAGGTAAACTTCCAGGTAATTCCACCACCTCACCACTTCTCTTAATACACTTCTTGAAATGAACTAACCACATAAAGCAGCTTTACCACAGCAACAGAAACACTCATTATCACACTGGGAGTGGCTGGTTCAAGACGCCTTTTTCCCATTAAAGGATTTTTCTCTCTCATTCTTTGTGAGCATTTGGTTGTTCCTCAGTTTTTGACCTCTTGTCCAGCAGGAGACAGCAATGGTTCAGAAATAATCTGAATGTTATTTTGCACAAGGCTGCATTTAAACCTGACTGAAGAAGAAGCCTCTCAAGTCCAGTACTGAACCTATATATGTGACAACTAACCCATATTTTGTATTGCAAACAGCGTTCACTGTAGGCCTTCTTTTATATTGACATGTGATTACAAAATTTTGCCCTGAAATAAGCCCTTTGGGCCATATATCTATTAAGATTATGGTAGGCATTTTGTAGGGGAGAAGTGATGAGCTCAGGGATTGACATACTGATAGCTACATGAAGATAGCTGATACTGATAGCTGGGCTTTAGGCTGAGCAGTTCTTATTTTAGCTCCAATTTCAGACAGAGCTGAAAGGCTATAGAGGTTATTGCAAAACTGGTCATTTAAAGAAAACATTTACAAAAAAAACTTATCTGTTCTATAGGCATAAAAAAATGCTAAAAGTCATGCAAATAATGACACTCTCACCCTGGAGGTGAGCTAATTGCACAAACAATCATGGTACACAATTATCAGATAATTATCAGTTGAGTTTTATCTGAAATGTCCTGTGCCCGGAGATTAAAGCCAGAGAGTGGGAATGGAGCTCCTGGGTTCTATGCCCAAATATGCCACTGATTGGCAGTGGGTCATTGGATAAATGACTTAAATGAGACACAGGTTTGAACTAAACTCTGGTCAGGTTTGGGTAGCTCGAATCCAAGTTCTGTGCCTCGGCCCACATTTCATAATGAACAGACATTTACGGATATTGAGAATTTTACTTCTCTCTTGTTTAGTGGTGGCGAAAGGTACCAGACTGAGTCTTGAGGGCTGAAATCCTCAGTTAAACCACAGGACAGATTTAGCATAGCAGCATCAATATGCCTCAGCCTTGGGTAGGTAGGATCATAGGTGCTGGAACTAGGGGTACTACAGCACCCCTGGCTTGAAGTGGATTCCATTGTAAACAGGGTTTATGGTTTGGGTCAGTGGCTCAGAGCACCCCCACTATAAAAATTTTTCCAGCTCCCCTGGGTAGGACCACTTCTGTGAGTGAGACGGTTACATCTCTATGGCTCATTCAGTCCTTGGCCTCTGTGCTGAGACTGTTAGCAAGGTGGCTCTTTCTGTAGCATACTTGTCCATGAGGACTAAGTCCAGGAGCAGTCTGATATATAAAGCTGTTTCTTTCTGGATTGTAACCACCTGTCTTTGTTCAAATTTCTGCACCATGGTTTTGCATGATGCAGAGAAACAATGTTTTTTAGTTTTTACCTCCTCTAAAATCAAGTTAATGTCTCGATCATTGGCCAAGAATAGTAAAGCAAGATGTGTTTTAATCCTCTTTCTGAATGTTTTAAGGCAATTGAATTTGGAGATACTACAGTAGGAGCCTGTCCTTTCGGCTCAGCTGGAAGGGGAAAGAAATGAACAGGCTTTAAAATGAAACAGGTTTTTCTTCTAACTGATCGAAAAGCTACAGGATGTTGATCATGAACCAATTAAAACACATCTTAATATGATAAATACAAACCAAATGTACATTATCAGAGTGTTCAGCCTTGTGTTTCCCAGTTCTGTTTGGTATCTGCTTATTGCTATCATATGTGTTTTGAATGGGGGGGGGGGGGGAATCAGATTATTTTAGGAAACAAATAAAGAAGCCAACCAAGGTAACAAAAGAAGACTGCATTTACCCAGTCATAAAATGAACCATGCCTTCATGAGGTATGTAAAAGAGAAGCTACAATGTACATGGACTGATGAAGCTAAGAAATATATAGGCAATGGCAGAAAGGCAATTCCCTCAGTATATTTAAGACAATGTGGCTTCTACTTAATATTTGAGGAGCAGCAAGGAGTCTGCTTTAGTACTTGCTGCACAAATAAATCTTCAGTGAAAACAGTCCAGTCTCAGTCTACGAGCAGCGGTCACATTGCAGACTAATCGTTCACTCTTTCATTTCAACTCAAAGGGGCTTCACCAGAGATATGTGAACTGGTCCAAATGAGATCTGGCACCCCACAACTTCAAATTACAGTCCCTGGGCTCAGTTCCTCATCTTGAGCCCAGAGGAGCTCCCCTATTTCCCCCCACCCCCCACTGCACTCTGCTTGCCAGCTCAGACTTCCTCTGCAGCATTATAAGAGATCATCTTTTTTTCTCCTTCCCACTTGGGTGACTAGTGAGGGTGAGAGATGGGGAGGGCACTTGTGTCCCCTCATTTCCAGCCATGTATCGTATTATCAAACACCTGAACTACCCTCAGCCTTTCTTCCATGTGCATAAACTGTTCTCCCAGTGGCCAGTTGTATTATCCAAGAAACCTCCATAATCCACCAAGCAATATCATATGAAATTACTGATGTGCAGGTCACTACTGTATATGTACAAACTCTGACACTTGCACACATATTTGCAAATGAGCTCCTGAATGAAACTGTCATTTCTGCCTGGTAACAGAGCATTTTGTAGCTGGAGAGAAGAGAGGTGAAGGTGCGCACACACATCTGTCTGTGTAAAATTGCTCCAGCTGTGGAAATTCACCATTGTCAGAGTAAAATAAAAATGAGTTGCAGTAGACTGTTTTACAAACCCCAGGAAAACAGGATTTTCACTTCCTTTTTCCTCCATTGTTTCGCTGACGCTTAAAACCTTCTCCTACATTTTAACAGCAAAGTGCTGTTAAAATGTTAACAGCCTGCTGCCCCTAGAACAATATGCACAGTCCCAGCCCCAGAATGGTTAAGTCTTACTGGGAAATTGTGGAATGCTTGAATAATTATTTCATGATTTGGGGCTTCAGGTAAGTAGCTGCCTATACTGTCCACCGCTTAGTGGAAGGAAGTATTGAAAATCTCCTCTGTTATTCCCTGTTTCACAGTTTATAACGTGATACTTATAAATACTTTGGTAGCAGCTTAAGATGCAGAGAAATGAAAACATTAAAAAAAAAAAAGCACAAAGCCTGCAAGTGTCCAAACGAGGGACCAGAAACTCTGCTCTAAGCTCTAGGAGGGGGTTTATGGGTTGAAGTGCCATGTGCCATACAATACAAGATAAACATCTGTTGTTATTTCAGCAAACCGAAATCAGATGTTAAGCTTTTTCTTCAAGAGGATAGTGGCACAAAGAAAGACCTTTTTTACCAGGGTGGCTGCATCCAGTGCATAGAAGGCCAGGAGAGGATTCTAGAGGTGATTTAAACAAATACTATTAAAGCAAAATAGTGGGACAGAAGTGAACTGTTTTGACCCTAAGTATATCACAGGCCTCTAATGTAAATTCTCAGCCAAGAAGGTCTTATTAATAAGCAAGTTAATATAGCAAGGGCTGGGGATGAGTTACTATCCTATGCACTTGAGATCTGATCCAAAGCTGAGAGTGGTCAATGGAAAGACTCCTATTAAGTGCTTATCTTGTGCCAGGGCTGAGCCCCAGCCCTCTGGGCCTGCCACGTCAGTTATGAAAGTAAAAAAAAAAGATTGCTTAAGACCCGGCATCTCTTTCATTACAAATTAAGCACTGCTCCCATTGGTTTCAATAGACTTCAGATCAAGCCCTTGTGGAACTCGAAAGGAGACCCCTCTACATTAGCATATCACTGTCCAGTTCAGCTGCCCTGAATACATGAAGATAATTTATAGTATTTAACCTGGTCCAGCATTGTTGTGTCATGAGGGGACAGTGTCATCACTCAAGCCTCAATGCCAGTTGCTTGAACATGGGACTAATTGGTAAATCTCAGTAGGATTCTCTTGACGAAAGGACCCAAGTCCATGACGGTGTAACAGAATCAATTTCAATGGGCACCTTTACAATACCCATATTTATAACAAATAAGAAATGAATTCTGAAGTTTGGATGAATAGCTCAAGCTGTTGCAAAGAGATTTTTTTGGCCTTATTTTCCCTCCTTCTTATAAGAGGCAGAGATAGGATTTTTGGCCACGTGGCTAATTTACGGATGTCATTGAGCATGATGCTGCAAGGCCAGCTGTGTGCAGAGTAGTCTGCTGCTACAAAGGGATCCAAGTTTTAGTGCCAAGCGACTGCGCCAGGCATGCTGGATACATTGTGGACACAGCGCACTCAGCCCTAGAGAAATGGAACACCTCTGTTGCTCTTTGGTGACACCATCTGTTAGAAGCAAGGACTTCCTTCTTGCATTGCACAGAGAGCTAGGTCCTCTTTGGTTTTTTAAAGACATAAGGGGACCCAAAACTGGGGATGTTGTATTGGTTCCAGAAGAGATTGGAGGGGACACATACTGTCATGCAGAAGATTAAGGAGAAAAAAAGAAAAAAAAAAAAAGATATTCCAATGCAGCTTGGCCATCATTAACATGCTTTGATTAGAACAGTTCAAATTGTTCAATTTAATTTGCAGCATTCTACATTTAAAATGTAAAGAATCAGTCTTAATTGCTAACTCTGACAGCTTGTCTACTTTTCTCATTACACGCTGTAAGCAGCAAGGTCCAGCTAAGTTAATATTCCAAGCTGTTTCTGTGTTTGACATATTAAAGGCGAACTTATATCCAAAGCACCAAACGGCATATGGAGTTCAGATCTCCAAGCCTTAGGGTAAAACTTCTTGGGATTACGCTGGACCACTGGAGATGCTGTAAAAAGGAAATTTTGCAAGGTATGGTTCCAGGAGCTGTGCTTGCTTGTGTTCCACAGTGGTTACCAGCAGCACAAATGAACCATAGACCAAATGCAGAATTCTGGGTAAGGTAATAGTAATCTGCTTTTGTGTCCCATTCCAGATGTATTTCTGCTCAGTTTTTAATTAGGAAATTTTGTGGCATAGACTGATTTAACAATGCACTTTTAATGACCTAGTATATTTGCCTTTTGTTTCATTTTTATTTACCTTACCAGCATACTAAAATATAACTAGCATACTTTAGTTTTTTACGTTATATTTTAATTAGTATTTTCATATATAAAAGACAAAGCCACTACTCAGTACAAACACCCCTCTGCTGTGCTGTGCTGCATTTCCCATGGCATATGCATTAACACCAATGGCACACAGTCACTTTTTATGATTGTTTATGCATTCTTAAGGTCTAAGGCCCTGATCCTGCAAGGAGATGCTTATAGATTGACTTCAGCACCCATGCAGAGAGCCATTGATTTAATAATACATCTCATTGCAGGATAACAGGGTTTGTTTTTTTTTAAAAAAAGGAGCCTCAATTGTGAACTTAATTGTGCAGGGAAATGCTAGCATTTATGCATGTACTTCATCTGAAAGCACACTCAGACAGCCTGATGTCCCAATGGTAGAATTTTCACACATGGCTAATTGCATCTGCAAAACTGAAAGACATTTTAAAAAAAATATTATGCCCAGGACATCTCCCATACATTTTTAGCATACAATAAGCACCACTTATAAAGAACATACTTCGCAATTTTTTTAAATATAGCCTTCTTTCAAGAGGCTCTAGAAAGAACCAATGAGAACTTTCACCTGAGCCTTTTCTGGGGTTTCAAATAGCTCAGTTAATTTTTGTACATTTCCACACACCCCAGCACTTCCTGGAGTCAGAAGCAGAAAGCCCAGCATAGAATGGAGTAAACATTCTGGCAGTAATTCTGATCCACTGGGCAGCACCTCATGTCTGTTTCTCAAGAGATTTCCAGATTGATTCCCAGGCCAGGAGAGGGAAAGTATTAAGTAGGGAAGTTTTAGACAAATTTTTGTATATTTGTCCAGACTGAACCTCTGGAAGTTCACTCATATCTGACCTGGAAGTGTGCTATAAAGCAGATTTGTTCACTCTATCCTCCCTACCTTTTCTTTGCCGCGGGAATCAATGCTATGAGCACATTAACCCTAAATCCCCACTGTTACTGCTGACAGGATAATTTTTAACTGCACCAGCAAACCACAGAGCAGCAATGGAAACAATATCTGAGTCTCAAAAGAAAGGTTTGGTTCATCGTTCCTTTGAGTTTGGGGTTAGGGTTCACAGTAGGGGACCTAGAAGAAGGGGTTTTATTTTGTTTTCTATCTGAACTGGGTTGGCACCCCCAATTTTAATCCGGGGGAAGATTTATGGAGCATTCCTTTCCTCTGCCTCAAAAGCAAGTGCAAATACAATTTGGCAAAGAGAAACTACCCGCAAGGAAAGAGTTCCTCAGTGCAGTGGCACTAGAACTTGAACTAACCACAACAGAGTACGGCTGAATAATAGTGTGAAGAATATATAAAATATGTTCCAGTGTTACAACTTTAAACATCATTAATCTTCAGTGTGCTATTTACTCAGTTATGAAGGTGAGCGAAACAACATCATGAAATGAGAAAAAGAAAAGAAAATGTAGTATGAAGGCCAGAGTGCATTGAAATCACCAGGGATTTGACTAAAATGCAACTTTCAAAGAAATGTTAGTTGGGTCTTTGCACAACCAGAACTGGCAGAATTTGCTCCCATGCTGTAAACAGGGATGCACTTCATTTCACAGCAAACTGCTTCGTCAATAATCTGTAAGATGGTTTTAAAGAAACATACCAAGATTGATCAAAATAAAAACTTATTTTGCTTTTCCCCACTAATTCTGGCCCAAAAATAACAAAAAATAAAGCAGTACTCAGGCTATTATAAATGCAATTTTCATTACAGCAGCCCTGTTGTCTTTGTTCTACTTAAGGATTTAAAAGCATTTATGTTACAAACTCCCATTTTGGGGAGAGCAGTTTACACAAAAGACGGTTCGTTTTAAATAATCCAGCTATAAATTTTGCCCTTAGGTTTGCCAAATTTTCAATACAAGGTTTAAAATCCAGAAACATGTTCCCACGTTTAAGTTAGTGCTTTGCAAATACATAAAAGAAGATAGTTATAGGTGATTTTTTACATATTCCATAATTAGAGATGCCTTGTTGTTTTCAGACTGCATTGCATTTCACCAAAGAGAAGATTTAAATTGTCAGCATGTGAAAATATTGAATGAGAATTGCAGCACACACAGAATATATTTTGCAAGCTATTAGTCCAAAGGAAGGACTAGTCATTTCTGAAAAAAATTACCATTATTAATTTTAAAAACTGATAATTGTGCAGGGTTGTTGTTTTTTTAGGAATTTAATACTTAATAAGAATGTTAGCTGCATACTCTAATTGATAATTCCTAAAAACCTTCAGCATCTATTCTCAAAAATTCTTATTTTTAATCACTCCCAAACTGAATATTATTTACCAGACCAGGGAATAATAATAATAATAATAATAATTTTTATTACAGTAGCACCTGGGGGCTTCAGTCATGCATCAGGGCCCCATTATGCAAGACACATAACAAAGACTGTCCCAACAGCCTTAGTTATTCATGCATTTACCAGGTCGTCAAGTTTGAAATATCGTACATGCAGAAAGGAAATTCAGAGCTATAGTTGGAAGCACAGGTCACTTCTCACAAAGCCTTATTTCAGCTGTAGTTTACTCTAAACTGGATTTTCAGCTGGAACGGTGAAGTTTTCTTGCTTCTGCGGCTGTAAGTCAGCTCATTAAGATTACTTAGCAATCATTTTTATAGTTGAATTATATCATGTTTATATTGCAGAATTCCATTACTTAATTGCTTCACTACTGGAAATTTCAGTGGGATTCTCATTTTTCGCATAAATCTTGTGCATAAATATGTTTCTGTATTTTTTACCTAATTAAATGCATATTTCATCAAAACAGTCAACACAGACAAATTAAGATGAGAATAAATTTGTTTAATCAAATGGGAAACTTGCGCCACATGCAAATGGACAAACTTCAAAAGCTTCGGGATTTGCTTGAGGTAAGTGCCCATAGGCTGGGGGCTTCTCCAAAATACCCAAGCATTTTTGGCCTACAAAGATTGGTCAAACCTTAAACTGTAAACCTCAAAGCAGGTGGTCTCTCTGTACAGCCATCCCCAAGAGTTTGAAAATCATGAGTCATGACCCCTGAAAATCATGAAGTTGGCTTAAAAATCATGAGATTAAAAAAATTAGGCTTCTTTTTATTTGCCTTCTTCCTTCAGAGCCTTTGAAGTGCAGGCAGTTCATGTTTCAACGTTTTCTCTGCAACCATGAGGTCCAGAAACTTCCTTACAAAAACAACCCTGAGATCATCATGTAAATCAGATAACTCCAGGAGCAGGGTTCTAAGAAAAACACCAAACCTTACTACAAGAGTTGACAACACAGTAGTACTTTCTTCTCTCACTTGGAGTAGAAATACACAAGATTGAAAATTTATCTTAGCCTAAAAAGGAAGAGACTATTAGAAATGAAAAATAATGGCAGCAAATGTTTGAGTTTTGGGTCAAAGTTCAGAAGTGGGAAAATAGTTTTTTTCATTTTAACTCCCCCCCTCCATAGAGAAGCTCTTCATAACTATGTGAGCTCGAAGACCAATAGGAGGTTCTGCATGCACAATAAGTGTATGGCTAATAGATCACATTGTAAAATGCCTGAATACAAGAGGAAGAACTTAAGCAAGGATAAAGTTGTAAATGTGAAGGGCTATCTCCCTATTTACATTCCGCCCCCCTACAATTTCAGATATTGACAGTATTCTTCTACCCTTCATTTCCAAATTATTATGGAGAGTTTATGTGCAAAGTTAAATATCTGCCACCTTCCAGGCCAGCGGTGGTGCATTTTAGTGGTGGGCAAAATGATTCCTAGATGTTTAATATCTGAAAAGCAGTTTTGAATGAAATGCTCTAAATAGTTAAATTTGGCCCCAGCAAAGCTAGTATAGAGATGAGGGGGAAATCTCATTTTCTTTCTTCCTCTGCATTTATTACACTTTTGTGTTAATGCTAACTCTTTCTATATCTTTATAAGGGAAAATTTGCAAGATTCTGGTAGATCAGGGAAATGAGATTCAACATGAGTTTGAGTTTATCCTGTCACTATCAGATAAATTCCGTAGTTAATTTCCCTTCTCCTGGAAGGCCCATGCCTTTTAAAGCTGGCATCAGGAGCTATTTCAGGTTTCCCCTACAGCCAAGCCCATCAGGTACTGGCCATTGAACGCATAGCATGAACCAGTTTAGTGTTCCAAGAGTCCTCATCTAAGGTATTCTAGCCCTCTTGAAGGATTCATTCAATGTGGCCTTCAAAATGAAAATGCTCTCACTAGAATAGTAAGCACTGAACAGAGATTTTTAAAATTACCGTACACAAGTGCCATCATCCCTGATGGAACTGCCCTGTCTTCAGTGGAGTTACACCAGGGATAAATATGGCCCTGGTAAATACAGAGCTATCAATAGGTTTACAGAAAAGATCTTGTTTTGAGCAACCTTTTACTCAAGCAACAGAACAACTTATCAGTTATCACCTATTTTGTCAGAGAAGCAGCAGCTAAACAATACGGACATCTGGATGTTAACATTTGTGTCAGCCTAATTCGATGGCACTGGATTCTTTGCTTCACCCATTGCTTTCTGAAATGCAGCCAGATTTTAGCTTCCTAAATAGGATCCGTCTGGGCACTGGCATTAAAATAGTTTCCCTGGAACCCCAGAGGAATCCGGTGATTTATAGAAACCAGTTCGCACTTTAAACATGGGCTAAATAATAATTAATAACCAACTGATATATTTAATATGACATTATGGTCTCTTCTGACTTTTTTACCACCAAGATGTTTACGGAACTATACATAACTTCCTACTGAAGCAAAGAAAAGGATGTCTTCCCTACCTAAATGCACGCCCAGTTTTGGTATGTGCTGTAAGTTTTTGGAGAACTACGGGTGACTTTGGTTACTTACAGTAGACCAGTGTAAAGACTGGATTAAGGAGGAATACTCTTGTTAGATACAATTAGGTATGAGCAAAATGGTACGGATGGCATGAGCACACTTCAACCTTCCTTCATGTATAGAACTGGAACTTTTTTGGATGTGTCAAAAGGTCTGGATAACATTGATTTTTGATCACCTTTGCATTTCCCAAGACTGAAAGCTAAAAGCGCTGGATCTGGTATGTGGGGATATTTATTCCAAATTACTTTGTCTACTAAAAAAAAAAAAAAAAAAAAAAATTGTTGAGGATGGCACCAGTCACATTTTCCTACCAATCACTTCAGAAACACTCTATACTCTCTGAAATGTCAATGTGCTTCTGCCTCTCTTTGGTTATGACCACTTTAGTCATTGTCACTTAGTTATACGCCACCAGAAACCTGGTTTGTGAGAGATCTCACCTAGCTTTGAAAATCCAAGTTCACATGAGCTTCGAAACTACATGGCAAGGACCTATTTTGCCCCCATTCCTAGTCATTCCTTTTTTTTTGGGGGGTGGGGGTGGGGGGAGACAGTTTATGGCTGACGTGGATCTTTCTCAATAACAAAAGCAATGGCAGGGGTATCTCTCTCCTGCAGCAGCACAAAGGGAAGGTATGGCACAACATTCCTTAGCCATTGGGAACTGGCACAGACTGTGATATGCAAAGCTAGTATTCTGTGCCCAAGTAGGTTGATCAATAGTGAATTAGTGCAGTGCTTTGAAATTTTATTTTATTGTTTTAGTTTTTTTTGAGATCAAGGGCAAAATTGTCAAAGGCAACTAGAGTAATTTAGGAGCCTAAATCCCATTTTAAAAAAATTACTTAGGCACTAAAGTTGCTTTTGAAAATAGGATTTAGACACTTTTGAAGATTTTGCCATAAGGTTTCAAATGGAAAATGAAGGGTATAAAAGACAAAAAATATTGATACACCTCCACCCTGATATAATGCTGTCCTCAGGAGCCAAAAAAATCTCACCACGTTATAGGTGAAACCTTGTTATATCGAACTTGCTTTGATCCGCCAGAGTGCGCAGCCCTGCCCCACCCCCGGAGAATTGCTTTACCGCATTATATCTGAATTTGTGTTATATCGGGTCGTGTTGTATCGGGGTAGAGGTGTATATGTATAGACCCATATATGTACAGCTGTTATGCACACAACTCTCCTTAGAGCAGAAGACTGCTTGGAGATTTCATCTTGTGATAGAAATGGGCCTGTCTCCAGCTGTGGCCAGAGGTGCTAATGAACCCTGTTTGAGAACCTAGGCTGAGCACTATGTTTTCCAGATGCCATGGCCAGATACTGTGCATTAGCAGAAGAAATCTGTTTCTCCAAAGGAACAATGGGGTTAGTAGAGGTTTGATCCTATACCGTAGTACCTCAATTGTATCACTGGTTTTTCCTCTTAGTATTGTACCTAGCTGATATTGGTCTGGTGACGAAAGACTTAGATATTTTTTCATCTTTGAGGGGCCACATATTTCCCTGAGATTTTTATAATCTCATCTAAAGTTCAGGATTCCAAAGGGCAAAAATGAAAGTAAGTGTGGCCCACAAAGCTGAAATTATGGCTTGACAGAGATCTGAAATGCGTGCGCACGCAAACACACACACACACACACACACCCCGTTCTGATTTTTCCCCCCTTCTACATGCAAGCAGAAAAGTTCTTCCCATTGGAAGTGCATGGCCCAGTGGCAGTATTAACTTTGAGATCACTGCTTATCTTCACCATGTGTTTCACCATGTAAACTTTGTTCTGACAACTGAAATTACTGTATTAAAAAAAAAAAAAAAGACTAGAAATGAAAATATAATTTATGTAGGCCAGGAAAATGGATTCACTTTGATCTGGGCGACCTAGCAAAAGCATTTCAAAATCAGGTCTGATTTTAGAAAGATCTTAATTTTAGGCTTAAGGCTGCAACTACCATTGACAACACATACACATTCCTAAATCTTTCAGGCCTGACTTTTTCAAGTGCTGAGCACTGACAGTTCTCGCTGACTTTGGTTGCAAATGATTGCGCGGCACTTCCAAAGATCAATCCTTATACTGTTTAAAAGTGACACTTTCTGCACTGAACTTAATTCTTCCCAAGTGTCAAGATACGACTAGAGCAGTAGAATTTCAAAACCAGAAGGATGGAGAAAGGTTGCCAACAGAAATTTTGATTAAATAAGGACTGAGATTTGGCCCAGAAAGCAGAGATGATAAAATACCACTATTGTACCAACATCTTTCAAACAGTATGAAATGAAACATTAACATGGAGCACTGTCCTACATAAATTCCAATATGCCAGCTCTCATATTGTACCTCCTCTAATAACAGCTGACTGTGCTA
This sequence comes from Chelonoidis abingdonii, assembly GCF_003597395.2. Taxonomy (NCBI): domain Eukaryota; kingdom Metazoa; phylum Chordata; order Testudines; family Testudinidae; genus Chelonoidis; species Chelonoidis abingdonii. Next base: position 4,396,790 of record NC_133791.1, read on the forward strand.
GTCCTGTATTATGACTTCTTTTTCTGACACTAGCCTTGTTTGGAGATCAGGAATATACATTTTCTCCAAAAGTTTTTAAGTCTTCTTTAAATCTATTGAACTTTTAGGATCTCTGTGCCTTAAGAATAAAAATGAACAAGCTATCTCCTATGCACACACGGAAAATGTCCCATTGCTTCATATTTTTCTAGAGTACACAGAGCTATTGATCTGTACCATATATTTAAAGACAACCTATCTAGAACATACAGGAGTTCCCTTTAAATGTGCGCCAATTTTCCATAGATATGGGTATGTCAGTATTTGAAGTATTCCCTAATTTCCCTTTACTTACCAAAGGGAACACTCCAGCTACTGAGAGAACCTTATCTAATAGGGCAAAGCTAGCACATTTGAAAGGTGACCCACTGTATGCCACAAAAATCGTATTCCCAATTGAGAATGTCACTTACTCTGCATTTGAATACTGCCCAACACAACGGGGCCTCAATCCTGCTTGGGCCTCTTGTCAATACTGTAATACAGATAATAAATAAAAGACTCATATTACTAACAATCCACAATTTATTTATGGTCATATTGGCATGGAGATGCCTTTATGTACATCTCATTTCACATGTAAGTCCCATTCCCTCCCCACACAACCCCCACCCCCCCCCACACACACACCATCGCATTTTGCACAGACAAAAATGTCTGAAAGACCCAGCAGAAAATGGCTTTTATAGCAACCTCAGAAATATTATTCCATTTTCTGCTGAATACAAGTCTCAAAGATTCTTTGTCAGAGAAAAGTAGGGCTGGATTCCTTTATCCTCCTGCTTGTTTCCTTCACAATGCAATACTCTGTTTGGTGGGCCAAGGAGGGGCATTTCCCATGAGATCCCAACAGAAATCAGTCCTCTGGTAATGGACTTCTAATACTAACTATAACCATCAGCCTCCTCCCCATTTCTCTTTGAACGAGGGTAGTCTGTCAGGATTGGAAAGCAATTTAAAACCCTGGGTAAAGGGAGAGGAAAGAATGATCCCTTATCAAAGCTGCCAATAGAGAAGACCCAGGTGGTAAGGCAGAGATGGATCCTGACTACCTCGCCTACCTCATAATTAGCAGATGAGATTCAATAACAAACTGTGGCTTTTAGCAACTCTGCCTAACCTTCTGAGGGTGAAGATTAACACCTCTGTAGGGGGAAAAGACACAACTTAGAGGCTCTTTGGGCTTTGCAGTTCTGGAATGTCCATCTCTCAGTGAGAAAGTCTCAGTTTAGTTGCATTAGCCGCACCCAACATTTCAGAACCAGGAGCAGGTTAAAGGGTTCATATTTAGACCTTTTACACATAAAAAGACTTTCCAGACCATGTAGCCGTAAAAATAGAGTGCTTGGAGTTTTCAGGCTGTCATTAAACAGAGGAGCGTAGCTCTCAGTGGGGGTTATTTGCAGTTGGAGGGGGTACAGCAAGCGTTTGCTATAAAGAAATATTTTAAAGCGTTCTTTGTAATCTATGTTACTCAGCCAGACCTTCAGCTGGTTCATCTCAGAGTTGGGCCAATTTTCACCAGCTGAGATTTGTCCCACTATGTGCAATTACTCCTGTGTGCCTGAACTGGACACAGGGCCGGATCTAGGTTTTTTGCTGCCACTATAAAAAAATAAAATGAAAAGAGGTGGCCAGAATGCTGCCCCTGAAATTGTGCCTCCCCAAGCGTGTGCTTGGTTTGCTGGTGCCTAGAGGACACCTATTTTTCCTGCATTGTTCCTATTTTCTCTCAGTGGAAAAAGCTAGCAATGTAAGACATGAGCAAAGAGTTTGCAAATAAATCATGATATCAGGGAAGTTATCAAGGAGACAGTTGTATCAAGCAAGTACAGTGTTAAAACAATGGTGTGCAAAGAAGGCATTTTAAAGCATCCCAGATTTTAATAGATATAATTTTGAGATCTTCTCATTCTTTTAAGAGGGACAAAATGTAATTCTTTTTTATAACTCTTGACACTAAATAGGGATGAATAATTAAATATGTTTAACTGTTTCATTAACAAAAGATGGATCGAGAGACCGAGCAGGATAGATAGAACATAGATCAAAAAGATGGAGACTGGCTGCAAATTCCCCTGATGTTTTATGACACCATTTGTATTCTGTCACTCACTAGCTTTATGTATAGTCCAAGCTGTGAACTGAATACTCCATTCAGAAAGGCACTCACTCTGCATGTTATTGCAATTTAATATTTTCACACACAGACACATCATTATCTTGGAACCTGACACTGCAAGGATAATTCTGTAATTTTTCAAGAAAGCCTAATTTTTTTGAAAATGTGAACACTGAGGCACAAGGCTGATCTAAATGGCTGCACTCTCTTCTCCCGTGTTTAATCTTTTATACATACGTGTGTACACACGAGTGTGTGTGTTCATTCTTGGATTCTTCTCACTTCAGACTTGTACAGATTTAAATTTCACTAATGAGTGAACGAAAGAAAAGGGGGATTGAGAACCTATCCTCATTCACATGGCAAAACACCCCCATACAGCTCTATAAACTGATAGTGTCTGAGAGATCAAAAGAGCTAGATATAACACCAAAAGCTGAAAGATCCTGGAAGCTCTTTATTTGTCTCCAGTTAATGAAACGTGTTGAGTAGAATAAGCAAGTTTTGTTCAATTTGTCTGTGCTGGGAATCTGAAATGGTGACAAAACATATTACTCCATTGTGTTTGTTTTGAGAAGATTTGGACACATTAATAGCTCTATTAAAATTACAGATACAATCATGTTTGTTTATGAATATTTTAAAAGCTACGTCACTTTACAAAGGCACTTTAGAAGAGGAGACAAAGACATCTTCTTCCATGAAAACAGATATATTACATACAAACCCATGCTAGGTAACTTTTAACTAGCATTACATACAGAGAAACCTGCTTACGGTGGACTCAGAAACAAGTTGAATTGTTCACAGTGAAACAGAATTGGTCAATGCCTTGAGGGCCTGCTCCAAAATCCAGTGAAGTCAAAGGAAAGACTTTTATTCAACAGGGTTCAGATCAAATGGAGTGTGTCGGTTGCAGTGCTAGTTATAAATGAAGCTCAGGCTAGAGAGAAGATCCACCCTATAAAGTAATCCTCTGTAGGTGATGTGCACTCACCCCAGACACAGCAACAGCTCCTAAAGAGAAGCTGATATGGAGGATTGTCTCCTGGCTTTGGCTCTCAAAGAGATCTGTGTTCCATTCTCATCTGTGCCTAACTCTTGCTGACTTTGGGCAAGTTATTAATCTATCTGTAGCTCAGTTTCCCCATCCGTAAACTGGTTATAATGCTGTTTCCCTATATCACAGAGGTGTTGAGAAGTGAAATTCACTAATGTTTTGAGGCACCCAAACACTACGGTGAGAGACTCCACATACAAGCCACTTGAAAAGAAATACAAAATAAGTCACTGGGAATTTTGATTATTTCTGAAACAATAAATTTCATGGACCTGATAAACTCCAGTGCCTCTAAAGAGGCAGTTAAAGACCACTGGGTAAATATGGATTTATAAGTATTCTAAAAACATGCATGCTCCTTTTCCTGAACCACTGGACTAGAAAGAGCTATTATGTAAATTAATATTTATGTATCATATTGGCTGCTAGATCATATGACTGCAGATGTGCTTATGAAAATATATCATGAGAAAGTTTCTGAACATGGGCTGGGGATATTTGTTAGAATACTTGCACTGAACCACTCGACACTTATTTCAAATACAAAGAGATTTAGCTCAGCATTAGGGGCTAAAGAGCTACAAAAATTTCAACACACACACACTCTTTCCAGGGAAAAAAAGAAACATATGCACTGAAGTGGAAATAATCCCCTTCACCCTACACCTTTTACTTTTGTAGGTTGAAGGGCACCATATATATCCTTCATTCTGCATAGACATTGATATGTGGATTAGTGGGGGCACAGAATCCAGAATTATATTTTCTGGTTACACACACACACACACACACACACACACACACACACACACACACACACACACACACACACACACACACACACACACACACACACACACACACCCCCCATTTCAGAGGAATTTTTTCTTTACAATGATCTAAAACCTTGGAAGTAGGGTATTGAATGAAAGCATTGAAATAATCTTGGGCTGAAATGGACATATCAAATATTCTGTTTAGTGACAATTCATCTTAAACATCACATGTTTTGCAATTGCTGAGAAAGTAGCAGCATTCTCTCAGTTTTGTTATTAAGGACACATACGTAAGGAGATCATGAGTTTCCTAGCAGATCATTTTCAGCTACTAATCCTAACAAACCTGTGTGTTAAAATCATCTCATTAATAAACTAAACTACAATGTCACAAATAGACTGTGGACAAATTCTGCTCTGAATTCTGCAGGTGTAAATCTGAATCAAATCCATTTAAATTATTCTTCAAGGAAGAAAAACAGCAAGAGTTTAAGAACTGCCACAAAAAACAAAGATCTGGTTTTCATTCACTGTATATGGGATATATGAGCAGAATTGTTTCTGAGTAAAAGGCTTTTCAAAGTTTTCCATGAGGCATTAACTGCTGTTTAAATATAGTGGTTATGCCACATAGGGATTTAAAATTGATTTTATTTCTATTTGATAATTCTAAAATAAATATGTACATATATGAATATTTGCTGGTTGTGCATTTCTTTATTTCATGACTCTATTATAAAATATAAAATGTAACCAGTGCTTATCTATACACAGAAAAATATTTTTTGTAATGCCGTTTTATGACAAACCATTTGTGAACCTTAACTACAGCAATTTCTTAAAACTTATATTTTAATTTACATGAGTGATCCCTGCAGGCTCTCCCCTCAGGGAGCACAAACAATGGCAAATTATAGTGAAAGGTTTAAAAAAAAAAAAAAAAGAACAAGGAGCAAAAACTGCATGAAAGCAATCCATTCCTTAGAAGACATTTTAGAAGAAAGAAAAAAGTGTAACCTGAAATTGTTACCATAGAACACAGGGTCTGATCCTAATGAAGTCAGTGGAAAGGCTTCCATCGACTTTGATGGAAGCTGTATCAGGCCGATAAATCATTAATAATAAACTTGTATAGCACTTTTCATTCTTGGATCTCAATGTGGTTGAAAGACAGGTGAGCACTGTCACCTTCTTGTACAGATGCAGAAACAGAGGCACAGGGACGCTAAACGATTTGCCCAGAGTCTCATAGCAGATCAAAAGTAGAACCAGGAACAGAAGCCAGGTTCCCAAATCTCACTCTTGTTTCCTTAACCCACTGACCATATTCTTTGGGTATTTTCAGGACTCCTTTTTAAAATGCATAGAACACACCCACAAGTCCCAGCTTTGCAGAATGGGATACATTTTCCACACTTCCTAAACAACTCTTCATCCAAGTTTCCACACTTTTGCTCAGCCAAAGAGGCCAGCCCTCAAGAAAAGTAACTGGGGAGCGGGAAAAGACACTTATGTTCTAACTTGCAAAGCATACACTCAGAGAGTTGATCCATGAAGTCAGAGGGCAGCTCTGGCTTGTGTGAGGACCGGCCAATCCCAGCCTTTTGCATAAGGCCAGAGTAAATAGACTTTGCATAGGGGGATCTCTGCAGCATTCAGGAGAAAGTATCTTCTCTCCACCCTCACTGAACCTGATCATAAAACAGACTGTTTCTCTGGTCTCAATCCTTCCAACCTTGCATCAAATAACCTCCCCACAGCAGTGCTCTGTAGTCTATAGGCTCAACAGAGCAGTGCAGAGTCCCTGTTTCTCTATGCACCCTAGGTCCCTCCCTCACACACACACACACACACTTTGTCCCCACAAATTACAGCAGTTCAAGATCTCTTTCGCCCTCGTAGAGGATAAAGGCACAGTTCTACAAGGAGACACCTACATTTAAACACCAACTCCCATCAGTAACGCAAAGCCACCCGTTTTTAGGGTTCAGTTGCTCATCTTGGCCATCAGCTAGAGACCATTTTTTAGCTTCTTTTTGCAACTTTGTTATTTTATACCAAGCAGGAAACAAGACAAACCTTTTCCCCTTGAGACCAACAATCCAATACCCGAGTATCAATGCCACCAAAGTACCAATCCTAGCACAATCAGCAAGGAAACGACAATAAGTAGGACCTTCGATGTGCCAACAAATCTGAGCATCCTGGAATTTGATGCAACCAGACTGATAGACTCTCTATGCTGGAAATGGGACATTCCTTCCCCACCCACCTCATTCACTCAAGTGAGAACACACTTAGCCAAACCGCATTTCAGTGGTCGTTAACCACCATTGCATGAAGAAAGGGCCAATCCTTACCACTTTTCCAAATGCTAATGAGCACCAACCTCCCAGCTGACATCCCACAGTTTGGCAAGTAGATATCACAGAGGTGGTGGCACTATGAAAGCCTAGAGATCATTTCACATCACATATTTGTGTCTATTAGAAACACACACAGTTTAAGTGATAAGGAAAAGAAGATGTATAACTATTTTAAGGCAGCAGGAGGAGAGAAAATGGTGGGTCCAAGAGAACAGCTGAATTGTGTCCAAGATGTCACTTTGTCTGTACACCATTACTTTGTTTCTTCCCTTTAAAAGGAAGCTAAGGCAACTCCAGAGACTAGGGATCCATGTAAATTCTGCTGAGATCATATGACTGATCATTCTATAAATAAAAAAGGACATTTCTCTATTGGTATATTGATTTCCAGATGCTAACAGAAAATTCCCTGAAACCATCCATACTCCAATATTTCTATATTTTATACACAGTCTCATGGGCCAGATTCTCATCTAGTTTAAATCAGCTCCATCAATGCTGATATACGAGGCTGATGGATCAGCCCCACTTTCCTTTTTCTTCATAAGATCTTTATCAGTTTGACTTCAGTGAAAAGCACATGCCTAATTCATACTAAACACAGCATTAAAACGGAGTGTTATTCACCAGCACATGACAACAACACCATGGAAGCTTAAGCTGTGTTCAGATAAAATATGCACAGATATTAAATAAGGGGGAGGATAGTGTTGTGGCTAAATAACTGTATCTGAAAAATACCAAGACCAGATCAATTAGGTGTGGAAAATTCCGCAAACAAGACATGAAGTTCCAAATCCTGACTGTCTTACGTATATTAGAAGTTCCACTGAAACCCAGGGAACACCGCATCAGTTAAGATAAGGAAGATTAGGCCCAAAAATACATCTTCATGGATTCTCAAGAAAAATATTTCATTAAACTACATGCCAGTACCATGTTCAATGCAGCAATGCATACTGCGTAGCACATTATCAGGAAGGGGCATTGGAACAATAGCTTAACTTGCTTCACCTTCTGACTTATGTTGTTGGGGAAATTTACCCCTATCCCCTCACTCCCCAAAGCTGGAATTGCAATCCTGCAGTTACATACATTCAGTTAAAAAAAGATCCACATACACAGGAAGAATTACATTTGCGTGCTAAAAGCCATCTTCAGTTTTGGGATCTTTGGAAAGAGAAACAGATTTTCTAAACTGGAAACAGCATAGGAATCAGTTCATAAAATGTGCATGTGATAATGAATAGCCAGCCTTCTTTGGGGGTGATAAAATATTCTCACTAAAAGCACCAGGCCAGGTTTAAAAAATGATTACAAATTATTTTAACAGTATACTTGCAAAGGGTTATGAAAACAGCTATAATATTTTTGTCCTGGATTCTAGAATTACCAGTGTGACAGCTAATGCAATAATGATTTGTTTCAAATGCCAGTGTTTAAGCTGTATAAAGCTGATTTTATACATTTTTCCAGTAGGCCGCATTGTAGTTAATGAAATTAAACCACCAATCGCATTTGTCCCTAGGGGCTGAGGAACTGAACACACCACTGGTTTATTTTTTTATTAAAATAAATTGCAGCCAGCAAGATGGACTAATTGCATACAGAATTGAAAAAAAAACATTCCATTGATATCATTAAGCCAATTTTCATGGACAGAAATAGTTATAGTGGATATAAAATAAGCAGAGCTTTCACTGGAGTCTGACTTCTCCCCATCGCACCCCCTTTTTTGGTACAGAATGTTAATTATTAAGCAAATATATATCTCAAATGGGCTAGTTGTGTTATCTAGTAATGATGGCTAAACTGTCCCTAATATCTGATGCCAGGGCATTATGTCTTGGTGAAAAACTTGACAGACAATCCCTCCCCACCACCCCACCGTAATAATACCTTAAAAAGCAGAACACCTGAAATATTTAAATCAGTCAGGAGGAAAACACATCACCCTCCAGCTTATTTTGGTCTGACATTTTACATATCGTAGCTGTACGTACACTTCTCTTTAGAGAGTCGATATCTGTCCTTCCTGCTTCTTCCTTGTAGCAATACAGAAACTGGGTGGAACGCAGAGTCTTTCCACATACCAGGCCAAGAGAAACCAAAAAGTTACCATCCCATATGCCACAGAAGAGTGGTTATCAGAAGCGCTTTGGCCATCTCAGTCCAGTTTCTAATTGATAACAGGTCCACAAGAGAATTGCCATCACGGCCTTATTGGCACCTCAACAGAGAGATCATAGGTTCAGTGGACAAAGAGACTACATGGCCAGTTCACCCTCAGAGGCCACATTGAGGCACATTGTCATGGCAGCCTGCAAGGGTAGCCCATGCGAACAAACAGAGGCTTCCACCTAGTCCAGTTTCCTACCCAATGACGAATGTTTTGAACAGCATCGTGAAAACATCAGGTGGTATCTAAACTTACCAGATGACATTCTGATCCCCTTTCTCAAACGGAGACATACTTTACTCCAGGAGAACTCCTTGCTGAAAAAAGTACTAATCAACATGAGCTAAGGAACCCAAATCTGCTCCTAATTAATAACAATGTTAAATCCACATAATGCACCTTATTGTGGGAAATTTCCTCCTGATCGCAAAGATGGTGAACAACCTGTTTTGGGTCACATGACTCTGAATGCAAAACCATGGAGAAGGATGCTCATTCTGAAGGGGAAATTCACATGTCATTTTTGTCAGTGAAGAGGGCCACATCATCCAGTGAAGGAAGAGCCACAAAAAAGCTTTTCAGAACAGAAATTGTCTCTATGATACATTTGAGCACTGCCTAGCCCAACAGGACCCTGGCTGCTCAGCACTACCATATCACAAACAACACTAAAAAGCCCATGAAAGTGCACCATGGCAATTCAACAGTTTCAGACAAGAGATGATGAGATCACAGGTAAAGATGGAAGAGACCTATCTGATCATGCAATTCTTCCAGGAGAGCACACGTTAAAGATTAAACGATTCTGTGAAGCACTGACATATTTACGGGAATAGACATGTATAGGGGTTGCTAATTGCCCAGAGTCAAGGAACAATTGTGTTACCATACCCTTCAGATGGCTTTATTCTTAACTGTTGGTGAAGAAAAATTACACTGATGTGCTGGTTACTCACTAATAATAGATTATATAATTTAAATATGTATTTTGGAAATTCAAAGGAGAAAACCTATTGTTCATTAGAGGTTTTGACAGTTGCAAATATGCATTTAGATTCTGATTTCCTGGTCACAAAAATATTTTATGAAAGCAGATACATATTTCAAGGATGGAAAGATGGAACAGCCTCATTTTGCAAAAGTGAAGGCCTTCAGCCCATAGGCTTCCCCTGGCCTCTAGATTTTGTCATTTGCTGTTGCCCATGCAAAATAGGGGAATCTTATAGTGAAGTTACTTCATTTTTCTGCAGAAGAATTTCATTTGTCAGACGTTCACCATGTTTGGAAAAATAGAATAGTAACTCTGAACAATAATCAAAAAGAAAGTCTTGTGGTTAAAGCACAGAACTGGGCCTGGAGAGATTTCAATTCCCTTCCTGGCTCAGCCACCACCTGTGTGAGAGAAACCTTGGACAAGTCATTTCACCTCCTTCTGCCTCAGTTTCCCCTCCTGTAAAATGAAATTAATAATTACGATCCCCATGTCATAGGCAGGCTGCTGAGACTTAAACTCCTTAATGTTTGCAAACTTCTTGAGGCCTTTGGATTTAAAGCACTATATTAACCATTATACTGCTTTTATAAAATATGTAAGCCCTAATAATAATAGTCATAATAACAATAATAATGCTTTTTGCTCAATAGGGTCTTTACTTCTGAGGATCTCAGAGTGCTTTGCAAACATTACAGAGCCATGTCATAGAGGGATATTTCCATCTCAAACAGAAGATTCCCTTGTCATATGCTTAAGGTATTTCTCTTAACAATTGAGCCTATTTATGCAGCCAGCAGTGCAGCCCATGCAGGCAGGTGTAACCTCTATGCAGCAGGCAAGCTAGAGCATTCCTTTATCACCAGTCACGGAATGGTTACGTCCAACTAAAGAGCTGGGATATTATTACAGTGAGCGACAGCTATGAATTTCACAACACAGAAGCAGTGTAAGCCTAGCTTCTGCATTGCATTTTGCCCAGGAAGGACTGGAGAGTTTACGTATTTCAGGTATGCCTGGTTTGCTCCAGTTTAATGCTTTGAAAACTTCTTTGTGTTCAAGTCTTTTTCCATTATATTTTTTATCATCATTATTCCTGCTCGGGGGAGGAAAACACATTTGAGGAAAAAATGAGTGACTTTTTGTTCATCCCTGCATCCTAATGGAGGCTGTTCCATCGGACGTTTGTCCACAGAAACCTCTAGTTGCAATTGTATTATTTCTTGTTTCTTTTTATAGCCTATTAAATGGTCCCACTTTCCCTTTGTAGGTTTGCTTGGAGTTTTACACAACAGGTTCAACACAAACCTACACACAGGGAAGTTTTGTTTTTTAAAGGTGTAGATTTTAAAAACAGAGTGGTCATGTTTTTGCAGGTAGGATACACATAGGTAGTGACGTGTGCATAGCACATATGTACATTAATACATACATATACATGATGTACACATCTGTGTACACTAACATTGCCTATATAGATATAAGCATAAGACATGTTACATCATGTGTTCTGTTTTTACCCCCCCCCCCATACACACACAGGTGATACAGTTAATGTACATACCTATGCAGTGATAAGGACATAATGTGTTTGTGTGTGTTTCATATATTTGCATTATACCCATATATTCACACAGACCCAATAATGTGTACAGATTGTGGGGATGTGTGCATAATACATGTTCTACACACAAACTACACAGAATGGTTTACTGAGCTCCATGCACCAGGTATGTTGTTATACAGCTACATTAAATCTTTATCTGCAATGTCTTTTTCAGCTCCAGAAAAATACTTTGCCACCTTAAATCTTGTTAACCTATGGACAAGCTCAGCAATATAAAAAAAACTCCCAGGTCAAATAATCAAGGCTTTAGTTACTTGGCAAGTTTCTTTCTGGGCCCCCAGAGAGAAGGCCAGTTGGGTGCATTTGTTCCCTTTGCAGCTTCCATACGTAACTAGCAAACGGGATTAAAACAAAAATTCTGATCAATTTTATTTAATGCTGCTTGGGATTTTAAAAACTCCAACTACCTAGATTCATCAAAAAGATTTTAAATCCTAGGTAATTTTTGTTGAAACGCTAATTATCCATCACCTTAATTACCAGAGCAGAACCCCACAAGGGCTCCTAATTGCCTAATTGAATAAAACTGGGGAGCAGCAGCCAGCTGAGGAACAGTAAAAAGAAACTATTGGCGAGGTTTCCCTGACTGCTGGGGACCAAACAAAAAAAACCACGAGTGGGTTTATTTCCACCGCCCAGAGGCACATTTTAACCCCCTACCCCCACCCCCGTCATTTAGCACCTTGCACAAACACAGCATCAGGTTCCTTCTCAGTTGGACCAAGCCAGGCGGAGAGAGCTGGGTGGCTCAATTAATTACCATGGCTGCTCTGAGCTGTCACTCAGAGCAAAGAACTGGGCTCGCTTTTCGCCCCTCTCCAGCGCTGGATCTTCACCGGGGGCTTGGGAGGGAGTCTTCCTGGGGCAGGGCAATGGACGAGGTGTTTGCAGAATCGGGCCAGAGCCAGCCCGGGACTAGCCGTGCCGTGTCATGCCCTGGGTGCCCAGGAGCCGTGGGGAGGCAGCTGCTTTCCATACCTGGGAGCTGGGGGAGGGAGACAGGTCACGCTGCACGCTTCCGGCAGCAGGGAGAAAGGTGTTTCGCCTACCCGGAGTTTTCTTTCTCCGGAGTGGCTGGCTACACCTGTTTGTATTTACATGCCAAAGAGCCTCAGCAAAGTGAGGACACAAAAAGCCCTTTATGCAACGACCATGCCCGGAGTGAGCTAAGAAAACGAGGAGAGACACTTTCTAGCTAGAGGAGGACTCCGGGCTTGCGCCGGTTTGCTTCCCTTCCTGTCGGGTTTACATTCCCCCTCCCCAAAACCCACCAGCAATGATGGCGCGAGCTGCCAGCTGCCTCGTGGGCGCGGCGCTCGCAGGGGGGGGTGGTTCGTTCCCCTCGGGCCCGGCCCTGCTTGTGGATCGCCCCGAGTGCTAGTCTCCCAGGGACCCGGGCGGTGGAAACCCGGCTTCCCCGCAGCTGGCCACGTCGCCTCAAGTGCAAGCCCCGAATCGAGGTGACAACAAATTGTTTAATTTATAGTGTTGGTATCTTGTCCGGAACTGTTTACATCTGCGATCGGCCTGAGCCAAACAGCCCGTTTGGCATCCTTTGCCACAAGCTTCCTCTGCCCCCCACCCCGTGTGAACGTGTTTTAAATCCCCGACTTTCTCCCCACGTCCACTCGGCAGAGACACGCTCCTGGTTTGGTTTGAAACGCTGGGCGGCGGGGGGAGGAGAGAGACTTTGCAGGAAGAGGAAATAAAGATGCATTTTTCTGTGCAACTCCCAGCCTGGGACGCGGGTTCGCTAGGGTACTTGGGAGGGTGACGGGAGAGAAGTGAGATGGCCACCTATTGAACTGGAAATCGCTGTATTTACATATAGGAGAAAGCGGGCGAGTGGGGGACGAATATATAAATATACATCAAAACAGCATCCCTGGATATGCCCTGTTCAGCTCGGCCTTCATTACTCCAACAACATAGGGCACTGCTTGCTTTTGAAATAAAATCCTTAAGAGAAAGAGAGAGACAGCACGAGAAGTGTTGGCCTCTCGCGTCCCCTGTGCCCCATCAGAAGAGCTGGAGCAGGATCTAGCTCTCCAGAGAAGTACAACACGCGTGGGAATAATGTGCACGCGGGTGCATTTGTACACGCGCGCGCACCTCCAGGCACGTCCCTCACACCTAGGCGCTTCTGCTGAGTAAAGTCCACCCACGTCTACCCCCCACTGTCCCCCCGGCTGCCTGCTCCCTGACCCCATTGCTATGGCAGCTGGTTGGGAAGTGAGCACTGAAAGTGCTCCGAGATTGAAGAGTGAGATTAGTGTAAGGCAGGGACTCGGAGGGGGCACGCACAAAAAGCCAGCCCCAAACCAAAAGGAAGGGAGGGAGGGAGACCCAGACTTCTTAACCAAAGCCATGCACCGCAGACATTTTTCCTAAAACTGCCTCCACAAAACCCCTCTGTCAGATAGCGCAGGCAAGCCGGGCTGGGACCCGTGGAGGAGAAACAGCAGCACTGTCTCTTGCAACAGTAAAGTTCCCTGGGCGTTTTTGCGTTGCTAGGCCTGGGAATCTGATCTGCCCAGACCGGGCCAGGGAGGTTGCAGGCTTCATGTCACTTTTAAGACATGAAGATGAACCACCATCGCTTTGGGGTTTTGTTTTGTTTTGTCACTGCAATATTAGAACCTGCGGTTAAAAAGCAGTGAGGAGGATATTTTGAATTGCTTGGTTTTTTTCAGCATTTTAGTTCATTTCCTTCTCTCTGTCCCATGGTAGTAGCATCATTGGCACATTTTTATAGCCAATTAAAAATAATAAAAGGAAAAGCCAGATCTGTCCTCTTAAAGAGCGAGGTTTGAAGCCCTATAATACGTAATCAGAAACACTATAAAACCTTTGACTGGAACTAGCAAGGGGGAGTTTGGACTCGCAACCAGTTCTCTTTAAGAAATACTTCAGCACAGCTCAGCTCTGAAGACTGTTACATCCTCGCCTAGAACTCAAACCTCAGACTTTAACTTTGTCATGTTCCTAATAATGAAAAGCAAATGTGAACGCAAAAGCGTTGGCCATCCTTTCCCAACATGGATGTTTATTTAGAATAGGGCCTTTAAAAAAAAATCAAATCAGTGGGAACTCTCCACAAGTAATCTAATGATCTCGAAATGGAGCGAGTCGAAATCGGGTGCGCTACAATCGGATTTAAATGTGTTAACCGCTGAATAGCTGATGTCCCGTCCCGTCCCATTTTCATTTATGGAAGAGAGATTCTCAGTCCTAGGGAAAGGGTATCCCATATTATTCACTGTTGGTTTTCTTTTTAAACTATTAGGATTATTAAAATAAGATGCACACACGCATAGACAGATACACACACTAAATATATATATATATACACACACACACGCGCGCGCGCGCGCCCCCGCACATATTGGAAAAACAATTAAGAGGCACATTCGACATTGTTTTTTTTATACCCGATGATCTAGCTGAAATTTCCTTCAGGGTTAACAGATCTCCGAGTACCAGAAGGCTTTAGAACAGAAGATATCTCCGTTAAAAACCCTAAGCAAGCAACATTAATTGAAAATACTTTGCAAAATACAGAAAGCATTGCAAGCGGCTGATTCTGAAGGCGTTTAGCATATGCACTTGCGTTTGTGCATATACGCAGACACTGTGTGTACACACACATATTTTTATATATTATAATACGCAAAGATTAATATTATACTGTAAGTCAGTGTGTTTTATTTCTCTGGCTGTGGAATTCCGCAGTTTGGCCCTTACTCACCTTATTATAAAGCCTAATCTTTTGATTTACAGCTATTACAGCCGAGAGGCTCCTGTCCCAATAGATAAATTATAGTCTGAAGTGATCCCAAACAATTTGCATCTCTAGCTAAGGACTGCTTTAGCTTTTTAGATTTGCCTTTCGCCTTGTGAGCCAGAGTAAAATTACAAAGAGTTTCTCTCTAACCTGCCCCCACTACCCCACCCCCTTTCGAAATCAGGTAATAGAGTCAAACTCCCAGGAGAGCTTCACATCTGCTTAAAATATTGTCCAATGAAATGAAATTCTACAACTGATTGTGTGTTTAATATACTGTACACCACTAGCCTGCACACCAAGTCCGCAGAAGATTTGTGTATCGCTTTACCACAGGATATATGGGCGTATTAATAACTACAAACACACATTAATCGGATCGAGGCTTAACGAGTGTGGATCCAGAGGTGTGCTAGGGAAGGTGTGTGCTGGAGCTTTGTGTGACGTGTGGGAACATCAATAGCCTACTGTATTCGATACACAATGTCCTGTAGGTGAATAATCTGTTTTGCAAATAAATCCTTCTGGGAGATGGAAACCGTAGCTTTGGGCTACTGTTTTGAACTGTGATCCCTAAAATCCTAGGCTGAAACCCCATAAACGGCCGGGCCGTGTATTGTATGAAACACCTGATTTTAATCAGAGCTCAGCCTTCCGAATAGACACTTCCAGTTCGTATTAGTGCTCATGCAAAAAAGCCGTGTTTGAGCAGCAGCGCCTCGTGCAGAAGCGAAGGGTCTTGTTCCAGGCAGAGAAGTCCCAGCTAGCGCTTCAGACAGCCCGGCTCTGAAAACCCATTAGCGCTTCAGCTGCAGAAACTCACTTCCCGAACTCCCACCGTGGGCGCCTCTAGGGTGGGAGCAGCAGGATAGCTGCTGCAGACACCCAATTCTAGTCAAACCAAGGTGGGGGCATTCTGTATAACTGGGTGTGTAGAATTAGATGCGAGATGTTCACATCTGCATCACACACACTCCCATTAGAGCTGCTAAACTGCAAAATAAAAACGACTCCGTTCTCCTCAACCTCGCATCTTCGACAAGGAAAAAAAGAAAGCCCGTTCAAAAATGTCCAGCTCCTTAAGGAAAAGGCAAGAAAAGCTTCGGTATTTTAGGGGTTTGGTTTTTTTTAATGCGGGGCTGTAATCCATAGATAGAAAATCACAGTATTAATTGCAAGACAACTTCCCTAATAATGCACTCAAAGTTGCCCATGTACATTGCAAGACGCACCCCTGTGTGCGTACATAGCCACATTTCTAACTGTGAGAAAGGAGTGTGTGTGTGTTTTACACATATGCACACAGCTAGGTGGGCCGGTTGGGTGCCCTGAGGAAGCATACTGAAAAAAAACAACCTCAGAGGTAAGTTACCGGGCCTTGCCCTGGCGCTGCGGGTGTGAGTTTGTCCTTTTAAAAATAAAAGTGTTTAGAAGTGTCAGTTTTCAGCGACTGTGGGAAGAGGACTCTCACTCCACTTTGCACTGATTCCAAGGGAAGCAAACTACGGGACAAATACAATTTGCTTTATTATTAAGCCGGTATGTAGAGTCGTACTCTGATTTCGGACAGAACTGTTGGAAATTTGGAAGAGCAATTCCAACCGAAAGAAGGGGAAAAGCCACTGTCTGGGTGGAGGTAGGACTTGGACTCAGTAAACCATGGAAAAAATATCCCCTGGCCGTGAAGAAAAAAAAAAGTAAAGATGCTACATAATAATACACCTGAATTACAAAATAGACCCTGGAAATAGTAAGGGGTTTGTGTGTCTCTTTCACCTACCTGGAAAATTAGAAGTTTAAACTACAAAATAAAATAAATCTAAAATACGAGTTAGTTTTCTTCCCCTTCCTATTGCATGGTCATCTAAGAATCTAATTCCTCTTCCCCAGCTTTGAGATACAAACTTCACTCTGCTTACCTGGAACAGCTCTCACCTCGGCACTGCCATGACCTATGGTAAAAATGTATTTACATGCAAGGGGGCAGCTCTCGGATCCCATATATTCTTGTAACGTCCAAGTATTAATAAGTCCTGAAAGACTCAGTGTGAAAGTTCCCCCCGTTTAAACAAACCAGACTTCACTATTGTAAACGTATCCAAATACAAATGTAAGTAGTACAGAGAATGAGTTGGAACTTACAGTCTCCAGATATTTTGCACAAAGCCAGAATGAAACAGAAACTAAAAAAAAAATAAAAAAAAAATAAAAAAGCGCAGCTTTAGACAGATTCAATAGGCACCTAAATTCCCTAGTGCACCAAAACCTTAATATCGACCCAGCTAGGAAACACAGCAGGTATTTCAAGCTGGGCTCTACAAAGGAGGTGGAAGCGGTGGGGACAGGAATAAAACCACCCTTTTTCCTACAGCAACCCAACTCCTCGTATGAAAATTCAGCTTTTCAAAAAAAGAAAGGAAGGAAGGAAGAACCAGTCCAGGCGCTGGGGAAAAATCTGCCGCAAAACTTAGGAGTTGACATTCCAAAATCACAACCTATAGAAAGACACCACCTTGTCGTGCCCCCCCCATACCTTAACCCCCCCCTCCCCTCCAGCTGAGAGAGTCTAAATCTTTCAGTTTCAGCGTAGGAATCTGCGAATCCAAACCCTAGTGAGAAAGGATCCATTTTGACACAAATTCTCTTCCCTTCTCTCTCTCTCTCTCTCTGTCTCCTCAGTAATTGTCCCTTAGGCTAGTGGGGTTTTTCCCTCTCTCTCTCTCTCTCTCTCTCAAACGTTAAGTCTCTTTGGATCCTGAAGGCTAGTGCCAAACGCAGATCTCTAGCGCCCACTATTTCAAAAGCCAGGAATATTATTTCACAAGACTTGGAACGACTCAAAAAAAAAAAAAAGTTGCTATCCCCTTTCGTCAACTTTGCAGCTAACTTTCGCTTCTCTCCCCCCCCCCCCCACTTTATTGGCCATCTCCGCTCTCCTCCAGCTCCTCCGGGGTGAACCCCATCAAAGCGCTTGTGGGGTGCGAGAGAGACCCCCAGCCCGCAGGAAAGTGCCAGCAGCCGCTCTGCTGAGCCCAGTGCCGTCTCCGCGCTGAGCCGCTCACACACAAAAAAGGGGTGGACAGCAGGGCTCTCGCATCTATTCCGCTCCAGGAATGAGAACGGGCACGAAAAGGGGGCTCCTGCCCCGCAGCAGCACCCACCGCCCAGCCCTCCGGCGGCACAGATCCGGCGGGACCCGGGAGGGGACCCTGGAAGCGGAAGAAGGGAAAGAAAGGACCTACTTTTGGGCAGTTTTCTCGCCCTCGCCTTGGATCTCATCTTGTCGGCTTGTGGATTCTTCTCCTCCTCCTTGAGCCCAGAAGCAGCTACACACTATCTTCATCTCCCGAGCATTGTCAGTTTGGACACCTTCGCACATGCGCACAGAGCATTCAATCTGACACCCTCGCCAGGGCCAAAAAAACTTTCCAATGTATTCATCACCATCAGGGGTTTTTTTTGGTCCTATCCTCTTCTTCAGATCACTTATCTCCCCCCCCCCCAACACCATCACAGCCTTTCCCTGATCTGCCCCTTTAAGAAAAATCAACCCACTCAGCCTAACCCTTCGCACACTGACCTTACACACTGGACAATATTTAAGGATCAAGGTACCATCCTATAAAGAGGTGATTATTTATTATTAATTATTACTATTATTTAATAGCAATGTTGTAGCACGGAGATTGTTAGAGGGTGTCGTTCTGTAATTGCGAATATTTTAAACAGGCTTGTTTGGGGGTTTTTTAATTCACTTTTTTAAATTTACTGTAACATTTCCTTTGACAGACAGGTTTTTTTGGGGGGGGGATTATGCTTTGAATTCGGAGTTTTGCATGGCTATTTAAAAACATTATCTGGGATTTGCCCCATGCGATCATGTAATGGTTTTCACACGGATATTCCTTTTTTTTTTTTTTTTTTGAATGCCCTAACGAGAATGTCTGCTGAACATTTTGTGTGTTTAATTTTTAATTCAAATATTCAAACACCGGTTTTACACTTTTTCAGGCTCGGGGTGTATGTGGCACGTTTGCTATCGGAGTCCTTTCTTTATTATGCTGTGCACATTTGCATATGGCCAATAATGCTAAATATATATGTAACCTTGATCTTGCTAGTAGGGGAGCTGGAATTCTGTTTGGGTTATTAGCCAAGAGCGGCTGCAGGTAGCACAAGATGCAGTCACACTTAGTCTGTACGATTTGGCGTGGTGTTTCTGCACTTTTTTTCCTCCCGACAATTAAGACAAAATAATATGTTAAAAGGTTAAAAAAAATAGCTCTCCGGTGTTTTTAAAAGAGACTGAGAATTAGGATGCTGGGATAAAGAGAAACATACGGTCCAGTCTTCATTTGTGTCTTTGATTCTAAGCTCTGGCAGGTACCTGAGTTTGGATTTCAGAAGGATCCCATATCATTTCTATACGTTTCTTCCCCCACTCCGCCCCAAGAAAAAAAAATCTAACTCGACCTCCTATCTGGACTGGGCCATCCAGTTCTAAGGCTGTCCCTTCCTGGATGGGAGGGATGCTCATCCCCTACCCACTGAAGGGGCTCTGAGGAGTAGTAATGACCCTGGTGTGGAGAGAGCAAAGATGAGTCTCATGATTTTGCATTTTAGGTACCAAAGCAGAATCATTTTCTGGATGCCAGATAATAATAGCGATCACCTCCTTGGGAATATTAAAAATACTGCTACTCCTAAGTGATCACTGCCTAGACATTGGAGTTGTCCGTGATCCCCGGAAGTGGAGGCACAGACAGATCAGACAGACCCTCTTTGAAGAAAGGAGCGAAGTGTAAATAGCTGGGTGATTGATGTGCTGTCTTTGACTGCGGAGAAAGCACTATTTTAATTCAAGTGGCCAGGTCAGATGGTCACGGAAGAAGGTTGAAAGGTAGGATTTAATGAGATTAATATGGAGGGAGAGCGACTTCATAAACATTCAGTAACAGAAGCGGGCTGGGGAAAGTACTCCGATTTGCAGCGAAGGTGCAGAAACATATTGGGGGCTCGGCGAGTAGAGGCCTCTCACTCCAGGGCATTCCAAAAACAAAGGGAAAGTTAGATGGGTGGCTAGGCTCTCTCCTGGAAGCCATTCTCCCAGCTGAACTTTTGCACTGCAGGTGGACCGGGGGGGGGGGAATTATTTTTGCTAATTACTGGGTTTCCCTTCCTCACTGCGCTCTTTAATTGCACATGGAAGCAGGGCCCTTTTAGATGCTACTTATTTAGTAATAGGTGGGGAGGGGAAGAAGCCCAGGTTTTTAATATACAGTTAGTGAAACTTCCAACCACGTGTCACGAAAAGTGCTGAAATGCGGATTGCAGATTTCTTTCTTGACAATGTATTAATATTCAGAGAGTCGTTTCACTTCATTGTGTGGACCGCAGATTGGAAACTCAAATTGTTTGTAGCTTAAAATGTTGAAACAGCAGAGTTGACGTTTCAAATCAGTTGAAATATTTCCTAGAAAGACCGCAGGTTATCTTCCACACCCCTAAAATGAGGTGGTAATGGAAGACCCAGTTCTGAGTTAAACTAAATGTTCTTAGTTCTTTTCTTTTCGACATTATTGTCCATTCACGGTTTTTGCAGAAGAGACATGAAAACAAAACCTGTTTTTTTTCCCAAAATGGCATTTTAAAAAATCGATTTAACAAATGACAAGGGGGCTAGAAGACTATATTAATATGAGTCAGGGTTCGAGTGCAAACAGCAGATTGGTTTGAAGTTAAGTATCTAAAAGCATGCTATTGCTAATTGCACGCGGGTTTGCTTTTTTACAAAAAGAATTCTGTATGCAAATAATTCTTTGCTGGAGTCCGAATATACAAGGGTGTATCTTGTACTAACTATTAGCAAGAATAGCATTTCTCGCACAAGACATGTACATATATTAGAACTCCATCGCGTTATATCTAGGAAGCGATGAACTGCAGACAGTGCTTCTGCCAGATCATCTGTTTAACTCTAGTGCTAGAATCCAGCTGTTTGGCTGAGTGAAGGTGCACTCAGGTGCATATGAAGAGCTTGAACTATACCAGGTGGTCAGAAATCACCTTCACCCGTGAAGAGAGCATGGCGGAATCTCGGGGATTTTTATATACCCACAACACACACACCGCAGCACAGCTGCCCCTTTTCCCCGTACAGCAGGCGAACATGTAAAAAACGGCTATTAATGCGGATTACACAAAGGTATAATTGAAAGTAATGTTCCCTGGCTGTGCAGAGACATCTCTCTTATACAACTCTTCGTAATCATAAGCCTCTTTCGATTGCCAGATATCCAGCATCCCGATTACATACATGTGTATATTTCCTTCCAGAAATAATGCAGCAGCAGCGTTGCACTAAATGCTGCGTCCGACTAGCCCAGGAACCAATTGTGTTCCAGGACTTTCTGGTTACAGATTCCTAGACACTGTCGGTGACAAGATGGACTCTCTGATCTATTTTTTAAAGAAATAATTGTATTTATTCATTATAAATTAAACAGAGAACATGAAATGCAAAAAGCAAACGAGCTCCCAGCTAAGGCGAGGCAGAGAGATTGGGAGCAGCCCTTAGTTTTACTTTGAAATGATTTTCCCGTCTTGTATTTACTACATCAGCGTCGTTAATATGGGCACAATTTAAATGTGCAACAAAGAGCGAACGGATTTCTCATCGGTTCCCCATCCCTTTCTCCTCCCCCTCCCATCCAACCTACAATAATTTACAAAGAAGGAAATATACCATGTAGGGGAACAGTTTTCCCTCCCTCTCCCCGCCACCCTCTTGCAAAAAACAGGTACAAAACTGACATCGGATTTACCCTCGATTATTCGGGGGGGGGGGTACTAAAAAGCCAAGAACCAATCTCAAACTGTATTTATTTCTCTCTCTTCTCTCACACACACATACCCTTTTGAAATTATTGGAAGTGTGCTTTCTTGATTCGGACAGAAGGGAGTATCTATAATTGAACCAGAATCCCTGCTGTTTTTCCCAGGGTCCCCTTTTACAAAATTTGTTTTAGATCAAACACATATTTTGATTGTCTTGTTCTTTAAAAAATCCAAACAAAGCGAGGAGTGAGTTCCGTTTACACTGCGCTCCTGCTAGGTTCTAATTAATGTGGTTCGATTCGATGCGCAGAGAAGACAGCAGGCTAACATCCTGGTGTTTACATATCTTTCCCCCAGCCCCACACATCCCTGGTTTATACGCCTGCACAGCACAAAGGGTGTTTTGCTATATTTCAGACTTGACCTCCCAGGGGGAAGAAATGGCACTGAAGACCAAATGCTGGTGCTCAGCAAATCCCAAACACCCAAGATGAAACCTCTAGTCATCCTCAAATACCGATTCTGCGGCTTCTTGTCAAAAGCCCGACGTCGCTGGCCGGAGCAGACGTGAGACCTACTAGCCGGGTATTTGATTTTACAGAGAAATCCGTATGGTCCCCTTTTGCACCTGTTTGAATACTTATCGCTTGCAGGGATAAGTGGAGGAATGGTCCCTATTCCTTGCGGGTCTACTTGCTTGGGCTGGGGAAGGAAATCGATTTGGGAACGCCTGGCCTGGCAAGTGGAGCCCCATAACACTGTGTTTAGCTCCACAGCACCTTCTCCAGCTAGCTCTGGAGCCCCCCCGACAATGATTTCGGAGGACGCAGACAATACGGCTGAGCAAGGCACGGGGAATCCCTGCCTACCTCTGGGGGATTTGACGGTAGCTCGCCAGGATCCCCAGACGCATGCTGGGTGCATTCCTGCAGCTGTTTTCAGGCTATACTCTCCCGGAGGAGGTCACGTTGAGGTAGGCTCTTAATCGTTCTCCTGCACCATGAAAAAGCTCAGGCCTTTACATTTTAAAACTCAAACCACAGGCCAAGAAGAGCGCAGAGCCCCTTCTACACAGGGTTCGTGACCGGGGAATTGCAGTTAGCCCAGGCTCACAATCTGGGGCTGGAGAGGTGCGTCTGTCAGCCGGGCACACGCACAAATCAGTCCTGGTGAGAGCGCCATTTTAAGAGTCTATAGGATCTGCCTTTGCCCCTATTTCCACCTTCATTTCTGGTTTCTCATCCAGCCAGGACACATTCTCCCCTCCACACACACACACTAGCGCGCGGGGTCTATTTTAACGGGGCTCAAGGTGGATACCAAAGTGGTTCCAATGTAGCGGTCGCCTGGCTGGCGTTTTCATTGCAAAGTCCTGGGCTTTCTGGACCTTGTGAACTTGGCTTTGAAAGCACTGTAGCTCCAAGCGAAACTTTGCGTGCCAGGATCCTCGTTCAAAACAACAGCGAGCCCAGGTGGGTCATCTTCACCGTCAGCCAGGAAGCTGGCAGGGCAGCCCTGTGTGTGAGCAGACATGTCCATAGCAGCACCTGAGCGGCGGCTTTCAGGTTGTTTTCTGCTGCTTGGCAAACACGGGTTTACATTTGGCAAGCTGGTGGGCACAAGTGCTTTTTAAGTAGTAAAGCAGATTAAAATGGCTGAGATGTTGTGGATCGAGCAGGAGCTGGGGCACCTGCTTTCTCTTCCCGAGGATTTTAGCACAAATGCTGATTGTTCCTGCCCAGCGTTGGAGGGGGATTATACAGATAATTATTTTTAAAAAATACGCAAACTCCCTTGCCGCTCTGCTCCAGTGTCAGCGAGGCGCAGATTAGCCGCTAAGAATGTCACACGCTTACCTAGAGGGTTTTTCCTTTTTAATCTGCCATCAATAAATGAAGGAAACAACACACACAACCCCCACATTGCAACCCACGCAAGTTCCCTTTCATCCCCGATTATGCCCAGAAATTTCAGCATCTTTCATCCCGGCTTCAAAGCCCCGTTTCTCTGCAGGCACAAGGGGGCAGTTCAGGGCAGGCTGGAAACACTTGCAGCCAGTGAGGGTGGCTGAGAGGTCACCAGCAATTGGCCAGGGGGGAAACCAGAACCCCGAACTCAGCACCGGGCCAGTTGATGAAGGAGCAGCTCCGGTGCAAAACTCCTGGTTGTCGCTATCTGTGCTATTCTCTTTCCCTTCGCTGCGTTGAGCCTGTCAAATTGTGTCAATGGGAAAGTTTGTGTTTGTTTTAATAACAGATGTTTACTGCTGCCCTGGAAAAGAGGGAGGGGGAGAGAGAGAGAGAGGTGTGTGAGTGTGTGTGTGTGAGAGAGATTTTTTAATTCAAAGGGGTCACTCCTGGTCACAAACCGATTTGCAAAATCTCCTGTTCTAAAACAACACTGAAATGTGGCCGCAGCACCCGCCTTGAGAAAAGCCAGATTTACAGTTCTGAACGCGGAGTATATTCCCCTTGAGCAAAGGATTCTGCTGGGAAACACGTTTGCCATTCTTTGCCCTGAGCCTGTACCCCTCTCGATATTTTTAACGGTGGGGTTAATAAAACGAGCGTGTGCAAGGCGGAGGTGTGGGGGGTGAAAGTGGAGAGAAGCTGAAATGCCTCCAAAAGGAACTGTTCCGATGAAATGGTCTTTAGAATCAGGTAAACACTTGTGCTAGTTTTTTTAAAGGCATGTTATTTACCTAATAAACTGTAATAGCTCCTTCCCTGGGTAAAGAGCTGTTCATTTGCATACGCCTTTGGAAACAAACGAACATTATTTACCCAAACGCCCCTAAACAGCTGCTTAAGAAACATCATTCCTTATTGAAGGAGCGGGAGAGGGAATTCTGCTGGTCTTCTGCACAGAAAAAACCCAACCCAACAAGAATTCTTAAGGCATTTTTACTGAGAAAATTGGAAATAGAATAGGAGGAAAAATACCGATTCTATCAGGCTAATATAATCTAAATATATATCTTACTGCACGTGTCTTCCTAAAGCACAGTATTTCCTGGCTAGTATTTTTTTAATGTTAAAATATATTTTGATCCAAAAACTAATTTCAATGCAGTTTATTAATTTCCAGGGGGGAAAAATACTGGTTCCGCTGGGGCCCCGAAGAGTTAAGTATTTTTTAAAAAGAAGCATGATAAATTTAAGAATTCCTTCAAATTCGTTGCGGTCCATTCTGCAAATCTACAGTTAGCTGGTCGAAAGCAGAGTACCCGCGCAAACGTTAAAACGAGAGGCTGCGAAAGGGATCATTCAAACCTCAAATATCAGAGGGTTTTAAAATAACATTTTGGATAATAAGATGACGCACAAGTGTCTTAAAATGCCATCCTGGCAGTTTAATTAGTTTTTTTGCCTGATGCCAGCACACATTTAATTAATCCCGACCGTCTTGCATGAAGATTTTAAAATAAATGCTAAATTATTTGTTACATTTGATGTAAATGTTTTGTTGCGAGGAGGAGACTTGCTAAATGACACCAAGCAGCAACTGACAGGTAATAAACCATTAAAGCGTTTTATAATGGAACGGGCGAAGTGTCGCGCTGTAACGCGACAGGCTGTTACATAGCCCTGCATGAGACTGGCAATTCTTTTCTGCCAGGCCTGGGCTTTATAATAAAATAGCCGCTATGCCGCAAACGAAAACCATTTTGGGGGGGGGGGGGTAGGAAACATTTTTCCTACTACCGAGATACATAATTTCTAAAATACCCAAACGCTCTGTTCAACGTCCCCGTTTGCTTAAAATTAGCTCAACTCTCCACCTATTTCAGAGGCGGATTCTGTAACGTTCAGTGAAGTATGATGATCTGCAGGGGTTACAGGACCGAGAGGGACCCAGAACATCTACATCCGTACAAAAAATAATTCTCGAAGGGAGCTCGACACCTTATCCCTCCTCCATTGGTCTGAAACAAAAATGTAGATCCATTTTTTAATAGCCAGCGAATCGGGCTGCAGGGGGGTTGTAAGCCAAGAGGGGAGTTACTTTAATTAAGTGTGGGGGGGGAGAGAACGGGAGATTTAAACTGAACTGCACACAGATTTAATGTACTATCCTGAAAAAGCTCTGATGCCTCCCCAGCTAGCGTTATGTTCATAACCATTATTAGAGGAAGGTCCGTTTAGATCTTTACCCCGAAAAGTCAAACCCCCTCCTCCCCGCATTTTTCTCAATACAGATCAAAGCTGCACAGAGCCAGTTTCTCTGAAGATACGTGGAAAAGAGGGGAAATCGCCGGCGTTGCGTTTATTTTCCCGCATTGTTTGCCTGTGGAGAACAAGGGAGCGAATTCCCCCGAGAAGGAAAGCACAGAACCTGAAGGGTGTGTGGGGAGAGGCGCGGGGGCGAAGGGGGAGTTCGCTCTATTGTTCCTACTTAATTCGGATTAACAACGATTCCCAATCAGAAACGTTGGCTTCAAAGTCGGAGAGCCAGGAGGAGGTAATGAGGAGCCCGCGCCATGAATCGTGTGTAAATTGTCCCCTTCCTTTCTTCTCAGCATAAACAAAGCGGGGCCAATGGATGAAGACAGAAGGCAACCTTCTTTCGCCCTATATTGATACTCGGCTACCGCAGTTAACATTGCTGCATATGGAGTGAGTCCCCCCCCCCATGTGTACATGCCTGGTTCCCCGCCCCCCATGCTAATGATGGCTGCAGCGGAGTTAGCTGTATAATTATTAGCCATTAATTGAGTTCAGGACCTTTTATGGCTGTGGGAAATGAGCAGTCTGACCATTCATTCCAGTACGGGTCTGCACACAGCCAAGAGCTATGAAAAGTCATCCCGGGCTGGCTGGGCCCAGCCTGACAACCCCCCAGAGGGGGAGAAAGACATTAACTGGGGTGGGGGTGGGGAATCAGGAGGTGAAAATGACAGGCCCTGTAACGGGACAGGACGGATTCCTTTCAGAACTTCGGGGCGGACTTGTCCCCACGCGAGTGCGCAGGAATCGAGCGAGGCAGCTGACTGGAACAGCTTGTCTTGAGGCAAGAAAAGAAACACAAGAAAGTTAAATGAAATGAAGTGCACATTAAGTGAAAGGCTATGCAGGCGCACAGCCTCAACCTGAGCTGGGGGGGGGGGGTACTGAGGACTCCAGCTATCCCACAGTCCCTGCAGTCTCCGAAAAGCAGATTAGCGCCACAAGCATGGGAGGCGGGAGAACTGAAGCAGCCACAGCGTGCTCGGGGAGAAGGCGGGGCAGACCTGAGCTGGGGGGGGGGGGTTGTTTTCCAGTTAGTGGGCTGAGGAATGTAGCTCCGACTAGGAGAGAGCCCATATTTCTGGGGACACCCCCCTTCTGTTCATTTGAAGATACTGATAAGCCCAGGGCTGGCTCAAGCACCGGGGAAAGTGAAAGGCAAAGGGATAATGCTCGGGTTGGAATCTCACTTGCATCTACGATTACCCCAACCCCCTCGCTCCGGGAAACCTGTTCCACATTTAAACCAACTTGCAAGTTTCAGATTTGCGCCAGGATTTGCAAAAAATAAAATACCGCCCCCCCCCCACAAAACCCCACAGAAGTCACTCAAAATCGGTCCATGCGCCCATTGCAAGAATCAATCCGAATTATGTTGTTACAGAAATTGCGGCTGCCTTCGCTCCGGGAAGAGCAGTTGTCTTCTGGAGCAAGAACGGAGCCTGCCCCCCACCGCACGGTTGCATTAGCCTGTAGGGCACAGAGCAGCCCCCACAACAGTGGCATTATTCGGGGAGACCCTCTGAGGGGAAGCAAGAAACGGATGAAAGTCCGTTTGAGCTCCGGTGACAGCAGGGCGGGCTAAAGGAAGCCGAGCCGCAGCGAGCTCCACGTCGCAGTCTAGCACAAGGTGTAGCAAAGACCAGCCCCCCAAAGCAGCAGCACCTCCCCAGGAAAGCAGCTGGCTGGGTGATTCCAGCTCCGGAGGAGGTTCAGATGCGGGAGGTTCTGCCTTTTGGTTTCCTACCTAAAGAAACCGACACTGACCCTGAAAAGATGTCAGAGATGCTGCTGTTCCCCCCGGTCTTTCTACAGCCCTGGAACGTGCCAGCAGGAGTGGCCTGGCTCCCCCAGGGAGGGTAAGGGCAGCTCATGTAACTCCTGTGTCATTGGACTCCCTAGAGACGCTACAGGGCTGAGCATTCACAGGTGGACGGGTCCGGTCTCTAACGGTCAGGGGCGTCCGCACTTTATCCCCGGAATCGGAGAAGGGGGCTACAGCGGATGAAGCCAAGATCCGGGTTGCTCCAAACGTTCAGATTTGCGTGGCTAAATGGGGAAAGGGGAGACCGAGAACACACACCCAGCACGAATCCATATTGCAGAACGTGGGAGCGATTCCTCTAGAGTCACTTTGTTACGTATCCTTAACTTCACGTTTCCACCTTCCAATTAAAGTTGACCAAAATTCCTTACAGCCTTATTTGCATGCAAGGGACTCAGTTCAAAGATGCTAACGTATTGTCTCCTCTTAGAACTTAACATTGCCCTCTTCAGTTCTCACTTGAAAGAAGGTTCAGAACAGTATTCACAGACTGTCCAAACGAACAAAACCTTCCCCTTTGCTAGGGAGAGAAATCCGGTGTATTCAATCAAGTGGGGGGGGGGGCATATTCTCAGAAGTCTGCAGCTTTTTTAAAAGGCTGCATTGTTCTTGCCTTTTCCTAAAAACTGATTTTTAAAGCACAAACTCGCACGCCTGCAAAAAAGGATAAAAATAAGCCCTCACCGATTTCTTTTTGCACAGTTTAGACTCTTAGAATTACTTTTCTGCAAGAGCTTTCCAAGCACAGCCTTTCCGGAGACATAATGATCAACTTAAAAAAAAAAAAATCAAGCAAACAAGGGGGGAAAAGACCCAGGACTTTCCCAAATGCTCCTTTCATTATTTCAACTCCAGATGACAGCCTAGGACCGTCGAAAAAGCCTGACTTCTTCCAAGTCCCACCTGAAAAACGTTTGGGTGCCAATTATGTCTGATCATCTGCAGGCAAAGAGCAGTGGGATGTTGATTATTTATATGCCCAGGAAGATTCTAACCGTGTCTCTGTTAAAAAAAAAAAAAAAAAAAAGTTCACACGCCCGCAATCCTTTCTGTGCACATTTGCTTAAAAGGCAAAGGGGCCTTTCCTCCTTTTTTGTTCCTAAAAGGAAGATCCAAGCCACGCAAACTGGGGAAGTTGAACCACTTTTTGACTGCCTCTTGGGAAGACGATAA
Organism: Chelonoidis abingdonii; assembly: GCF_003597395.2. NCBI lineage: Eukaryota > Metazoa > Chordata > Testudines > Testudinidae > Chelonoidis > Chelonoidis abingdonii. The sequence continues at coordinate 4,425,795 of NC_133791.1, forward strand.
GTGCAAAAAGCCAGTGGCAACCCATTTATGATTAACTCCTTCTCTTATAAAGGTGCATAATGGGAGCAAACAGGGAGCTGATGGGACATGAACATATTTTATTCATTTAGGGGACAAAGCAGCTTTTTGATATATATATATATATATATAACTCCCTTTCAAATTCAAGGTAGTTAAGGGCATAATTCAATGGGGTAGGCGGAAGGGGAAAACTTATGGAGTGTGAGGTGATTTTGCAGTGATCTTTCATTCACCAGTGGGGGTGCCTGATATACACAGGCACGACAGGGAGAGAGATGCGGACCGCAGGCTAACACCTAGCAGGCAGCATATGCACGGGGCGGTGACAAACGGGGTCTTTGGCTTGGAAAACACTTCCCAGGAACCCCGATCACATGCCTGGAGAGGCTATGCCACCAGAGCTTGGCCCCATCCAGATAGTCCTGTGTGCCCACAACACCATGGCACACGGGCAAAGACGGGGTACCCAGCTACTGAGCACTGACCCAGGTTGGCTCCCTTCTCCTGCTTTGCTGAACCCAAATCTCTAGGCAAGGATTCCTGCATTGACATTGCGGGGTCTAGCTCCATCGGGCCTGAATGGAAAACACTTTGCAAAATTCCGCAGTAGAGACGAAGCCTACCCACGACTCCGCTATTCATCAAGACTGAGATTCTGTCTACACGGCTCGCTGAATCGTCCCAGGGCACAGACAGAATTCTCCGCTCATGTTTCTGGGCTGGCTCAGAAAAACCCTGTGGGAAGGTTATCAACTTCAATTCACGGGAGTTTTTCTTAAAGGCTAGTGGTCATTTCCAGGGCGCCAGGTCTGTAGGACGGAAAGGCTGAAGATGACCCCGGTGACTGACTAGCTTTAAAAAGGCCATTGTCAATAACATTCAAATCAGGAGACTCATGATTCTTGCCCCCTGCCACCCTGTGTCCACTGCCCCCTGGTCCCCTTATGATGGGTGGAAGGGGAGGTTCCTCTTCAGACAGTTTTTTTTGACTATTTCTGTCCAGGTTTTTGTTGCTAACCCCCCTTGGGGAAAGGAGTCCAAGAACCAAAGGGTGCATGAATCTGACATGGGGAAGGCGCCACCTTTCCCACTCACCAGGGCAAAGGCAGGAGTGGCACGAAGCCCGGTGCTCCTCGGTTCTGTCTCAAGCGCATCTTGGCTGCATTGGCATGGAAGATGGCAGCAGAATTCTGTGAGAACAGAGGCTAGAGAGGGCAGCTCCTGTGTGCCCTGACCCCAGCTCCCTTCTGCTGGTCGGAGCCCAAAACATGAATGCTACCCCCACCCTCCCATCCCCACTTTCCTCAGTGCTTGGGCTGGACCCCCGCCCCTGGACACGGCAAGCAAGGTGCTTTTAGACGTTGAGCTAGTTAACTTGAGTTAACGCACGCCGCCGGCTCCTTTCACAGTGAAGATGCAGGGGTGGCAGCATGCCAGGTGGGTCAGGTGTTCTGCCTGGAAACCTCCCTCTAACTGTGTAAAAGCATCAAAGAGTCCTGTGGCACCTTATAGACTAACAGACGTATTGGAGCATGAGCTTTCATGGGCGAATACCCACTTCATCGGATGCATGTGCCCCTCTGATATCTAACTGTGTAAGCGGGTGTTGATTCTTGCCTTGTCTCAGCGCTTGCTTCATGGTCACAAAGTTAGTAACAGACACTGACAAGGTTTAAACCAAAACTACAACCCCACTCTGCGTCCCACCTGTGCTGACTACACAGGTCCCTTTGGAGATGGAGTTAGAGGGGATCCTGGCTAGTCACCTCCCTGCCAGCGGGTCAATTGCTCCTGCACCCAGCCCTCTCTGTCCCCCCGTTCCCAACCGACACTCTCTTGCTGTTAAAATCAGGCCAAGAGTCTCGCTTTACTGCCCAACAAATAGCTAATCCAATAGGAAGGAAACAATAAGAGTCCCGGCTCTGTCAAGCCAGCTACAAAAGTGCAGAAACCAGGAAAGCCCTGGAGCAAAACCACTCTGAATGTGACCTTAAGAAGATGCAATCAATCATGCTCTGCTAGGGGGACACCTTGGGGAGACCTGCCCTGCTCACCGAAACCCAGGCAGGGACAGGAGCCTTTTAACCCTTTTTGTGCCCTAGCCAAGCTCAGTATACTTCCTCCAGCCCCCATCAGACAATTAGCTACAAAGATGATGAGAAAGGGCCAGGGTAAGCAGTGTCCTCTGTGCATTTAAGAAGTTAGGTAACAGCTTTAACTCCAAGAGGGTTTGGCTTGGCCAGGGGTAGGTCTACAGGTAAGGCAGACACTGCATGCCCAGGTAGCTGGGTATAAACAGCCGTGGAGATAGGAGGCATTGCTTAGCAGAGAACATAGACATGCTGGATCCCTAGAGTATACGTCATACAGCTGTTTTAGGTGTTGGGGACCCACACCCCTGAAATAGAAAAGGATTCATTGGAAAAGGGAGCCTGTTTATGCACCCCTAACAATTGGTGGTTGTTCTGTCCCATCACATCACCCTAAATCAGCACCCCTTTTGACTACTGCCCTGCAGCCAACTTGTGTCGCTGCACAGACAAATGGCAGCCAAAGGAAGCTGATGCTACAAGCAGAGTTGCCCATTGCTACAAAGGCAGGAAGCAGACGATGGAAGCTGCTGGTTTTTCTCCCAGGCCACTTCCTGCTGAGCTCCAGACATTAGTAACAGTAAACATTTATTACCGAAAGAAAGCCAAAAGCCCCAGTTGGGTCAGGGCCCATCATAATAAGTCCACACCCACAATGAAACTCAGGGTCTGTCTACAGCAGAACTGCTACGCTGTTTGGAGGAGTTTGTCTGCTAGCCACAGGTAATCCCTACCCCTGAGGCAGTAGCTAGATCAACAGAATAATTCTTCCCTCTACCTAGCACTATCTATGCTGGGGTTTAGGTTGGCAGAGCACTCTCTCTCTCTCTCTCCCGGGGATGTGGATTTCCACATCCTGAGAGATGTAGCTAGACCAATATAAGTTCCCAGTGTATACCAGGCCACAGGGCCCACCTCAGAGAGACTGCAATTTAAATAGATAAGAGACTGGGCAGGAAGGGAAATGACTTGCCCAAGTACACCCAGCAGAGCCAGGACCAGAACCCACGTCTCCTGATTTATAGGGCCCTATTTCGTGGGACCATGGTGCTTCCTAATCCAGACCTGCTGGAGAAAGTTCATACCTCCCCCCCAACAACAGCCTACGTCTATTATTTTTCAATAATCACCCCTTGAAACCAGAGTCTAAAGGAGCAGGACAACAGCAAGACCCTATTCTGAGTTTCCCTTTGTGTTCAGATCCAAAATCTTGTCCAATGCATTTACCTGGCAGAGTCATTCATAATTACCCATCTGACTGGGAACCCTCTCTGAACATTCTTGTGCCCTACTCTCTACTGGTTACCGCTGCAACCTGGTAAGGGACATACACACCCTTAGCACTCTAGAGCCCCAAACCAGCCTGATGTTTAATTTCCTGAGGAACAGCAATGGAGAGCGATTTATGGCAAATCTCACCTATTTTCTTCCACCTCTGAAGGAACCTCTCTGGCTCACAACAGCGCTGCCAGCAACATTTCACATCCATCCCTAAAACTGAGAAAAACCTTCAAATAAAAGCCACACACACCACACAACACAACATACTCCTGTCCTGGAGCAGACAGAGAAAAGTTATAGCTGGGAAAGTACTTAGAAACATTTCTCAAGTGGCCAGCGCAGTTTGCATCTCGCTCAAATCCAGGAAAAATCATCAGAACCCAAAAGAACTCTTCCAACCATGGGAAATCCTAATTCATTTAGATGTAGGAATGCATGAAAAACTGTCCTAGCAAATAATATTAAGAACACACGTTACTATGCAATAGACTTGACATCTCTGAGAGGGAAACTGCATCCAGGAAGAATACGCCAAGTTCATACCTACTGTAAGAAAACCCACCAAAGTCAATGGGTTACACCAATGATGAATTTGGATTGCTCCATTTTCCCCATCCAATACATTGCCATCCAGTCTATTCCAATGCTATGTGTGGGCTGCATGGAGGAGTTAGCAGTTTCAGAGAAAAAAGGATACATTTTCCTAAGTGAAAGTATTTTGTACAATTAACTGACAAGAAAATCTGCCCCCTCACTCCTAACCACCACCTCTAGCATAAAAAATAATTGTGGCCTTGCTACCTCAATTTTTTGTGAAGGCTGAGTGATAATTCATTTGTTATTTTAGATTTTGTGATTTGGGTAGTTTGAAATCTCAGCACACAATGATCAGTGTAATAGAGAGATAGGAGCCCTAATCCACTGCTAGGAGAACCCCAGTCTGTCTATCCAAAATCAAATTTCAAACATCCCTTCTCCTGCTCAATATATGGGCACACAGATTGGCAATTAGAGCACTGGTTTTCAACCAGGGGTATGCGTACCCCTGGGGGTACACAGAGATCTTCCGGGGGTCCAGCAACTCATCTAGATATTGGCCTAGTTTTACAACAGGCTACATAAAAAGCATGAGTAAAGTCAGTACAAACTAAAATTTCATACAGACAATGACTTGTCCATACTGCTCTATATACTATACATGGAAATGCAAGTGCAGTATTTATATTCTAATTGATTTATTTTATAATTATATGGTAAAAACGAGAAAGCAATTTTTCAGTAATTGTGTGCTGTGAAACGTTTGTATTTTTACACCTGAGTGTGTAAGCAAGTAATTTTTAAGTGAGGTGGAACTTGGGATACGCAAGACAAATCAGACTCCTGAAAGGGGTAGAATATTCTGAGACACACTGAATTAGAGGAGCTATCCAGATTTCCCCCTCTCCTGAAAGCATATCAACCATTTAAAAATAAGATTACCAGACTGTTTTATTTGACTAAGGGTTTGCTTCACAAATTATCTACCCTGAGACCTAACGGCAACTCCCCCGGGGGAAAAATATCATGGAGCAGTTTTGTTAGCAGAGCAGAGGGTCACAGTCAGTGAGAACCTTACTCTGAGGCAGTTAAAATACAACTACACTTAGAAAAATGGTTAGAAAGTTAATTGCAAAATATTGCAGTACACCCTGAGTGTGGAAAATTTGGGGGAGGGGGAGTCAAAGTAAAAAAAAAAACAAAAACAAAACACCCCAACCTATTACCTTTTTCCAACCTGATCTTTCCACTAGTAATGTCTCTGCACTTCCTTATCCAGGATCTGTTCCATTCATAAGCTATTGGCCAATCTTGCATACACTTTCTCCCTGGCTTCACCTTCCCTCCACATTGAAGTTAAGGGAAGAGAGCAGGCTCTTTGGGAGTAGCCTCTGTAAGTATGTCTACATCGTAATAGAGCATCTGCCACTGGCCCAGGCTTGCAGGGCAATAAAACTGCTATGCAGATATATGGGCTTGGGCTAGAACTGGGCTCTGGGACCCTCCCACCTCACAGGTGTTTGTTGCAGTGTAGACATATCTTGTGTGTTTTGTGAAGCATTGCATAGGCTTGGGAGGATTCAATTTTTGTCAGTAAATGTCAATTTCACCATATACACACAAACCTACAAAAAATATTTCCACTGATAATCATCTAAATTTGCAGATGGGCAAAGAAAGACAAATGCTGCTTGAGGACTACTCTGAGTGACATTATACTTGGTATATTTGTCATGTGATGTTGACAATTTGTGTTTTAATGGGTATAAAGATTTAAAGTGTTGAATCTCACTGTCTACTGCCATTGCCTGATCCTGCCCCCATTGCATAATTTCACAACTCTGAAAACTTAAATAGATTTTTGAAAAAAAGCATAAAACCCCGTAATTTTGCACCACTGCGAACATTAAAATTGATATTTTTTTAAAAAATAAACAGTGATCTGTCCATCAAAAATTATAAAACAAATAATGAATCCTCCAAGCCAATCTGTACATCATAAAAGCACCTTCTGTTCCTTCTGATCTTGTGTAGGAAACAAATGATTTTACAACCAATATGTTATTGAAAGTAAAAATGAACCCAATATCTAAATTAAAACACAATCTCACTGAACGATAGTGTTTACTAGACTTTTTTAAAGAAGAAACTTGCTAAATTAATATACTTATGCATGAAGCAAACCCCAATAAATTGCTATTCAGTGAAGGGGTATTAAATTAGCTTTATCCTCATGCTATTGATTGGAAGCATCTCCAATCAAACTCCCCTGAACAAGCATATTGTGCATTCCTGGCAGCCTTTGCTGAATTCAGGAAGGAATTAAGTACCCATCAGCCTACCTCAAAGGGATACTTTTGGGTAATATACTGCATGCATGATGGCTGTAGGGAAAAGGTTCCAGGTGTACCTGCCCAGAGTCCACGGAGCACTTTTCTCCTTAGCTATACATCAAAAATAAATAACTGATTTTGCTGACCTAGGGCTAAAACCCAGGAAATGCTCTGAGACCATGGTATTGTTTCTATGCACTGTAAATAGAAAGAAGCCCATAAGTACATGTGTTTTTGTTCTGTTTTGTTTTATTAAAGCGTGTGATGTACTTTCTAGTACATTAGCCAGGTCGCTTGAGCCAACTGCTGCAATTCCTGCTCTTGATGGTGATGGTCCGCTCAATAGGGCAATCACAGGAAAGCAAAGTCAGAGAAAAAGGTATTGCAGTGAGCTCTGAAGATACTGAGGTCTATGGTCATTCCTATTTCATCTGCCACTGAGTTCCAAAATCTCTGTCGTGCTTCTGTGGAAGGCCTGCCTCCTGTATTTGTTGGCAGCTTCATTTTTCCAGCGGAGAGAAGCTCTCATGTGGGGTTATTGTCATAGAAGGAGGGGACTTTCTCAGGTAGCAAGACCCAATGCCATGCAATCTTTGGAAATCGGTACAGTGACTTGGAACTCGGCTTTGTTCAGTGGGAGACAAGTGCAGGGAGTGGGCAATTCAACAAACAATGGGTACATCCAAATTTTTGCAAGTCCTGCTTCTAAAATACTTTCATTTCTTTGTTTGCTGTGTTAAGTTCATTTACCATATTTGGCTGAAATATTCGCTTTGATAGCTACTGATGTATAAGAGCTGGGTATTATTACTGCCTAGAACCTCAATGTAAGAGAAGTAAAACAATACACGGTGCTGATACACAACTTCCCATTTTCAAAGCAAATTACCTACCTAGGTGGTTGATGTTCACAAGTATTATGCCCCTTTTAAAGATAGGCCAACAGTAGCAGAGCTGTTAAGCCAATTGCTAAAGGACAGAGGCAGGGTGGGATCAGACCCAAGGGGCTCCTGTTGCTTGGGCCATGCGAACTGTATATTAAGTGGTGAATATTAGAAATACGTTGTCACATGTAAACGTCCCCTTCAGATTCCTTGTCCGTGGCGTTGAACACTCCTTTGGCTATCAGATTAAAAAATGCTTATATTAAATGTTCCAACATTCAGCTACATGCAGCTTTTAAGAGAACAGTGCCAATAGTATTGTTTCCTTATACATCATCCTGATCCTTCTCTTATCTTCAGTCCAGGTTCAATATCTCAGAATGGATATACCTGCAGAAGCTCATCTACCACTGAGCTGCAGTTCTGCTCATTTATTATGAAATGAGATGGGACAATAGTTTCATTCCTCAAAATTAAAATTAAAATTAAAGAGAGTGAACTGAAAACTTTCTTTACAAATAATTGAATGAGGTCACCCACACAGTGATTTTAAATGGCTTACATCAGAGTGGCTGTCTTCTCGCTTTACGAAATAAGTTCCTGTGAACGAGAGGCTTACTCACTTTCAGTCATTTGGGTGCATTACAGCAAGTGGGACAGTGCTCAGTCATTAGGAGGAATGTATTTTCTATAACATGATTACTAGCTGCTTTTTAACTCTGCTCTTAAGCAACCTAGAATGTGAACCAATTAAAGATCACAAAAGGGCTTGATGTTTTCAAGAGAATCGGAACCTTAATCAATTTTTTTGTCATAAAGCTCAGCAGAATGAGCCATTCTGGCTGTGAAGTATGTTATTCTGCACGCATATTGACCACCAAATGCTGTCTGGCAGGGCACAATTAATGTGTAAAGAATGACTGCAAAATAATAAACCTAAATTGGGTCACAACAGGGGGAGAAAATGACCAGTATCTGCTATTATTTCTTTAAGAAAATATTTCAGAATGGCTGCTCCATTTGTGACAGTTCGTATAATAGTTATGTTAGTGAGAGTCCTGGCAGAAAAGTGCTCTGTATTTCTGTGTTATAATCATCTGGGCTTCACCTTGGCCTTTAATTTTTACAGCTGGACTAGTTTATCACAGCCTACCTTTTACTAAGAAGGGAAAACTATCACTTTAAGCAAAACCATTCAAGACTCTGCATCTGAACATAAATAAATCTAACAAAACAAGATTTATGTTCCCAGTGATGTCATTCACTCAAGCTCCGCCTGTTCCCTAAGCAAAGCAACACTTAATATTTTCCCTCTTCTACTTATGCCTACACAAACTAATGCTAAAATTGTGTAGTTTCTCATCACACAGGTTATTACACATTCATATTTCTCACCATTCTTTCCTAGATACTTCCCCCCTCACAAGCCAGGAGCACATATCCCCTACAATAAAATCCCAAACCCTTGGGTGTTGGTGATGATCAAAAACTGTCAGTTCTTAGGACCTGATACTGCAGACATATGTGAGCAACTCCAAGCATGTGAACTGTCTCATTGACTCAACGAAATTACTCATGTAAATATTTGGTCCTTAAAAAGGTCCTATTCTGCAAGCTGAATCATGCATTTGCAATGACTGTCATTTTAGCCAACACATCTAGGATTGAACCAGGACCTCCAGAGCTAACATGAACTGCTACAGACTAAGCTAAAGAGCAAAAGCAGTATACTAGAGGGCTGCAACAACTCATACCCTCGGTGGATTGGCACAGAGGTGGACCTGCAACACAAATTCCCCAGTGCGTTCTACGTACACAGTGCTACATCATGAGAATGCCACTTGACTGGACAAAATCAGTATTTTAGAATTCCCCCTTAAATGGCAAGTGAAAAAAAACAGGTCACATACATTTGATATAATATTGTTTCTGAAGGTTGGGGGGAAATGTTTAGCATTTTTTATGAGGGGAACAAAATTACAAAGCTAGCTTTAAATCTTGAAATCTCTCATGCCCTGATCTATAAATAAAAGTTATTGGGATATTCTTTTGTGCTGAATTTAAAGAGAAGTCTCTTTTCCAAGGAGAGTTTTCTTTAAAACAAGCAATAGCCCAGAAGGAATTTAATGATGGCATTTCCAACAAGCAACATGAATGAATTAAACAATAAATGGAATGAGAAAGCAGTTGTATTGTTTTTAATAAGAGCAGATGCATTTGTAGTCAGCTATATAATATTCTTCCCAAAGAAGAACACAATGCCCTAGCAATATTCAGTCAGATTTCAGCGATGGTTTCCTTCCATTTTTGTACTTGAAGATCATGTGTTCTGCTAGGTAGCAGAATTTGTCCTCAAGTGAAGCACTGAAACACTGGTAAGGAACAAGCAGAAATTCTAAAGATGTCTCTCTTGCCCTGATTCATGCTAAACCCCCTCTCCAGCTCTTTCCCTCATGAAGAACACACATAATGAAAACACCTGTCAACTGTTAGATTCAATTTGACTTAATCAAACATCAGGGCATAGCAGTCTGAGCTCAGCTGTTTGCATTAATTCAGCTATGCTAGTTTGCAAAACAGCAAACTCTTATGTGACTACTACAGCCAGAAATCAGCCAGGGTCTTTCCCCTCCTCCACTCTCAAAATATACTCAGCTCTCTGACAAGACCTAGAAATGGCCAAGCCTCAAAATAATTCAGATCAACATCAAGTGCCTGGAAGTTTATTGGCACAAACTGCTTTGTTTGGGAAATGTTATAACACGCTCATGGGTTTAGCAGGGTTTATAGCCTAGTCCATGACACTTTTCAGGAGAAGTGGTGATAGCCCTGGTGTCTTGGCCAAACAGCAGTTTGGATAATTATGTTCATAACAGTTTGACAGGAAGTTAAGAGGACAACTTCAAAGTAGTTGCATGCTTGCCACATTCCACCCCAGAGTTGGCTGCATTTCAGTTGTAGCAGTTGACAGTGGTACCTACTAAAAGTTAAGGTTTCCTAAACTACTTTCTGCATTAGCTCTCTCTTTTCATATGCTTACACTTCCAGGGCTTAAACTTTCTGTCCTTTATCTCCTCCCAGAGCTGAACTTTTCTGGAGAAAATCTGAGTGCAAACAAATAAGTTGTTATTGACTTATGGGAGAAAAAGTTCCACACTTTCCCTCTATAGGCTGGCAGGGCACAGAGAAGGGGTACTGAAAAGTTAGGGTACTTGTATACACTGCAGTGATTTTAGTGGTCAAGCACTCGCTCATCATACACAAGGGGTCAGTATCCCTCCCAGGGATAGGTATGAACCTATGATATTTTGATTCACAGGAGATGGTTAAAGCATGGTGGAACGTTTTTTAATTTAGGGCAAGTTTGCCAGTCTGCTTTGTGGCAAGAAGACATTTACTGGGGGAATAAATGACTCTGACTCTATATACTCTTTAATCTGCAGTTATTACCCAATCTAACTAGTTATCAGTGGTTCAGAGGTTCAACACACCCCATCAGGTGGGACTGACATGGCACATTAGGTCACAGTAAGAAGGGATAAGGGAACACAGAAAGTAAACCAGGAAGTACTTTATGGCAATACAACATTCCTGAGTCCATCTATAAAGCCTCTACCCTGCCCATGTGTTAAAGCTCTTCTTGAATGCTCACTGTTTCTGTGCTGCTTACACTGAATTTCACTGACTTGTATCAAAAATTATCCTTCCTTTCCCCTACCTGCTGTCTGCTTGTCCCCCTGTTGGGAGATTGTGAACTTTTCAGAGTAGGGACTACCTCTCTTCCTGGATGGCTGCAAAGTGCTGGCACACTGTGGGAGCTACTCTAAATACATGGAAGCATAATCAGGATAGCATTTAAAAAGCCCAGACGGCATTAACAGATCAGATGAAGTAACCTGGCAATGAAACATGAACAGATTGGCACTCACATACAAACATATGGGGGCCTAGCAAGGTTGGGTAGAAGTACTCTGCATTGTCCAGGGCTCTGAAAAAAAAGGTAGATTTGTTACTCACAGCCACTGTCTTCATCTGCTCTTTTTGTCATCCATGTTGGCACGTGGACATTTCTCCTGGAGGATGGAGTTGCTGCGCTAGATCCCCCGGTGACAACTTCAGGGGGGGGATGAGACCAAAGGACCTCAAATCCGTGAGAGATATGGCAGTGTGAAGTTTTCTGAATGGTTTCACCACCAGTCCCACAGCAGGGTGCACCCTTTATGGTAGAATGGTAATGGCACCACAGTGGAAGGTTGCAGCAGGGTTTTCATTGGAATACACTGTCACTTGCTGACAACAGTTACCAAAGGAAGCATAGTCCTAGAACTGCCTGTGATCCACTCCTCTGGATGCACCACTATTTTGGTTTAGATTTTACTTCCACACACACAGGGCAGATGCATTTTAAAAGAACGTACTTTGTGCTTTATCTGCAGAGGGCACAGCCTGCTCCCATTATTGCCAAGGAGCCCTAAGGTCATTACTTCAAAATAGTTAAAGAAGGCACAATAGAGAAACATGTCAACAAGTCTACCAGGCTTGTGATTCAACACAGACAGACCAGATTCAACCTTCTCAAACAAAAGCAAACTACTTCCTTTTGGTACTGCTCTGTATATGCCAGTATCATTGGTTAATTGAAAGAGGTGCTCTCATTTATTAAGCTGAGCATAGCCAGGTGGGCCTAATTTATCTGGCTGCATGAGGCTATTCCCCCTTTAGATATTGTAATATTGCTGCACATAGTGTAAATGGAAAGCAATGTATATAGCAGAAAGATTGATGCAATTAGATTCTAGCACCCTGCAACTGAGTGAATTCTCAGTGAGCCATAGACTGTATATGCAACAGGCACAGGTGACTGGGAAGGCTGTGATGGCAGTTTTGTGTCTATAATGAGTTCCCTTAGGGGAGTATCAATAATCGCACAGGGGTGAGAGAAAATTGCCACCACAAATGTCTTATCTAAGCACATTTTTCTGATCAAACCTATTTCTAATCCACAATGTCTGACTAGCCTGGAAGTATTAATTCGGAAATGTGCATTCTGTAAGGCAAATTAAAGACAACACATTTCAAAGAAGTATGCAAAAAAATATGGCAAGAAAATTAGAACCACATCAGTTCTACCATTGTGGCCTAAGGTGAGCAGAGAAATCACTAGTATCAGGTATGTTCTCAGAATTCGAGATGTGGATTAGCCCCAGAAAAAGTTCTAGTTTGGAATCCTGAATTCACAAAGTAGTTTCAAATGCATATGTTCTTCTTCTTCACTTCCTTTCAAAGCTGGTGTGCAATTCTGTTATGTTCTGTGAAATAGCTACCACATTCCACCATAGAGCTGGCTGCATTTCAGTGTGGGGGGGAGAGAAATGATTCCTTTATGTACAGTAGAGCTGATTGAAAATTGCTTTGTTGAAACACATTTTTGATGAAGCGTGACTTTTTGACCCAAACATTTTTTTAAAAATTCCAGTTTTTCAATCCAAAACCAAAAGATTTTTGATGTTTGGTAAAAATGATCAGTTTTCAAAAAACAAAAAAAAATGCTAGTTTTTAATTTTCAGTGAAAAAACTGATGTTGAGGGGCTGGTTTAGGAACTCCTCTCCCCCAAATAAAAATTCTTGTGGAAAGAAATATTGGCATTTTTCTGATATTTAGGTCCTGTTCCTGCAATACATTCTTGGAGGTGCTGTCTCTAACATAAACAGAGAGCAATATGGATATAGAAAATAAATAAAACTACTAAAACAAGACACTCCACTGCACATGCTTCTCCCTCTGAGGACAGGATGAAAGAACAACAACACATGATAGATGTTAGTAATGTTGCTTGAAGCACTGCTGGAAAGTACCAAGACACTATGGTGATGAAAGCTGTACAAGAAACTATAGAATAGAATAGAATAGAATAGAATAGGGTGCATCTGATATGAAATCAATAGGTCCTGCGCAGCACACCTGTAAGCCTGTGTGCAGTCAATCACAGGCTCAGGGTCACAGTTCATTAAGTACTTTGGGGATCCTTCATGATGAAAGGCTCTTAATGTAAATGATTATTCTACAGAGCAAATCCTATGACAATTCCAGGAGAGGTGCTCAGCTACCTCCCGATGCCATTCGACACACACACTGTATCTGCTGTACGTTTCACTATCTGGGGGGCTGCTCAGGAAATGGCACTTCTGATAGTCAGAGATATTGGTAAACGTGGCTCAGATAGGACAATCTTTATTATACTTCTGAGTGAACAGATGGATGTCCCAAAGCTATATTCTCCTTCACGGAATACGGGTGACATGTCTAATTTATGGATTCCCGTATTTCCCCCACCCTTCGTACTATATAACTGCTAACATTATTTTTATATCTCCCCACAAAAGCACTGGAAATATGTAAAACACAAATAATAAATTTACTTTGGGCTGTTGGCAGCTCTGTTTCCAGAGCAGAGTGGATATTTTAAAATCCACTGCGAAAACAAAACCACCTTCCTCCAAAAATTTGATGTATAGGATGTGACATAATGGTGCAAAAACTTCTGGCAAAGGCAGGTATTATAAATTGCTCTGCTGCACTTTGCAGTGGTGGGTATTTTAATGCGGTGTACTCTGCTTAGAACAGACTGGGAGTACAGACAATCACACATAGGGGATTAGAAAGAACAAAACCATTTTCTAAACAAAAAACATGTTATGTTCAGTAGATTTTTTGCTAGTTGTAACAGACAGAAACCTTTGTGATAACAGAAGCTTTCTGGGCACTTGTGAGCCTTTCTAGTGCTCTGATGCAGGAAAGGAGGAGCACCAGTGAAGAGCTGGCAGGGATGTATCATAGAGAGATGAAAGGCTACAGAGAATTGTTTGCCATCCACAAAACAATTTCACAGGTTCTGTGTGTTTCATTGGGCCTTGGCACAGCTGAGCAGATAAACATTTCGGATGTAAATGAAGTTTTTTTCCCCTTCTACTTTTACACAGGCGTATGAACATACACTTGCAGTACTTTGCTATAATTTTGTTCATTTCTGATTGCACCAGTTCCTTTTTATCCCATGCAAATACACACTGGTTACAATAGCAAAGTACTGCTCAAGAGTTAGCTCCGGTGGCTGTGGCTTCTTGCCCAAACCTGAAGGCTAGGAACAATGAAAGAAATTTACCCGGTGTGGAGGGCCAGTACAAAGCCAATCCACCACTTCAGTCTCATTTAAACTTTATAGTGAGGGTTTAAGTGTGACTTGAGTGCAAAGTCCTTGTGCAGGGCTGAAATCCCTTCACTGTGCACAACTGAAAGCACTCTTCTTACTAGGGCCAACTGGAAATTTTCTATCCAAGACTTTTTTTGAGAAAATTGGGTTTTGGAAGCAACCATTTTTTTCACAAAAAGTGTCCACTTCCTGCAGAGAATGTTAATTGAAAAACTGAAAACCCGAAGCCCTTTTTTTAATTTCAGCTGAAAATTTTTGGTTCTTTGACAAATAAAGTTTTTTTTTTTTTTTTCATTTTCATCATTTTCTGTGGAAGCAGTCCCTATTTCCTGACCAACTCTCGTCCTGATCCATGGACAAATTTTTCCTGCCACTGCCCCTAAAGTAAGTTCCTATTTGCTTTACTTTCCCATTGAATTTTTCTTTCCTACACGTACACACAGCCTGGACCTGTGAGGTGCCGAGCATCCTCAACAAGCAATGGGCAGAAGGACAAAAACTCACTTCCCACCTTTTGCTCGTGGAGAAAGAGCAGCTTTAGAATTTCACTAGGGCTCCAGAATCTGCACATCTCCTAGTCAGGCTGCTCTGCCCCTTCTCCAGTCAGCCCTCCTGATCTGTGGGCTACATTAGCTGGTGTTAGGCTCCCTGCTCCAACAGAGTGGGGGTTGTGGGCAGCTGCCCCTAATCCTTGCTAGCCAGGCAGACTTTCCACCACACAGGATCCAGAGCCTGTTTCCTGCTGGTGCCTATAAAATTAATCTTGCCTTTCACCTTCAATGGAAATTTCCAGTAAGAAGCAGAAAGATGGCCTTGGGATTAGGGCACTGGACTGGGACTCAGGAGATCTGGGGTCAATTCTGCATTCTGCCATACACTCCCTGAGAGACTTTGATCTATCTATGCACCAGTTCTCTGTTCTTTGTCTGTCTTGTTCGTGTAAACGTTCAGCTTTTTGAAGAAGAGACTGTCTCTTGCTGGGTGTCTGCCCACTGCCTAGAACAGGGGGATGTTGATTTCAGCTGGAGCCGTAAGTGCTGCCATAATACAAAATAATAATTATTAATAATGGGGCATCCAGCACCCCACTAAATTAGCTCTAATTAACAATGAAGCCTCTCAGCTCCACTACTGTGGAGGGCTATTGTGAATATTGGTCACCTTCTTTCACAGGTAGAGAAACTGATGTGCAGACAGGTTAAGTGGCTTTCCAAAGGCCAATTAATGACTCATTGGGACAGAGAAGAAAGATCCCAGGAGAGAATTCTAGCTCCTCGTCCTATATTTTAACCACAATCACCTTTGTGTCCTGATGCCACTCATCTAATGGCCTATTGCAGACCATGCAGCATGGCCCAGAAGGTGTCCTATGGCTAGGCTGACCAGATGTCCTGATTTTATAGGGACAGTCCCGATTTTGGGTCTTTTTCTTATGTAGGCTTCTATTACCCCCCACCCTCCTTCCCGATTTTTCACATTTGCTGTCTGGTCACCCTACCTGTGGCTGAAATATTAATAGAGTCTGTTTGCCCATAAATATATAAACAAATAAATGATTAAATACAGTGAAATAGATCTGTGTGCTCTTCATTTCATTTTTATATCAGGAGTTGCACATGGTTCGTTTACTGTACACTGACACTCCAGAAGTCAGATCTTTGGGGGAACACATACACAAAAGGGTTAGGAAGTTACTTCCTTTGCAATTAATTGGAACAGATCCTATATGAGCAATGATAGTCATTGCACCTTCCTTCCAAAGAAGTCACATCACTTTACAGACAAGAGTTCATTAAGTCTCACCACCCCCTTTGGGGGTCTGTTAGCACTTTTATCCCCATTTTACACACCAGGAAACTGAGGCACAGAGGGGTGAGCAGCTTGGAAGCCACGACAAGTGCAGTGAAGTGAGTGATTGATGGGTGACTGTGAAAAGTGCCTTGCAAACAGAAAGTCCAACAGGTTTGCAAAGTACTATTAGCCTTGCTGACAATCACAGGATCAGAGCAGTGAGAGACAGGCAAAGACTGATTAGATCAGAACCCGTCCCAGTCCCAGAGCCAGCTAATCCTCCAACAGAGGACATGTCAAATATAAACACCCAGTCCTGTAAATTGCCAAATGCTCTCGAGTCCATGGGAATCGAGGCCATTCAACTCATGGAAGGGTCAGGCCCTTAGACACATACTAAGGGCCCAATCCTGCACACATTAGTTGCACATGTAATCCTTCCTCTCACGACTAGCCCCCCTGAGGCCGGTAGGACTGCTGGTGCGAAGAGGAGTTTGGATGATAGGCCCTATGTCTGAGCTCAGCCAAAAGGCTTAGCGGAAAAGAAGAAATAACAATTGAGTCAGCATCCTGCTACAGCCCTTTGTGAAAACCAAGTGGCTGGAAAGGGGTTATAGGATGGGTATAAGTGCACACTTGATTTATACCCCCATTTCAGGTGCCAGGCACCTCTGTGCCACCTCTACAGACGCCGTGGGCATAGTGGGGACTCAGGCATGGAACATGGAGGGGACAAATTGAGGACAGAAATGGACCAGAGTGGACCTGCCCCATAGCAATTCTGCACCGCAAAGTAGCTTATAATGGCTATTAAATAGGGGCGCAACTCAGGGCTACATTATTCTGTCACGGGGCTGCACTGAACTCTGCAGTCACTAAAAAGAACACACACACACACATATGCACATGCACAAGGGTGAGAATGAACTAGGCCCAACAAATTCTGCCACAATGAAACTATTTAGAAAAATCCACTTATCTGAGCTCAGTGCACAGGAAACCAGCCTATGCACGATTGTTTAAAAATTCCAGTTGCCCCGCATTAGAAAGTTCTGACTTTTTTTTCTTTCTGAGAAGTGGAATTTTCAGTGCAGTGGCCACTGCCTGCACTGGCAGCCAGGCCTCAGAATAACTCATTCTGTAAGTTAGACAGCTGCAGATTCCGGTGCGGAGTGATACTGACAGTACTTTCTTTTTTCTTTTCTGTTCTTAATGAACTCTTTCCATATTATTAACAGCCAGGGTGGTTCTATATAGTGTGTTCCTTCCACAATTTTCTTGTTTGCTGTAGTCTTCAAATTTTCCAGTTCATTTCCTATTTTCCTCCTCTAAAATCATTGCCAAAAAATCCCTGAAGCACTCTTTGGTACTTGAACAGAAGAAAAAAAATCCAAGCAGCAGACTTTGGTCCAGATTTTGAAGATCTTTACCAATATAACTATCCAGAAGAAGCACATCACTTTAATTATCCACAGCCAGTTCTCTATGATGGATATTTATTTGACCACTTAGGGCATATCTCAAAATGCATTCCAGTCACTAGAAATATTTAAGGAGATTTGTGCAACTGTATTGAGAGTCCATCTGCAGTTAATTGTCTGGGAAGATGCAGCCAGAATAGGATGTTTGATACTCCATTTAGGCAACCAGGTTCCTTAGAAATGAAATGACAGGTTGATGCCTATGTACTCTAAATAGTGGTAGCTAATACAGCCAATGAAAAAACAGATACCCAAGAAAAGGTTTCTCATCCAGGAGGCAGAATATGAGAAATAAAAGTGGCAGTGAAATCCCCCATGGAAAGAATTATTTTGGTTTCATGTAATTTCTCATCAGAAAAACTGGAAACTTTACAAACTCCACTGATATTAGAGCTTGGATGTGAGCTGGTGCCAACTGGAGCCGGTTAGAAATTAGGGAATTCCTCATGACATTCTAGTGAAAAAAAAATTATGAGGCAATTTCATGAAATATTGGTGGTTTTAATCCACATAGGTGGATTTTGGGAAAAAAAATCCCACCCATTTGGTTGCTTATGACATGTATGAAGTTCTTCAAGTATAAACTGAAAATAAAACTAATATGCATAAATCAAACCAGTGGAACCAGCTTCAGTGCTGAACATTTCAGAGCATTCTTTTATGGGAGGCTCCTTAGTTCATTAAGTAACATTATTTAATTTAGGGAGAGCTAATTACATATATAGGTCAGATCCCGTGCTCCTTATTCAGATTAAAACTCTCACTGATTTCAGTGGCCTTCAGGCCCCAGTCTTGAAATTGACTCCGTGCGGGGACTGATCCCTTCATCAGTATGGAGCCTTGTTGGCTTCTGTGGGACTCCAGGTAATGTAGGTGGCTGCCTGAAAATAATAAGTTGCAGGACTGGGGACTCTGTGCGGAGTGGAAGATTAGGGCCAAAAGCCAGAAGTACATTAGTAGCTGAATTGGAATTGTCTCAGCCAGGCATGCTGGAACATACTCCCACTGTTTTAAGCAACTCCCTGCACTCAGTGCTATCTGGATTCCTCATTTGTATAATCACAGGGAGCAAGACTGCTAACTCCTTCCTCTGACCAGTGGTCAAGTAGTCCCATCAACTCCTGGGACATGCATGCACCCAAGTAGTCCATCTACTCATGGAACACCCATGCACCCAAGTAGTCCCATAAACTTCTGGGGCACCCATGCGCCCAAGTACTCCCATCAACTCCTGGGGCACCATTTATCCTCATCCCCGTGAGCACAGTTTTTGCAATCTGGCCCTGGCATCATGAAACTTGAACCAAAGTCTCCAGCTAGTTGCCAGCCACTGGACCATCCTCCTCTGGTTTTGACATCACAGTTCATCCATCCCAGAATACAGCTATCATCTCATCAGTTGGAACCATCTGTTGAGAGCTGATATAAAAGCTGCACAACAAGAAGTTTTATGGGGTCTACAAAATCCAGGAACTATGCTCCATATTCCTGAGTGCCATTTACTCACACTTTATCCATTAATTAACTATTTACCTTCATACAGATATAGAGCACTCCTGTAACAGATTCTGATCTCAGTTACAGCAGTGTAAATCTAGTATAATCCAGAGAATGGCCTGGATTTACACTGGTGTAACTGAGATCAGAATCTGACCTACTCTCTGTGGATTAAAAAAAAAAATCACACGTGTAACTGACAGTACTGTATCAGCAAAAGTTTCTAGAGCAAGACCTGGCCTGAGACACTGTTATTAATCAGAGTCATGTTTGATCTAAAATGTTTTGCGAACCAGAGAGAGAGAAAAGTTTGAACATCATAGATTTTCCCCTTACTCTTGGTGAGGGAGATTCATTGCAAAAACAAGCAGTAAATTCTCAAGTTCTGCAAGAGTGCAATACCGAGGGCCAGACAGATTAAGACAGATGTTCTGAACTTTTGGATAGCAAGGAAGTGGTTTCATGTGGCAAGCCATGTGAAGGCTTCAGGACATCCTCCCTTCTCAGACACAGGAATAAAGCAGATAGCAAATTGAGACACAATGCCCAATCCAAGCTGATTCAGATGGGTGGGGTGAAAACCTGCTGGAGCTCCTGGGGCCCACAGATGGACACCCCCTGGTCATCTGACTTCTCAAATCAGATTTATGCTGCTCAGCATATTCCCATTATGTGAGCCTTAAAAAATATGAAATAAAGTGTGGCCAAGTGTTACAAAGACAGGAAAAGGATTTATCAGGGAGCTTGCAAAAGGGAGAGACGTGTCCCCATGTTACTGTTTGCATCTGCAGAAACCACACCCACAGAAATATCAGGCAGAAAAATGAGGAGCTTTTTAGGAAGGTTTAAATAGCATCTAATCTCAATTCAGCAACTGTATCATTCTGCATCCTCAAATGATTCCATTGCTCCCGCTCCCCTTGTTGCTAAAACCCTCCATAGACTCTCTCCAGCTGACCTTACTAACCTCCTGTCTCTATAGCCCCTTATCTACTCACCTGGCAATGTTCTCTTCTCTCCCACTCTATCCAGTTTTGCCACTCATAGCACAAGAGACTTCTCCTTTGCAGTTTCTGTCATCTGAATACCCTGCTCCCTCCCTATTCTAACACAGCTAAGAGCCCCCATGATGTACAGTTCTGTGGCATGTAGGAGTGTGCAAAACCCATGCGTGAGACCTGCCTCTTTGCACAGCAGAACCATACCAGTTCCTCTCTGTCTTTTTACCCTGTTCTCCTTAGGAAAGGAGTCTGGGCCCCAGTGGGTTGATTGGTACAGCAGTGAGCTAATTCTGGTTCCTATACATGAACTAAGCTGGGAATCAAAAGTGTAATTCAGGAAGAAAAACACCCTGCGTCCAATAACAGTGAATATGGTGGGAGCAAAAGCCAAGTGTGGATTTTTGCCCCAAAATCAGAGGAGATACTTAATTCACTCCATTTCCCTTTACAGAAAGTCTGGTCCCAGGGCGAATATTTGGCATTCCCCAGAGGCTGTATTTAACAGAGTCTGCACAGGGAATGCACAGTTATGTTGCTTCCCTCTCTACCTCCGCCCCAATACAACTTCACAGAGGTGACAGACAGCTGTCACAACACACTTCTTGTTTTCAAACTGTCACTCAAGCTCACAATTTTTCCACCCTCAATGTTTTCAGCAGTGCTTTTTTAAAAAAATTCTTTTCCTTGTATATAACCACTAAACCATGTGCGTAGAACAAAGCAGCTTGGTCAGAGCAATCATTAAAGACTTAGGTAATATGCACGCTTATTGTCTCACATGCTTTTCCAGTGAAAATATTTGGTCTAAAAATGTGGGAGGTAAAGAACTTATATTTTGAGGTCTTTATAAAACAACTTACATCCCCTGATTTATGTTCCCTGGGACTTGTTCTATGTGAAACACTTAGCCAGCTATATTTTAGATAAAAGAAACATCTCAAGCATTGGTTGTTTTGGAGTTTCTCATTCTTTACTCCCATATATCTTCATAATATTTCACTGTCAGGCGCAATAATTTTAAATTCAGAACCTTTCTGCTTGCGCCTTAGCTCTCTTTTCTTGGCCAATATTTATAGCATTGCCTTAACATTCTCCACGTCTGCTGGGTTCTCAGGACCTGATCCTACAAACTCTTACACATGCAAGTTATCCCAGCGCACATGAGGCAGCAGATAGGCTCTGAGGTGCATTCCCAGGTCTGCCATAGACTAGGGATCTGTGGCAAAGTTTACTGAAATCCATGGAAAGATTTAAAACTCGACATCAATGTGCTTTGGGTCAGGCCACGGCAGTGTGACCTGGTGCAAGTCACATAACCTCCTCGTACCTCAGATTTCTCATCCGTAAAGCAGGGCTAATAATACTACACAACTTTCCGAAGCACGGAAAGAAGCACTACAGAGGCTGGCCTCACCCCTGCTCTATCTTTACACTGGGTAAAAGGACAAGAAGGGCACAAAGGAACCCGAAAAGCCCTTTGGAAGAGGATTCCCCCAATGCAGGCAGAACAAGGCTGCACAGTAAGATTGCTTTCTGAAGACCGTCCCCACCACCTACTGTGAAGATTTTGGGCACCACCTGCAGCCTAGAGGGCAGCCCAAGGAGGGACTGTAACTTAAGCCCTTTGGACTGTCAAAGTTACACTACAGGCTTCGTCAGTCCCCAGAGCACCCCATGATCTAAGGGGCCTTGTCGTTCCCCTCTGCCAGTGCTATGAATTCTATGGTGAGTCTTCTAGGGGCTCACCCAGAATTCCACCCTAAGGATTTATGGTTATTGTATTAGTGAGACAATTTGCATGAGAAGGTATTCATGGCACTGGACCTTCAGGCCTTCAAGATGATCTCTCACTTTCCCAGGCCGTGACTGTGGTGTCATCTCAGCTTCCTCTGATCCCTCCCATGCTCTCACTCTGCACTTTCCCTAGCTCACCCATTGTCCCGTCTCTTCCCATTTTCCTCTAATTGTCTGCAATAGTTCTATACACATACATGCAGAGGAAGGATGATCGGGTAGTTAGGGCATGGGATGGGGAGGCAGGAAATCCAGATGCATCTCCTGGGCCTACCACAGACTTCACATAAGCCTTGGGGAAGTCTATTAGTTTCTTCTGTACTTCTGCCCTTTGTCTGTTTACACTGAAAGTGCTTTGAGATAGGGTCAGTCTTGCTGTGTGTACGTCCAGCATGAAGGGGCCTGATCTCAGTTCAGGTAGGTAAGTGCTGTTAAAATAAAAATAATAAGAAACTAAAATGAACAAACAAAAACTCTTATAGGCCTTTGCTTCGGAGGGTCTGAGCACCTGGTGCAGGTCCCACTGGCTTAAATCCGAGTCACAGGTGCACTGCCCTTAGGGAAATCAGGCTCACGTTGGATACCTAAGATCTGAGGCCACTTCTAAAAATCTGGGCCTTTGCAAATGAATTGTTCTGCATTAATGGAGTGGAAAAAAACATTCAAACCCCCAAGTAACACTGTGCCCTGCTGCTACAGCCTTGGGAACTGAGTGACAATGCCTATTTTCCTTTATGAAATTTTTATTAAGTTTTTTTATTATTATTATTGAATATGAATATTTTACACGTCTGAGCGCAGAACAATGCTTTTTTTGGCTGCCTCTGCTGCTTTTCATAGTTGTGCACCTCGAAGTTGCATAACTGAGAGGTATCCATTTACACACTGGGGAAAAGGAGGCTAATGAATCTCAGCAAAGCTAACTTTAGTGTGTGTGAAAAAAGGCACTCTGAAGTTTTCCAAATAAAAAAAATATAATACTTGTGTGGAACAGCTTAATAAAAATCAGGTTGTGTATATGTAATGAATACAGAACTTCTCTCAACAAGAGGAAAATAGTACTTAACTTAGCAACACCTCTACAGGGCAAAACACAGGAACATTCTTAACCCTTTACTGTCAAATTCATCACAGTCTAATGCACTCCCAGAAGCACAAAAGTCAAAAATGACGGCAAGCTCTCTACTGGAGTAAGCTCTCTACTGGAGTAAATGAAGTTGATGGAACTATATCCATTTAGAGGAGAAGGAAATTGAGGCCAGCTATTTTTCTGCCTCTACTGGCAATATTCCCCCTCTCTCCTACATTATGTAAGGAGTCTCAAACTGGGGGTCAGGACCCTTCACGGGGGTGCCAGGTTATTACACAGGGAGGATGCGAGCTGTCAGCCTCCACCTCAAACGTTGCTTTGCCTCCAGCATTTATAATGGTGTTAACTATATTAAAAAGTGTTTTTAATTTATAAGGTGGTGGGGGTCACACTCATAGGCTTATTTGAAAGGGGTCACCAGTACAGAAGTTTGAGAACCACTGATAAGAGCTCACTTTTAGACCTGGTTCATGAGGGCATCTCTGAAGATCTCTCTGCCTAGTGAGGGGTTCTTACACCTTCCTCTGACATATCTGGTAAGGCTACTGTTAGAGACAGGACACTCGGCTAGATGGACCACAGGAACTGCTCCAGGTATCAGACTCATGTGCCTAAGAACAATTCTTTTTTCCTGCTAGCATGTAGCAGATTATGCATGGCCCTGTTCTCTCTCTCTCTCTCTCTCTCTCTCTGCCCTGGTTCCCTCCACTCAAGTTCCCCCCACCCCCAGCTCCTTCTGCAATAGACTCAGGTGGAAAGCAACCTACCTGGCTTAAGATCCTTCACTTCCTGCTGTAAGCACAAGCTGCCTGCTGGCACCCCTTAACGTCTCACTACCTGTAAGAGGAACAGGAGTGTGGTCACCTCTTTTTTTACAACAGAGTTTTCATGCTGCTGCAAAGGGGAAAGGGGAAGGAACCAGGCTACTGGAATAACAGAGAAAATTATGATGTGTCTAGTGTAGCCCAAACCTTTTGCTGTGCATGTGATAATGGACAGGGGTTGGGGGTGGGAAAGCTCTCCTACACTTAGCAAGAGCTTGAAGCCAGCAATAGGCAGGGTGACAATAACCACATTGTTTTGGGTACTCAGTTTGCATCGTCCCAGTCTGATATGTTCGGATGCACATGGGCAATAAAACCTGTAGATTTGTTCAGCCCAGGGAATGTACAAAATGATGAATTGACATTTAAAAGAAAGTGAGGCACCATTGCTAGATTGGAAGCTAAGCTAGATGTGGGGGATGTGGGGGAGAGAATTGCCAGTACCGAGTAGATATGTTTATACATCCCTGTGTCATCTTCTCAAATGATGATGTTCATTTCTTGAAGACCCAGAGGCCTGGGAATGTGGGCACAGATTCTCTCACACAGCCACATCTCTCGTTTAAAGTCTATTTTTGTGCTGGTGAAAGATTTGTTATGGCAAAGCCTGGTGGCCCCAACCAAAATCAGGACTGCATTGTGCTAGGGGCTGTACATAATACGAGATGGTCCCTGCCCCAAAGAGTTTACAAGCTAACTTGACAAGTAAGTCAAAAGAAATATTATGAACCCCATTGGACAGGCGAGGCACTGAGGCACACAGAGATTAAGTTGCTTGCTCAAAGGTGAACAAGGCAGCTGTGGCAGAGCCAGAAATTACAGCCAGATCTCCTGAACCCAAACGCAGCATGTAAACCACAAGACCTTCCTTCCTCTCTTCATGTTGGCAAGACTAACGGCCTTGGTGAATGACGATCTCTAGCTATCCAGAGGCAAGGTACAGCACAGGCAGGACTGGATTAAGGCAGGGGGTCATGGCTCCACAGTGGCAGACCCAGGGCTGGGAGGAGGGTGCTACTTCAAAACATTTAAGGCAAAAGACCCAAGACTTTCTTAAAGTAAAACTGAAATAAGAGTAGGGCAGGAATGCCAGGTGAGCACTACAGAGTGGAAACTTGGTCCCTTTGAAGATCAGTGTAGGCCAGCGGTCAAAGAAAGTGATTAGGAGTCTAGATTCCTGGGTCCAATATGCAGTTTTGCTGTGTGAGCAAGTCACTTCTCAGTAAAATGGACTCAGCAAGGCCCACTTCACAGGGTGGGAGTCATGTGACTTTCATAAGGGCTTAAGAGCCTCATATAAAAGGCGCTAGATACTGTGGGCCAGATCCTCAACTGATGTAAATGGCCATTGCTCCCACTGGTTTACACCAACTAGCTCTCTGGCCTGCTAGGCGTGAAACGTTATAAAGGAGTGTATTGATGTCTGTGAGTTCTTCACTTTCTCTGCTAATGGAATGTGATTGTGTTTCTCTCTTGCTCTGTGTTGGCAAGAAAATAGTTCTCTTTGTTTTTCCCATGCCGACAACAACTGTGAGGTGCTCCATTCTGTCAGATTTCCCATGCTTTCCAGGACGATGTGTTTTGCATTTTTATCTGCATTGGATTATTGTAGCAGGAGTCTGAACACTTAAGTTACTGTAAATCCCTTCTCATATGGAAGTCAGTGAGCTGTAAAATATTTAAACTGTCTACAGTTGTACCTCGTTTGTTTACACATTTCCAGTGGGCTGCTAAAAGGTAACATACTGTAATAGAACAAAGATTTAAGATCGCTGAATCAGATTTCATAACAGTTCTGTAAGCACTCTGAGCATGTACATTAACTTAATGGAGTAACGTATATCTCAACAATCTCAGCCCTAAGGGGCTAGGAGATGCTGCGAATCAAACCACTAAATTTTACCTCGTGAATTCTTTGGTTCAATCCTTTAGCTGCGTTCACAAGTGAAAATACCTTTAGGTGGGTCTCATCCCAGGCCATGTGGTCAGCTATCCAATGTGGTGAAACCATCGCAGCTTTCAGCACAACAGGCAGTGCCGGCTGAAGAGAGGCTGGAGTCTAGGGTGACCAGATGTCTCGATTTTATAGGGACAGTCCTGATTTTGGTGTCTTTTTCTAATATGGGGTCCTATTAACCCCCTACTCCCTGTCCCAATTTTTCAAACTTGCTGTCTGGTCACGCTACTGGAGTCAGAACTGTGGGACGAACAGCTGAGCAGAGCCACAGCTTGTGGAAAGGAAGGTCACCTTGAGGTGAGCAGAAGAGCGTTCCCTTCTGTTTAACTGAATCATCTAGACCAGTCTCTGCAAGACCTTTCTCCAAGGAGACTAGTAGTTGCACATTAGGGGAGCAGGGCTGCTGGGGTAGGGGGCACAGCTGCTAACACTGAAGCCTACTTTGTACAGTCATCCCTCACCTACAGCTAACACAACGCACACCAGTTGAAGATCTGCTGCAGTAGTTATTATGGGCAGTTAGCAGTTGGAAGTAGGACTTGAATATAGAGGTGGGTTCTATGTAGTGGTTCTCCTTTTTAGATAGGCACCTAAATGTGTGGATATTTGAACTTCATCCAAGCTCCTGACTCTGCAAAACTTGTCAGGGGACCTCATGAGAAAAAAAAAACAACAATAACCAGAAATCAACACCTTTCGCCCACGGATCTCAGATTACTTTACATATTTGAATTAAGCATCACATTGTCTTTGTGCTCTAGGAAGTTATCTGAATAGAGGGGTAAACCATAGAAAGGTAAACTGAGGCGCAGTGAGGGTGAAGTGATTAACCTGGTGTTGTGTGGCTAATCAATGGCATAGCTTGGAATGGAACATAGGAACCTTAATTCCCAGGCCCATCCTTTAACAACTCCATCAACTTCTTTTCTTATAGAATAACAAACTTAAAAGCTCAGCTCTTTCTGGGCTTCTTCCAGGCTCACCATGACTACCACAAGAGACTTCCAGTGCCACTGCAAAGGGTCAGCAGTACACCAGAGCCCTCTATTTTTCCATCACCAGACTCTTTCTACCTTTTGGTAGCTTACTGTGAAGAGCAGTAAGCCAGCCCTCCCAGACATAACGATGGAGGTGGCTTGTTCTGTAGAGTTTAAAAGTCTGACAAACTATTTGCAGTTCCAGCAAGGATCAACACATTTATAGAATTAAAACCAGCAAGCTGGATAGCAACAAAAAAACAGGCACTGAACAAGGGCTCTTTCTTTACCAAGCCATAAAATCACTTACTACAAACCAATTATTTTTGTGATGATTTATTAGCTGCTCTCCAGCTGTTCAGGTTGGTGCTGTGTTTTTCTGGATGGTTGGTCTTCTCAGAAGCATTTTCTCTGAAGCACAGATGGTCCAGTTTTCTTGTAGTCTTCACTCGTGACCCACATGTCCCTAAATGATGTTAAGCTGGTGAGGACGGAAGCCCCAATCCACACAGAGTACATCCTATCTCGGGGTGCTAGGATCTTTACAGGGATTGCGCTGGGGCTCTGAGTTTGCAGCTCCTTTAGAAGTCTCTCGTTGAGACCTCGGAAAAGGGTCGACCCACCTGACAATACCACATTCCTCATGATATCAGAGTGGATATTTCCATCGCATTTCATAATACTTTGAAGGATCATTTTGTCAATCCCTGGTGCCTCTATGCCAGCATTAGCTGGCACAAAAAGGGTTTCAGGAGCTCTGAACAGCTGGTCGGTAATCTTGATGGCATTGCCATCTGGGAGAATATACTCCCGTCCAAGCCTGTTGGGCTTTTCCTGAATTTTTTGGCTGGGCTCTACCGCCACAAAGCATAGCTTCTCTTTGATGTCCTTCACAATTTCCTTCTCTGCCGTGCTCACGAAGGAACATCCAGTCTCCAAGAGCAGCTGAGCAAGGTATTTAGTAATATCTCTGCCTGCAAAATCCAGCCTGGAAACACCATGGAGCAAGCAGTGGCCTTTGTAGACAGGGACTGTCAGGGTCACTCCATCTCCACTGTCCAGCACTAATCCTGTTGTGCGGGCTGAAGCATAAAGGGCCATCAGAGCTTGCAGAGCCACGAATATGGAAGGCACCTGGAAACCTTCAAACATGATCTCGGCCATTTTTTCTCGGTTCGACACTGTGTTCAGCGGAGCCTCGGTCAGTAACACTGGCCTCTCGCTGGGCTTCATCTTCAGTTCATGCTTAAACAAATGCCACCAGATCTTCTCCATGTCCTCCCACGATGTAACTATGCCATGTTCCATTGGATACTTAAAAGATAGGATGCCCCTCTTGGACTGGGCTTCTTCTCCAACATAATATTCCCTATGACCAGCTCCAAACATGATTGCTTTGGATTTGGGGTAGCCGACAACTGTAGCAATGACTGACCTTGGTGCCTGCTCTCCCGACAGGCCGGCTTTGCACAGCCCAGATCCATTGTCAAAAATCACAGCGGGGACATCTAAGATCTTGGATTCAGACATTCTCTGGCAAGACAGAAGCAGTCTCCAGGCAGCCCTCTCTCTGGTTCTGTGCTTCTGCTTGGGTGACATAGAATGTCTAGTTACATATTCTAGATTCCTGAGAGTCACAAATGGGAACATTCCTCTGAGTCCCCCTGAGCTAACAGCTTGTCATGGCCACCTAATGAATATTGCTCCCTTCCCAAAGGCCTGGGAGAATGCCCTGAAGGTCACCAGTATGAAGAGTTTTGCTTCTTTCCCTATGACTGAGCCATTCTTATGCTCCCAGATGAATTATAACAAAGGCACAACACGTAGTCCCAGACCATCACATACAGTGGGGACAGGTTCTAGTGCTTGTATTTGCTTATATTATATTTTTGTTTTAACTCAGCTGTTAATGCCTAATTAACATGATATTTGGTCTTCTCATGACTATCTAGTTCCTTAATGATGGAAACATCCTGAGAAGACTTAACCTCATGTTCTGACTCCCATAAATAACTCCATGAGGTAAAGAAAGCTGTGGAAAAACAGACACCCAGTTGCTTGGCTCCTATGTAACTAGAATCCAAAATATGCTAGAGACGTGGCCCATGTGGGTATACAGACCTTAAATTAATTTTAAACATTGTACTGCTTGCATGGGTTTCATCTTGATAGCTTTTAAAGTAACATCTCAAGATGAGCATTCCAGAAGATAAAGTGTTTGACTTACAGCCCAGTTCTCACATAGAAAGATTACTGTAAATGTTCTTGTTTGCAATAATGGCCTGTTCCAAAATATAAAGATTATCATAAATTGTCTTGTTTGTGAGAATGACATGGATCATAAATTGTTCAAACTTATATTTTCATTTGCAGTTGGATGAAAGTTGAGTGACTGGTTGTTGAAAAAGAACCTAGCCAATCAGCTGTTTTTAATAGGATTTTTGTGTTGAATTGTCTATAAACTGGTGACTCAAGGTAATCTCAAATCCTTTTCACCAGGATAAGTCCATGCCAGTTTCCCCAAATGTATCCATTTTTGGGAGTGGGGAGGCTTGGGTTCAGTGTTTCTGTGGTATTTCAAACACTGAATATTTTTTAAATGGCTGACTGAAGCACCACTCTTCCAAATTGATGCTTGCTAAGGCCTGGTCTACACTGGGGGCGGGATTGATCTAAGATACGCAACTTGTCGACATATCTTAGATCAACTTAGATTGACTTATTTCACGTCCTCGTGGCACTGGATCAATGGCTGTCGCTCCCCCTTCGATTCCACTTTCGCCTCTCGCCCTGGTGGAGTTTTGGAGTCGACAGGGAGCATGTTTGGGGATTAATGTATCGCATCTAGATAAGACTGCCGATCTGGCAGATAGTGTAGACATACCTTAAGGCTGACCTAGTTTGAACCTGATTGGACCAAGTTGCAGGGATCCACAATCTTGTCCAGAGACCTCAGAGGGAGGCGCTACAAGGTGGATGGAGGATGCAAGTGTGCGAGTCATAAGAATCAAGGGTAAGGCCAATTCGTTGAGACTGACTTACTGATTACTTGATCAGTTGTATTGCTTCAGTCCACATTTATTATTATTAACAGTAGCATAACTTTGGTGTTAAGTTTTTTCAATTTTATTTGTGTTTGTGTAAGTGTTTTAAGAACATATATAAGAAGATACTGAGTCATATTTCTTTCAATAAGCAACATGAGTCTAGAACCTTTGATGATTCAGCCAGTCAACCCAAAATCCTGACCTGCTGCCCCTAATTAATCTTTGGTTCTCACAAACATGGCGGGCTAAATACTGATCTCAGTTACTCTGGTGTACTCTGTAACTCAGGGGTAAATCTACTGAAGTGAGTAGGAATTGTGCCTACTTAAAATCAGCATAAATGAGCTCAGAGCCAAGTCTGGAACATTTATAACACTATGCAAGTGTCCATGGCAGGCTTGTAAAAATGAGTATATATATATTTTTGATCACTATTCAGCCCTTTGATGACGAACCTCAGAAAAGAGCAGTGATGCAAAATGCTAAAAATGCCTCTGTGTCTCTTCTGACATGACATCATTTTAAAATTCAGTTTGTCAAATGGAGATGGGTTGTAGTGAGGGAGAGAGAAACAGATGCT
Source organism: Chelonoidis abingdonii (assembly GCF_003597395.2). Classification (NCBI taxonomy): domain Eukaryota; kingdom Metazoa; phylum Chordata; order Testudines; family Testudinidae; genus Chelonoidis; species Chelonoidis abingdonii. Next base: position 4,456,191 of record NC_133791.1, read on the forward strand.
TTGTAGGAGGAATTGATGCTTTGAGATCTTCAAAGGAAAGGGGCTATACAAGGGCAACCCATTATTGTTAGTCATAATTTTCCTTGATCTGCAAATAAAACTTAGTAATTAGCAGCAGACACACTCCTCTCTAAGGTCACCCATCTCCACTGGAACAGAACTCTGTTATAATTGAATTTATACTGAAAGCTCTTTGAGGCAGTGACAATTTCTTATGACGTGTCTGTACAGCACCTCCCACAAAAGGGCCCTGATCTCAGCTGGGGCTTCTGAGCCCTTGTTTGTTGGCCTGAGGAATTGTTCTGGCAGTTTAGGAAGCATTCTCCAAATGGATCAAAACTGGGAATGGCTAATACTTTGAACACTGATACGTTTAAATGAAAATTGTTCATCTGGAAAGTTACATTCACCAGCAAAATACATTCTTGCTAAGCAACTTTTAAATATGACAATAAAGTCAAGAACCTTCCCACGATCTAGACAGCAGGCTATAGCCTCAGGCCCTCCTAGGGGTCAGTGCAGCACCATCCTGCCCACCCCAAGGGGAATATAGAGAGGGATGGATGATCTCTGCTGGGTGTGCAAAGCGAGTGGGTTTAATCTGCTAGCCATTTCCACAGGCTAGCATGGAAAAATAACATTAAGGAGTGGCAACCATTTTGGATACTAGAAAAACCAAGTTCAGCCAAGCCATATAGCAGAGCCAAAATCTGTTAGTCAGCCTGGGTTATGCACCTCTACAGTCCCTAGCCTCAGCAGAGATGTTGACATTTTAGAGTTGATTGAAACCATGAATTATTAGAAATGTTTGGACCTCCCCTTTGAGATTTCCAGTCCCTTTCCTTAGCTATCAGGTTATCAGAAAAGCTCCAGAAGTTTTTGGACCTTCCGGTCTTCGAATCTATCAGAAATGAGTTTCCAAGCTCCCCAGGGCTTCCTGAGTCACCATGTAGCACCCTAACATGTCAGAACCGCGGCTGGCTTGGGACAAACTTTGTACTGTACGTATTTATTGCACCCTCAGTTCCATTCCTCCTCTGGCCAGATGTGGCTCTGAGACACAAAAGACAGGCAGCCCTGGGGCCTGATGCAAAGGCCTAAATGGAAAGACTCTCATTGACTACAGGGGGCTTTGGATCAAGCCCACAAATTATAACTACATCAATGAAGATCTCAGGGGAGATGCTCACCCCTCCTCCGGTGTTTTACCCTAGGGAGCTTTCCTCCGGAGCAGGCAGCTGTCAGACTGACCTCTGAGGGCCCCCTCACAAACTGACATGGAGGCACATCAGGAACCAAGCTACTACATACAGCCCTACAGAGATCCCCAGCTTTCTAAATTATGTCGGGGCCTCTCCAGTCCACAGAGCCTTGCGTCATCAGGAGGATGGTAAGGGGGCTCCATGGCTGCCCTTGCCTGGGCTAGGAGCTGCTGTGTCTCTTAATGTCATCCTTAGTGTTTATTGTTATTAAGTCAAGGGGACTGTCTGACACAGCATTTGTGTGAGGGGGATGCAAGGGTGGATCATTTCAAAATTGCCCTGTTCTGTACACTCTGCCTGAAGCTCTGGTACGGTTTCTGTCAGAAGCAGGTACTGAGCTAGATAGACCATTGGGCTGACACAGAATGGCAGCTGTTATGACTGGGCCCTCCAGCCCTTCAGTATGATCTCAACCTCCCAGACCCTTCTGGGGTCATTTCGGCATCCTCTGATCTCTCTAATGCTCTATCTCTCTCATATCCTTTGTGCTCTCTTGCTTAGCTTTCTTTGCTGTAGGTGATGATCTCACACTCAACCACACCAACCAGTCTCAGGGTTAAGGCACAGAATGGAGATGCAGGAGAGCTAGGTTCAATTCCTGGCACTGTCACAGGCTTCATTTAATCTTGGGCAAGTCACTTACTTGTAATCCCTTTGTCCCTCAGTTTCCCAGCGGTAGACTCTCACCCTGCTTTATTTTAGAAGCTTTAAAATTAACACCAGTAAGAATCATTTTAGCAGATTATGTTGTATTACTGAAGATAAGGTCTTTAATCAAGGGAACAGCACTGCAAAGGCCATGGAATTGAACAGACCAGAGGTCCTCATCTCTAATTTCCATGACTCTGAAGCCAAGCATACAATTAGAAAAAGGAAAACTTCTGTCCAAGGACTTTATTATTTCATTTTAACTAGCAAATGCAAGAACTGCCACTGTCTTGAATGGATGCTAGCTAGATTTACCTAAGACCTCTTAAAAACATCTTCTTTGGACAATATTTGGTCCAAAATCCTTGTAATCAGCTGCAGTGATCCACATCTGCTTGAAGCTGGTCAAGGAAGTAATTACGGAAGCCCCAATCCATGCAGAAAACCACCTGTCTGAGGGTGCTATGATCTTTATAGGAACCCCTTTGGGGACCTGGTGTTCTAGTCCCTTAAAAATCCTCTTATCCAGCCCATGAAAGAGGGACGAACCACCCGACAGCACCATGTTCCCATAGAGAGTGTTGTGAATATTGATGTCACACTTTGAAACACTGTGAGCAATCATCCTAAGAAGGCCTGGTGCATCATCACCAGTGCTACCTGGAGCAAAGAGAATCTCTGGTGCTTGAAAGAGTGGGCTGCCAATACTGACTAGAGTCCCATCAGGCAATTTATATTCTTTCAGGACCTCCTCTGGCCTCTTGACTAATTCTTTGTGTGGATCTGGAGCCACGTAGCACAACTTCTCCTTGATGTCCTCTATGATACTCTTCTTCTTCGCCAGGCTCTCAAAGCGTTGCCCACTTTCCACCAGGAGCTTCGCAAGGAGTTCTGTGATCTCTCTGCCTGCAACATCCAACCTGGAGACAGCATGGGGTAAGTGGTACCCTTCGTAGACTGGTACCGTCTGGGTAACACCAAATCCACTGTCTATGACCAGTCCTGTGATGCGTGCTGAGGCATAGAGGGACAATATGGCTTGGACAGAGAGGTAGAAAGCAGGCACCTTAAACCGTTCAAACATCAGCTGAGTCAGTTTTTTTCGATTCTCCATTGGGTTCAAAGAGGTCTCAGTCATTAGCACAGGCCTCTCAAAGGCTTTCAGTCCCAATTCATGCTCATAGATATGCTTCCAGATCTTCTCCATATCATCGCAAGATGTAACTATACCATGTTCAATGGGATACTTCAAAGACAACACATCCTGTTTGTGCTGGGCTTCTTCTCCCACATGGCAGTGCTTCTGAGCTGCTCCTGACAATGACGTATCTGTTTTGGGGCAGCCAACAACTGTAGGAATGATGTGCTTTGGACCAATTTCTCCTGACAGGCCAGCTTTACATAGCCCTGATCCATTGTCAAAAATCACAGCTGGAATATCTAAAGTTTGGGGATTAAACATCACTTCAACTTTCCCCCTACACCTTAAATAGTTTCTGAAAAAGCTGCTTCTGGGAAGCTTAGATGCGAAGGTTTAAGGATGTATCTTCCAAACGTATCTTCGCAGTTTTACAAGATGATAAGTTCTGCTCGTCTACAAAGTCTAGGACTGATGCTCCTAACTTTGACTGGGATTCAGGATTTTTATCCCCACTCATGTGGTGGCAAGCAAGGCATTTCCAGTGCTTCGTCCTGTAACACACAACAATGGATGAGCTAGATAATGATTGTTTGGTGGCCATTACAACCGAAGCAGATATATTCAAGGCATTCAATGCATTAACTCACCTAGTCATATGTATCAGGGAAATTATGAAGAAATTTAAAATATAGAATTTTTTTGCAAGCAGATCATTAAGGATTTGAAATGCTGTTTGAATCAGAGAACAATGCGCCGTTTGCTTTTATAAGGCTCTGAGCATTTTTAACACAGAGACATTTAGATATGTTGGTGCTTGTTTTTAAATGAGCTGAATCCTTTTCTGATCACTTATGCCAAACAGCACATGTGTCTCTCCTGGGGATTATACCAGCTCCAGCGCCACTCCACTGACCTACACAGTTTTGCTGAGTTCTGAAGTTAGCCAAGATTGTGGCAGTAGCTTATCATTTTCTTTACCGAAGGATGACTATATTCAGTAGGTTTATATACGTTACAGTGAAGTACAGTCACAGTCTTTGAAGAAATTCTCCTCTCTCTTCCAGCTGTTGCTCTGGTGCCCCCTAGTGAAACGTGTGCTACCCAGTCTGGGGCACTGATTCACGGAGCTCCTTCCTTTAGAAGATGGGCCAGCTGTGAGTTAAGCAGTGTACTGGGTGGTACACAGAATAGGAAGATCAGCAAACGTGATGTGATTTTATCTTCTGAGGGAGAAAGTTCTAAGGATAAGTCTATACAAAACAAACAAAAAAAACCCTACGCAGCAAGTCTCCGAGCCTGGCTCTGCAGACATGGGCTCACCTGTCAGTGCTCAAAATAGCTGTGTAGATATTTGGGCTCAGGGTGGAACTTGATCTCTAAAGCCTGGGGAGGTTTTCAGACCCTAAGGTCCAACCACATCATCTACGTAGTTATGTTTGGGGTGCGAGCCCAAGGCTGAAGAGCCAGGCTCGGAGACTTGTTTTGTGGACGGGGTGTTTGTTGTGTAGACACACTCTAAATGTCTATGTGCCAACAAGCAAAACCCCACCTCTTGGACTCAGGCCCTTAAACCCAAAAAGTCAATAACTGTCTGAAATGACGTAGAGCAGGGGTTGTCAATTATTTTTGTCAAAAGTCCAAATTTCTTGGTCAGGGTCCAGACTCCAGAGAAAATAATAACCTCCCCCAAAATGATAATAGTAATAATTAAATAAAAATATTTAGGCGTCTGTTCAAAAGCATCTGGCTGTCCAGATTTGGCCTATGGCCCACCTACTGACTATCTCTGACCTAGAGGTTATTAGTACAATTATGAACCATGACACTGGAAAGGAAAATGCCTTTTTACGTGCTGAAAAGATAGGCTTCTCTTGGTATTAATTAATTAAATAAAACATTAATTAATAGTATTCATTTGTATGACCGCAGCACTTAGGAACCATAGACATGACCCAGGACCCCTTTGTGCTAGGTGTTGTACAAACACAGAACAAAAAGGAGGCCCCTTCCGATCTACGTTTGAGACAGAAGACAATAGATGGATACAGACAGGCGGCCAATCGAGGGGTGGAGTACAAGGAGACGATGGAGTAATATTGGTCAGCACAAGAGGCAGTAGTATCCAGTATCAAGATTTTTGTAGGCAATATGGCAAAGCAGAGTTTTAAGGAAGGCGGATAATGAGGTGGCTTCACAGATAAATATTAGAGGAAGCTCCACCCAGACCGGCGGGACAGCATAGGACAAAGCACATGCCTTGTTCTCTCTGGAGCAGCTAAAGACCTCATTCTCATTATGCGCGTGAGTAATGTCAGTAAACGGGGTCACCCCATCAAAGTCAATGTTTGCAGGATCAAGCTGCAGTACAGTAAAGATTTGGAAAGCAGAACTTCTGTTTTAATGTTCCTTTAGGGTCATCACATTTGTTTGCCATAAACTGGATCGCTACAGCAAAGATAACAAAACATAAGCTATCCACACGGCCCCCATAACTCTCCAGCCCTGCTTTGTGTTGCTACATTAGGAGAGAAAAGTTCAGTCAGACCTGACTCCAATTCTGTTTTTGATTTTTTTTTCCTCCTGGTGGTAGGAGGAAGAGCATCTGGGGGCTACAGGATTCAGTCAGTGGTGAGAAAGAATGGCCCTCACTACTTTAGGGGGACCCCTCTGGCCTGCTAAGGAACAGCATCATGCCTCCGAAGGGAGTCCAGCCAATACTGAGCAGAGATCAGAAGGATGACAAGTGCAAATGAAGATGTGAAGACATGCGAGCAAGAAGTAGTTAGGGAAGGTGGTAGGACACTGTGCACTCTTTGAGGGTGATAAGAAAATAAGACACCTAACAGCCATTCTGAACAAGATGGTCTTTTTCTAATGTTTTATTTTCTGTAATGTTTGGTCATCCAATAAATACACAAACCGCTGTAACATATTCTGGTTCACATCTTGGGAGCATTTCTTGAGCACTGTTTATTTGAATGAGAGCATGGTTCAGTTGCGTAGTCTCTCCTTAAAAGCATTTTCTGTGTACTACAGCGGCACCAAACTCTTTGTAATCACTGACAGTGACCCACATTTCTTTAAAAGATGACAAGCAAGTGAGGATGGAGGCCCCGATCCACACACAGTACTTCCTCTCCGGCGGTGCTATGATTCGTACAACCATCCCGATGGGCACCTGCCGCTGCATCTCCCTCAGGATCCGTTCATCCAGTCCAGGAAATAGGGTGGACCCACCGGAAAGAAGCACGTTGCCATAAAGATCCCTGCGAACATCAATGTCACATTTCATCACACTGTTGAAGATCATTTTGTGCACGCCAGGGGCTTCGATACCAATGTTAGCGGGCATAAAAAGTGTCTCCGGGGCTCGAAAGAGCTGATTGCCTATCTTAATGATATTTCCATCTGGCAGTTTGTATTCTTTGAGGATTTCTTCTGGCTTTGCTTTCATTTCTTTGACGGGATCTAAAGCCACGTAACACAGCTTCTCCTTGATGTCTTTAACAATCTCCCTCTCAGCTGTGCTCACGAAGGAGTGGCCACTTTCCAAAAGGAGTCTCATGAAGTATTCAGTGATATCCCTGCCTGCGATATCCAGCCTGGAAACTGCATGGGGTAAACAGTATCCTTCGTAGATGGGTACGGTGTGGGTAACTCCGTCTCCACTGTCCATTACTATCCCCGTGGTGCGTGCTGAGGCATAGAGTGCCAGCGTTGCCTGCACTGCAACATACATGGCAGGCACCTTAAAGCCTTCAAACATGATCTCGGTCATTTTTTCCCGGTTCTGCAGGGGATTGAGTGGGGCCTCCGTCAGTAGCACTGGTCTGTCGCTAGCTTTGAGTCTCAGCTCACACTCGTAGACATGTCTCCAGATCCTCTCCATGTCATCCCAGGATGTAACTATGCCGTGGTCGATTGGATAATTCAAACTTAAGACACCCCTTTTGGACTGGGCTTCTTCTCCAACATAAAATTCCTTCTGTCCTGCTCCTAGCATCGTTGCTTTAGCTTTCGAACGTCCAACAATTGCTGTAATAACTGACCTTGGTGCACTGTCCCCTGCAATACCAGCCTTGCATAATCCAGATCCGTTGTCAAATATCACAGCTGGGATATCTAAAGTTTTAGGGTCAAACATTCTTTGAACTATTTGCTGCCTTCCTGAAAGCGGCTTTTGGGAGATTTAATGCAAGCAGAACGTTTGATACTAAATGTTCTAGATTGCTGATGTCATATATGGCGGAGTCCTCTCATTCGCCCACGTTATCAACAAGGCTGTTATGCTACTGACAAATGCCAAGGCAGTTTTTTGAGGAATTTGCAGTTTGCCATTTCTGCTCTCAAGTACCTAACAGTGGACCAATGAAGTAATAATGGTTTTGCTGAAGAGTCAGCTGTCAGGGTGTACAGACTTGATTGCTGATCTCAGATACATCCCTGAAAAAAGGCTTGCTTAGATTGCTAGATTCACAGAGAATCAGACCAGAGGGGACCATTATATAACATAGGCCAGCAAATTTCAGCCATTTACTGAACCCAATAATTTGTGTTTGACTTAAACGTCTCTTACTGAAAGGCATGTCTTGATTTGATCTGATCCTGGCTGGAGCCTCTTGGTGCTACCAAATACAAATAGTCAACTGTTTACAGCAAAGCACAAATGTTCATAATGCCTCACCAACAACTAACATCCAAAGCTTTTTCTCCCCAGCTGTATTATTCCTACCAGGTTTTCTCTAGTCACTGGTGACACTGTAAGAAATATTCTGTTATGAATATACAGTTTACTAGCTTTTTTTCATAAGCTCCATATGGACTCATTTATGAACTGCGAGCTATTTAAGAATCACTTTGGAACCTGCTTGCAAAGTGCCTGCTTGAAAATAATTAAACCTCTCACGTGCACCCACACCTTAACTAATAGTCTGCAAATATTGCCAACAGCTGTTGAAGATGGGAACAACTTCGCTTTCGTGGGGGATCTAACTACATTTGCCTGTTTGATTTCTGAACATTGCCTGCACCAAAACCAGAACCTTTCACTTAATTCTTTTCAATCCCACATGCAGAACTCCTAAAAAATCTAATGTTTAAATAGAATGGGGCTACATTCTGTTTCTTGTCGGTTTTTGCTGTACTTACTTTCAAAGTTCTACCTTACCTGCAAAAAAATCATGGAAGTGAAAAACAAACAAGTCATTTTTGCAGATTTTGCTGTTTTCAGGAGATTAGCTTTCTTGAAATGAAGTTTCTAACACTCTCCACTGGAAAAAAAACACCTTTCCTAAATGAACCTACCTGTTGTGCTGCTGGCATATAAACCTGCTTGCAAACAAACATCCTTTTTCCTTTCTTAGCCTTTATAATCACAGCACATTCCAGGGGAGAACCAATGCTCCAAAAGTTTTGAAATATTCTCTCTGTGACATTTGACCTCAGTTTTACACCTATTTTTTCTTTTTAAATTGTATTTTTGATTCAAGAAAATGTTTCCAGAGGAAGATTTTGATCATTAATTTTGGAATTTACTTCTGACCACAATCAGGTCTGACAACCCAATCCCAGTTACAGTGAAAATTTCCATTAACAAAAATTACCATATAACTTAGTTTCGAATCCATGGCTGTTGCAATTTAATTGCTTCTCTCCATGGCTTTAAATCTAGGGCAGCTTCAAAGCAAAGGTGGCTTCTATTAAATTTAATTACTTTTTTTTGCAGCTTGCACGGCAAAGGTGCCAGCTACTAAATGAAGGTGGTTATGAATCAGAGGCAGATTCCAAAGCAAGATATATTTAAAATCTCTACTTAATATATAAATCCATTACTGTTAGTGCAGGGACTTTTTTGCCCCAAGTGAACTTAAAAAAACTCACCAAAACCAAAAACGTAACATCTGATAAGTGATCAACTCTATGCATGTTCTTTCCATTTCAGCCTAGATTCCACACATGTTTGTGTTAAATGCTGCTCGCTCCATTTTAGCAATTTCTCTAATCCTCTAAATATTTGTGTACATATATTTCAATGTGCGGCACATTTATTTCCATGTGCACGTCTATATTAATGTCAACAGGTGTCCTAATCATTTAAGAGGTTGTTATATTCATCGCAATAGAAGCCTTATTTAGTTCAGCATGTTCTGTGTGCAGTTTGCAGTGAAGTATTCGGTATAGAACATAATGTTTATTATTTAAACAAGGGAATTTTGACTGCAATTATAAAACAGTGGTTAGGCTGAGTGGTTGGAACGCCCATCTGGACCCAACATTGGCTCCCCCTTGTAAATCACCATAACAAGGTCATGCATGAATTACCCTTAACTTTCTTACTATTGTGTTTGTAACAGTGTATGTGAATTTGCTGCTCCTGACAGTTGGAAGTATTGGAGACTGAAGACCTCTACTCAGAACAGGTACAATATGGAGCAACAAAAGTTTCCTTATGCCCCCTTGACAATGTGGTTCAAACCTGACTTGGCAGGACCATGTTTAGGAGTGAAAAGTTAGTTCTTTCTCCATGGCCCATTCAATCCTTGGTCCTGCAAGTCTGCCAACTGCTGTCAATTGTCGGGGAAATATCTGCCCACTAGAAACAGGTGAGGTCATCAGTTTCCTTTCACACAGGCCACTGAAGAACAAGCAACTGGTAATGAACTGGCACCCAAGGAAAAAAATCATTGGAAATATTTTAATATGTATATTCTACAAAATTTCTGCAGACACCTCATTAATGGTGCCAAATTCATATGAACAGACACTGGATTTTATAAGTGAAAGGGCACAATTCACATGCTACTTATTGGGCATTTTTGCTTATTTTATTTGAGAAGTGCTGAGCATATGGTTTCAGCTGAAAACACCATACACAGCTTTGTGCTTTGACCATTTCACCTGCTCAGAAATGCTCTCTCCCTGCCCGTAGCTAGCTAAACATCTCTCTGGTGGCAAATCCAGAATTCAGGCTGGATTCTGAGTTTGGAAGCCATACAAAACTTATGGAGTGAGTTTCACTTGAAGATTTGGTGTTTTAAGATAAAACAGTGGGGTGTGTGAAGGAAGTCCTGGGCTGACTTAAACCTAGTGCACCCTCATGACATCACTGAGTGCCCATGATGCAGACTGTGCAGTACCTTGCACAATAAGGCCCCTGATCTAAAGCCTCTAGCTGCTACCAAATAGAGAGGAAGGATCCACTGGTTAGGACCCTCAAGTAGAACTTGGAAGACAAGGATTCAATTTCTTGCTGTGTGACCTTGGCAAAAACACTTAACCTATCTGTGCCTCAGTTCTCCAGCTATAAAATGGGGATAATAGCATTTCCCTACATCACAGCGGTGTTATGGGGATAAATACATTAACAATTGGGATGCACTCAGATACTATAGTGATGAGGGCCATCTAAGAAAGAGAATTAATATAAATAATGTATTGTTTAGTGGCTGGCCCAGCATTCAAGTCATTATGGAACTGGGCTGCAGGGATTCATAGACTCTGATTCATAGACTCTAGGACTGGAAGGGACCTCGAGAGGTCATCGAGTCCAGTCCCCTGCCCTCATGGCAGTACCAAATACTGTCTAGACCATCCCTGGATCTGAGTCCTTGTTAGGGGAAAAGAAAGTGGAACAAACGCTTATGATTGGGAATTCCTAAGGACTCTTAGCAGAATTTGTACAGCTGTAATGATCAGCTGATAGCCTGAAGCATGAGGAGTAAATGTCCTTTTAACACTATTTAAGACAGGGTAGCTACCAACATGGCAGACAATAATGAAATTACCCATACTTTAGTAGAATGAAATCCAGACATACTGTTTCTATGCTGGATTCCTGCAGCAGTGGGTTCCACAGGTTAAGCATGCAAAACAGTTTCATTTTTGTCAGTTCCCCTTTTGATTTATACCTGAGGTTAAAACCTGGTGTTCAGTTTTATTCCATCAGACTTATAAATACATTATCAAGTCTCCTAACTCTTCTCCGTGTTATTATCCCACTGCCTACTCATTTTCTTTAAGTTTATGTGGATCTCTTTGTTCTCATCTGAATCTTCCTTGACGATAATCCAGACTGAGCAAAATATTGAAAGGCTGGAAGAGGCAGCTAGACAAATTCAACCTAGAAATAAGGTGCAAATTGTTACCAGTAAGATAACAATTAACCACTGAAACATTTTACCAAGAGTTGTAATAGAGCCTCTATCATTGGGAATTAGGATTTTTTTTCCCTAAAAAGATGGTCTCTAATTCAAACAGAAATTAGTTCCAGGAAGTCCTATGGCCCATGTCGTACAGGAGGTCAGACTAGATGATGATGGTCCATTTTAGCTGAATCTGCCCCATGGAAGGGCATAAGGTTTACATAGCGTCATTATAATATACTGCACATTGTTTATACAGAGATGAATACAGCTGGAACCTCTGAAATGCTAACCTTGCATCAGAGAGAGTCTCAGAACATGCCATGTGCTCAGGGCACATTATTGTTAGTCACAAGACTGCCAGCAGCATTCCCTAGGTTAAATCCTGGTCCTTTAGAAGTCACTGGCAAAGCTGCCCAGGATTTCATTGAAAGAGATCTGGGACAAGGAATTTTGTCACTAACCAAACCCATTCCAACTCTGGTACTTCCTCAAATTTCTACAAGCAATCACATTTTACAGTCTAACATAGTGCTCACAAAAATCTCAGACACGTTGCTCCAAGCAAGAAGTGACATATCCATCATCAACTTGACAAGGGGCTTGATGAATTGGTGTTAATTTCTCTCCCAAATAACAAATGAGCTTTGTCGGGCAAGACACAAGTGCCAGTGTGTCAGGGTCCCTTTTCCTCCCTTTCTTCTCATGAATACCCTATTAAATGTTTATTATTTGTGTGAGTTATAGTTTCCATGTTTGCTTTTATGGATGGGGAGAATGGGCCCTGCGTTCGTTGGCTGGGCTAGCTCATTTTTATATTTCACATCTGTGATAGTGTGTTGCACGACAGGATGATTGATACGGCTTTCAAAATGGATTAAGCTGCAACTTTTAGATTTCAGTGAAGCTTCAAAGAAAACATATTTCTGTGCCTTTTTTTCATGATGGAACTTCCTTGTTAACCATTGCATGCTCCTAGAACACCAAGTCAATTGCCAGGGCAAATATGCCTTGCTCTTATTTAGAAGGATGTAACCATAGACATGAAGACATCATGCCAAGGGAGCAGAGTACATTCTGTGACTGTGTATCAAAAGAGGATTTTGCAGCATCCCTTTGATATTTGGACAGAAAATTAGTAGCTGACGTCTGTTTGGAGTTGCAATTTGAGAGAATGCTTGCAGACATTAGCGACATTCAATGAATTAAAAAGGAGAAAATAAAAGAAATAATGAACAAGAGGCACGAACTGATGGAGAAGCTATGTCTTAAGGCAGACAGAGCAGTCATGTTGTGTATGAAATCATGTTGCTCTGTAGTGGCTATCCCACAGATAAGATAAAGGGCCTATTACTACTGCTGGCAAAGGGAGATCTCTTTTAGGTCAAGTGCTAGAGGCCTGTGGTTTATGCAGCTGAAAGACCAGAATTCTAGTTCCACCTCCCCATTGTGAGCATGAGACCTGTGCACACTGTGCCTGTCTGGAGTGTGTGGATTTTCACGTCCTAGGGCAGCTGAAGTGAACATTTCTGGGGAGATGAAACAGACAGACATGGGTGTTTTCTCACAGAGTGAGGGCGTCTCCACTAGGAGAAACTGGATGTGAGAGAGCAGAGCAAAGGGGGAAGCAACACAATGCGCAGTGGGCAAGCAGACGAGGAAAGCAGGTCACCAGCAGCCTTCCCTCCTACAGGGTAACGAAAATAACAGGATTGAACAAGTCTTAGCCAATCAGAAGCAGTGATCACAATCTCAGATTCTTTGCTCTAACAACCCTGCAAGATCCCTTTCCTCTCTGAGTGGAGGTGTTTGATTGCTTCCATACTTGTTTCAATGTAAACCCCTATTGTGCAATGTCTTCAGCACACTCCAGACACCCACAACACTCTGACATTGAATTTTAATGTGTTTATTGACACCAGTTATGATATTTCAAAACACATAAGCTACAAATTGTTTTTACATAGGGGGTATTGGAAATGTTAGGGGCTCATGGTAACAAACACTGCCTTCCCTGATGATTTTACGTCTTCGTGCTGACTCATTTGACTGTGTTTGTTTAAACTCCCGGGGTTTTGGTTTTTAGGGTGTTTTTTTTTTAAATGTATAACATTCAATGCATGATTTTCTGCATACCTAGATTTCAGACACTTTGGCAGCATTTTGAACTCATTTTTGTGAGCACCAGATGGACAAAGTCCTCCTCTCCAATTTTCACTGCACATCTTTGATCTAAAATGTTCGTCTCTACTACAAAATCTGCCACCATTCCAAGCATGGAGCACCTCTTAACGCTCTAAGGATTGCCACAGTGGTCCATCTAATATAGTGACCCCCATCTGACAGTGGCCAGATGTTTCAGAGGAAGGTGCATGGAACCCTGCAGTGTGCAGTTAGGAGAGCCTTTCCCTGGGTCAGCTCTTGGCCTCACTGATACCTTGTGGCAATGAGTTCCGAAGGGTAACTTCGTAGCAGAGATGCAGTGAAGAATTTGAAATAGAGATCCAAAGTGTGGAAGAGAGAAGAATTTTAGTTAAAATGGGCCTGACTTTACATTCTTTGTGCCCCCAACTCTCCAGGAAACCCATCAGAGACTGGGGTTGCGCATGCCAGAAACGCAGGGTTCAGTGCTCGTTGCAGGGTAAGCATTGGATATTTTTTAAATAGGCAAAGATGAATGTTTTAAGACCAACTCTGTAATTCTGGAGAGGTGAAATTCACCCCTGTGCAGAAGGACAGCGCAAAACAGAATTCAAGTGGCATTGCCCTGTACACAGAAATGGAATTCCCCCTACATTTGTTCATAATCTCTAGTAAATCCTGTAGATTTTAGCTATATAAAATGAAACAGATTTACAAAACCCAGCTCCAAAACCATGACCAGTGCTCACTACTGCAAAACACTTGCTACTAATGGTAGTCCTTCCTATCACACGTAGTCCCATTGAAATGGCATAGTAACAAGCCGTGCGTTTGGCAGCTTTTGCAGGATCACATCTTTGTTACGTGGAAGCCACAAAACTGCATTGTGCTCCCTCTGCTGACCCTGCAGATGTGTTTCAGTAACAAACTTCCTTCGCTGGGCTTTGTGTGGTAGCAATGATATGCCGGCAAAGACAGGGGAAAGCTCTGAGCTTGATCCAACTCCTGTGGCAGTCACTGGCTCAGGCCTTGTGCAAATTGAAGTTGCTGCTAAACGAAAAGAGGTGTGTTAATTTCAGCTCCATACAAAACACTGGGGAGGAAATTAAAATCAATGTTTGCTAAATAGAAATGAAGATCTAAATCAACAGGGAAAGTGTTTATGTTCCAGCTCCTAAAAGGCATTTTGGAAAGTGGAAACAAATTATAAACTATACCACAAAAATAAATACATCTCACTGTCCTTGTAAGGGCAATTTAAATTACCATGTTGGTAAATTGGAATGTCTTTAGGGATACAGACCTGGTCTTCTACTCTTTACACTTAAGTATCTTGGTGGGGGAGGCGGGAGAAGGATCTGGAATTAATAGTATCATCTGAAATGTAACAAACCCTGCTAGTGACAAACAATCAGGAAGGTTCAAGCCCCAGCAGGATTCAGATTTAATTCAAACAGCTTGGAATTGAGCATCAGAAAAGCCACTTAGAGTTGCATATTTTCCATTTTGGGAAAATAGAAAGGAAGAAAGATGGGAGAATGAACCACATGCCTTTCCCCTGTATAAACAATGTACAAATGAAAGCCTGGCTGAAAATCCGCATCTTTAAAATGATATACTTGATTATCCGAAAATTGAGAAAAAGACTTATTTACTTCCTCCATGGACAGTATCAAGAAAAGGTAAAGGAATCTCACCCAAGTGCATTCCTTCTGCTCAGCCATGAACTAACGCTTCCTGTTGCTATGGGCCAAGGGTAAAAGTGATGCCCCCTAGAGTGCTCACTGAAAGGCAGTAAAAATACTGGCCCCCATCTCCTATAGAGTGCCTAAAAAACTGGTGCCAAGAAGGGATGGGTTTATGATTAAGCTACTGGATTTGGAGCCAAGAAATTGATCAGTTCCCAGCTCTGCCACAGACTCCTTCTGTGACCTTGGTCAAGTCACTCAGTCTCTGTGCCTCAGTTTCCATCTGCAAAATGGTGACAATAATCCCACTCTGAGTCTGTCTAATCAGTTTAGATTGTAAACTTCTAGGGCCAAGACTGTCTTACTATGTTTATATACAGTACCTACCGTATGTACAGTATCAAATCTCAACTGGGGCACTTAGGCTTGACAACAGTACAAGTAATAAAATAATATTCAGCAGAGATAAAACGTTGAACATCTCTTAAAAAATGAAAGTCAGGGAGCCCCATGCAAAAATCCTCACACCTGCTTGCAGCCATATTTGTGCAAATAAAGCATGCAACTGTGTACCCAAATGGGTATTTAGGCACCTAGACACTCATCTGAGCATGCAACTGCCTATTAGTCACTTACTCCCAGCTGTTGTCCCTTGTTGTTATGTATCACTTCATGTATGCTTAATTAACACTGCTGGTATGTGTGTCACTGAAGTTAATGAGAGCTTTACTATTGATTTCAGTGAGTATAGGATCAGGTCCTGAGTGAAAAGCAGATTAAGAGCCATAGGAAGGAAACTTGAACTCCTCTTACCCATGAAGAATAAATATTCATTTAGGATTAAATTTGCAATTAACCATTTTGGAGTCTCATTGTTACAAGTTAGCCCTATCTAACCAAGGGCCACCAGGCTGTGTTTTCGACACAAATGATTTAAAGTTGTATATGAGGTGTGAAAGCAAACAGTGCAGAGTTTTTGTAATCCAGCATGCAAGGCATTCACATTAACTAGTATACAAGTGTAATATCCCTGGAGCTCGGCCAGCGATATAGGGCAAAACTCAGTCACATGTCTTGTTACTCAGTCCTGAACATCCTTCAAATCCAGCTAAGCAAACAGCCCTGAAAATCCTTTGCCAAGTGCCAACTCCAGCTGGCATCCTCATGGGTTTTACTGTACAGCTTATTACAGTTTGAGGTTATGAAAAGTTTACTAATGAAAAACATTTCAGGATACTATGCCAGCAGTTTAGGCCAGGGGAAGAGCTGTAATGACGCGAGCGTATATAACTTTGGTGGAAAGTCTGAAACACCCATTCCACACCCTGAGAGCAGCATCTGTTTATAAATCCCAACAATTCTGGACAAGAGCAATCACATGGATTTCTTCTAAGATGTTTATGTTTTGCTTTCTAAATATTTAAAACCATTGATAAAATTAAAGACAAAACTTTCATCTTACTTCACTCCTTGTTATTTGGTTCATTTTTAGTTTGCAGGGAAAGTGTGTGTTATGTAAACACGAACTCGATACAGCTAACAGGGTGTGAGAGCACTGAGGAACAGGGCACGTCAGCAAAATGTTTGGATAACCAAGAAAACCTCTTTAAGTGATCCTTCTGAAGGCCTGTTGTGAAATAACACTTGATCCCTAAGAAAGAACCATTTAAACTGAGTGTTATTTTTCACAAGTCAAAAGGGCCAATCACACTTTTTCTAATAAAGCTACAAGAACTACTGATCTAATTTTCATTAAGTGAAAAGCATATTCTTTTTGAGCTATTATATTTCCCATGTGCTATTTCACCAATGGTTGGCACCTCATAAGCATTGTATATAAAACTTTTATCTACCTGATTGATCAGAGCAATATTTAAATGATATTTTAAGATGCACCCTTTACAAGTGTCCACACAGCAGTAAGCAGCATGGGCAGTTAATCTGGTTTGTTCAGATATGTTGTTGCGGCATTTCTGTCTTCCTTACCTTTTCTATGGTTCAGTTACACTTGAAAACTCAAAATTTGGCCTTGGACGTAACCAGACAGCTTCCATTGAAGTCAGCAGAAGTGGAGCAGGCATATCTGAAGACAGAACTGGGTCTTTCATGGTTTCATTCTTCCACTGACATGCAAAGGAATTGAGGGTAACTCCTATTAATACTAACAGGAATCTACTGGCCAGTAGTCGGAGACTGTTCCTCAAAGGCTGTTCCACATCTGCTCCTTTCTGCAGGGTAACAGTAAACCAGGTGCTTTGACTTCAGTGGAGGCTGATTTACACTAGCTGATGATGTGGCCCCAAGAAACATCAAGTACTGCCACTAAGCTTCTCGCTGCCTCCAAGGTCCAGGGCTTTTTAAACCAGTGGCCGGTTTATGATCTGACATCAGCGAACGAAATGATCAGAAAACAGGCAAAGAGGGGTTAAAGACGGGGAAGGGGGTGGTAGACTGGTAACCTACATTATTGGGAGACGGGCAACGTTTACACACAGAAACAAAGACTCAGTTCAACTATTGTCAACATTAGGGAGAGGGAAAAGAAGGAAAGTACACTGGGTTCTTGCACCAGGGAGTTTTTAAAACCTTCCCAACCACTCTGTGTTTTATTTCTTTCATTTGCTAAGTCCTTCTTTGTCTGTTTCCTCCCCTGGCATCCAACCCAACATTACAAAAAGATGCTTTGTTGTCATCCCATGAGATATCTGGCAGAATATTCAATATTAAAATTTGAATGAGAGGTTCTCATAATGCAAGCAAGCCCTCTGCTCTCATTCAACCAGGACCCGATTTGGATGCAGTGTGAGTGCAGAAGGGTGTCCAATGCTATCCATCACTTGATAGACCTTAGTCTTCCAAAACTCTTGGCTTCCCTCACGTCTGAGTGTTTTTAAACTAGCCTTAATGTCATAAATCAAAGTTGTCAGCACTGGAAGAAAATTAATGTGAGAAGTTGTTCAAAAGGCCACCAGCCATGTACACTCTGCACATACAGTATGAAGCCAGACTTCCTCAACGACTTGGCTTTTCCCTTTTATGATGTTTCCCTATGTGAGTATTTGCTAAGTAATGTGTGTTGGAAGAGCTGCCTGTTCTCCACAGGACAGATCATGGCTTAGAACTTCTATTGAAGGATCTGCTTTGGACCTTCTCATGCAAGCCACTGAATTCCCTTTGATTTCAGAAGGTGTTGAGCAGACTCTGTATCTGGCAGGCTCTGACTCTTACACTGCTGGGTCCAAGCTACAAAGTCTAAATCTGGATCCAGATTTGCAACAACCTAAATTCTGGACCTGGGATTTTGATTTGGGCCCATTACAGAGCGAAGGGCCAACCAAGTCCAAACAATCCTTTTCCTATGCCCTCTAGCAGGAGAGCTTGTTGAATTATTCATTGTGAGTGATTTATCCAAAGAATGTTGTTGGCATTTGTGCTGAATAAATAACAAAATATATTTTTCCCCGTTGCTTGACCAGCTCTACAACAGCGCAGGACTTCAGGGCACTTATTCTCTGAAAGCTTCTCTCCCAAGTTTGAGAAAACAACACTTAGGAAATAACTTGGTGCCCATCTGCTAATGCCAGTGGCTTCAGGGTGAAAGAACAGTCCATGGGTTAAGATGTTAGCATGGAACTCCAAAGCCCATTGCCCAATCCCTGGGTCAGTCGTGAGCTTCCTATGTGATCCTAGGCAAGTCCTTTAGTCTGTGTGCCTCATTTTCCTATCTGTAAGGTGGTGGCAACAGCACTGCCCTACCTCACAGGGGTGTTGTGAGATACCTACATTGAAGACTATGAGGTGCTCAGACACTGTGGTGGTGGGGTCTATGCAATCCCCTAAAATAGAATAGTTTCAAAAAGAGCCTCGCTGGTTGACAAATAATCATCCAAGCAATTGGGAACCTTAGTGGGTACAATACATAGTGCCATATTAAGTGGTGATATGTAAAGGATTCCACTGCATCCTTTGGGATAAAAACTCCTCTCCTGAACTGGAGAGATCATGATAAGCAAAGGAAATATGTTGCGTGACTATCTTCAGACCATTTTATTTCTTTTGCTTTAGTTATTTAGATTGGCTTCCCAGGGCCGCCCAGAGGGATCTTTCACTTGCTCCGGGGGCCCCAGAAAACTCTCATGGGGCCCGGGCCCTCGGAGCATCTTCTGTGGCAATTTGGTGGCAGGGAGTCCTTCTGCTCCGGGACCCACCGCTGAAGTGCCCCGAAGACCCGTGGCAGCGGGTCCTGGGGCGGAAGGACCCCCCCGCCTCAGTGCTGGGTCTTCGGCAGCAATTCAGCAGTGGGGGCCTCCTGCTGCCGAAGACCCCAGGTGCCGTGAATCCTCTGGGCGGCCCTGTGGCTTCCAAGAGTCTTTCTCCAGTAGTTCTAGAGACTTGGGAATCAACTTAGAATTTAATACAAATCCAGAAGATATTCTCCAAGAACAAAAATTGTAAATGAAATAGCCCAAAAGTCAACAGATTGGGGACATCTTGGGCTAGAAGTTTAATGTCAAAGTTGAAGGTCCTCCTGACCTCAGCCTCTACCCATTTAAACCAGAGGAATAAGGCATTTCTCTGGACTGCTGCTGTGGCTGGCTCCTCTTCTTCCTTGGCATTTCTATCCCGCAGAACCTGCAGATGAGCATCACTCTCCACCTCAGCTGTCAGGTGCTCAAGCCCTATGCCTAGAACTGACCCAGCTGGAGTAAGAATTGAGTAGGGCTGTCAGAACATAGCCCCCTGCTGTAGAGCCAATGGAATGAAGACAGAAGCACAGGTCATTGTTCTTTGGCCTACATCCTAAATAAACACAGGCTTTGCTTTCTAATTTTGAAAGGGTTTGTCTACACCATATTTTGGATGAAGCGGGAGCAAGCCTCAGCCTGGATCAACAGAGGGGCTCACGCTAGGTAGCGCTCTAGAAATAGCTGGAGTTTGGGTTCTGACACTTGGGGTTGGGGAAAAGAGCAGGTAGGTTTCAGAGCCTGATGTCCAGCCTTAGCTGCAGCTACAAAGCACTGGCTAGACAGCTCCTTTTGTGAGCCATGCTAACCCAGGGCTGTCTGTGCAGGCAGTGAGGGTTGCTCCAAACCGCTATATAGATGTTCCCTGAGAGACCAAGTAATTTTATTTAAGGGTATTTTAAATATGTCACTTCTCTCTCTCTCCCTCCCCCCACACACTCAATTATGATAATTTTAAGATATTTCAACATTTTAGACCTAAGCTACTCTCCCTTGTCCCTTTAAATGATCCAAATCTTTGACACAAACAGTCATTATTTGCGAAGTCTCCCGGTCGTGTTGCTTATTGAAGTGAGGCTGCTCAGGTTTGGGTGTTTAAAAATGGATTTGCCCTTGGAAAGGGTTCCTATGACTCCAGTCATGTCTCGGTAGGGTAAAGCACTCAAGGCTTTCAATTGCAGCAGGCCCTGCTGATTCAGGGACTGAAAGCTGAGGAATTGCTGGCAAAGGAAATGCTAATAATTAAAGCTGTAATCGTGACTCCGAGGCAAGAAATACATGCCTATGGGGTGATGAGAGATTTAATAAACAAAGCAAATAGGCGCCTCATGCTGCACAATGCCACAGAGCAGCGATTACAGCTGGCAGCGTATCCCTCCTGTCTTATGTGCCAGCACAAGAGGTACGCTAGGTACGGCTCACAAAAACACAGAGCCAGCCTCCTGAAGGAACAGAGGTCGGTTTGCTAGATTGGAGAGGCTCATTCAAGCAAACCGTTCAGCGCAACACTGCTCTCAATGCATTCCCACTTTGCACAGATGAAAGGCTCTTCCCCAAGCTGCTGGAAAACCTGCTCACAGAGATTTTATCAGGCACTGGTCAGATTTACGCCCATTCAGGGATATATGGCCCCTATTTTCTATAAAATGGGGCTATTCGCCCTCAAAGCCCATGGCTAATGCTAATGGGAGTGACTAGCCCACACTGAGGAAAGATGAAGACTGTTGTACATAGCATTCCATGCTCTCTTAGTCCTGAGGGTGAGGGTGAGCCTCTTTTCAGATTCAAATTTCCTCTCCCAAACCTGTCGTTGCAACAAAATCATTATTTAATTCAGAAATGCTGCACCATGAAACCTCGGCAGCAGTGGAAAGCCATAGCGACGATACTTGGCACTTACATTGCATCTTTCACCCAAGGATCTCAAAGCACTGTGCAAACAGCTAACTCATCCTCACAGTCCTGCTTGGAAAGAATTCTCCGGCTTGTTTCAAGCTGCTCAATCACAACAGAAGGTAAAAAAAACAAAAAAAAAAACCCAACCACACCAAATATCTCGCTAATATCACTTTCCCACAAAAGCAACAGGAGTAGATATGTTGGGGATGTTACATGACCACACATGGGAAACAAGGGAGCCCTGATCATTGTGAATAGGCAGCAAGATAGTCCAGGCAATCAGGAATGAGAGGAGAGATGGCCAAGAGATAATCTGTCTATTAAGATGCAGTTTATACTATGAAAGTATCTGAGAACCCAGGCCACATGCTGAGGAATGCTCCTGAGCTTTTCAGGGAGAGGGATAGCTCTGTGGTGCAGTGTTGGCCTGCTAAACTCAGAGTTGTGAGTTCAATCCTTGAGGGGGCATTTAGGGATCTGGGGCAAAAATCTGTCTGGGGATTGGTCCTGCTTTGAGCAAGTGATTAGACTAGATGACCTCCTGAGGTCCCTTCTAACCCTAAGATTTGGGATAAAGTTTGTATAAAAGGTACTACAGAAAATCAAGATGTCTACTACTATTCATTACTTGAATAGCACCACAGGTGTACAGGCAGTGTGTAGGGTACTGGATTGCAATCAAGTCGTATTCCTAGCTCTGCCACTGAGCTGCAGGGTGACCTTTGGCAAGTCATTTAGCCTCTGTTAACCCTCTCTCTCTTTGCCTATTTAGACTGTAATCTCTTGCCCCTTACTTTGTGTTTGTAACTGGGGACACTAGACAGTCCGGTCAGACGGATAGACTCCATTGTCCTAAAGCGCTTACAATCTACCAGCTATCATATCTCATTTACTGGAGGTATTTCCAGTTAGCTCTCCCCCAAGACAGTTTTCATTGCAGTTTGAGAGAGCAAAGAATGCCCAGTGTCTCATGTACTCAGCACTTTGCAGACTTGGGCAATTGGTGCTTAGCTGGAATCTATTTATGGAGCACTGCATGTCTCTGCACAAAGTCCAGCAGATATGTGCCCCAGCCCTTTGCAACTGTCAAATCACAACATTTGCTGTCATGCAGGTGTCAGGTTGCCTGCCCTTGTTTACTGTGCGTAATAATACCCCGCAGTATCTGCCTTACACACTGACCTAAGTGAAGTAATTTGATAGGAAAAAACAAACAAAGGAAAGGAGTCTTTGAACACATCAAAGAGAAAGTGTGCGGCTATCTGCAGGACAATCATCACAGGCCCAGCCGCTGAATCCCAGCTCCAAGGCAGAGCGGAACTTCCTGGAGCCGTGGCCCTAGAAACAGTAGCATGAACACCTTGCTCCTATTCATTCTTCTTTTGAGGCTTCTTCTGCCCATAAATAATTGCTGATTCTGGCAGCTGTAGGCACTTCTCTGTGGGAGAAATCAGCATTGCCCCAATCTGTGATGTGAAGGGCCTTTCCCAAGACATAGCCCAGTTATTTATTTACATTTTACCTTTTGAAAACCCTAGTTCCCAGCAAAAAGAGGTGAAGCTCCCCTCTGTTCTCCTCCACCCATCTCCACAACCTCAGAAGAAATTTAAAGAGCTGGTCAGAATCACTAGAGGTTGGATTTCAAGTGACATAAAATGGGCACAGAAGGGTAGACACAATGCTGGTGCACCCCCTCCTGGCAAGGTTTGGCGTAGCAGGCTCCTCTTGCCTAAGGCCCCTGCCCAGAGTTTCTCTAGTCCTGTGGTGGTCCTTCTCTTCCCACAGTTCAGCCCTGCAGCCAGATCATGATTTAGGGTCTCTCCCCATCCCTTCTTTCTGGGGTAACAACATAGAAGTCCAAAAGGCTTTCTCCACATAACCTCTCTAGGTCCACCCTTCTTTCAGGGCTGGGACCAATAGGGTTTTCCCTGGAATTCCCCAGCAAGATCCCAAACTAAAGATTACAAACAAACTCACTTCTGCCCTCCTCAGGCAGAACCTTCCATCCTTCTCTTGGCCTCAGCTGAATGCCCCTACAAGTTCAAATCCTGCCTTTTTTTCAAGCCTCACCACCAAATCTTGCCCCACCTCACTAGCTGCTCTGTATCTGCTGGCCTCTTACTGAACTTATCCATCTAGGAGAGGATCCTAGGTCCAACTCTTTCTTTGGGCTTCCTCCTGCTCACACCGCTGCAAACAGAGGAACTACAGAGCTCCTACCCATTATGCCTACAGTCTCCACCTGCTCCAGACTTCCTTCCTTTATAGTTCCCCTAGCTGAGCTTCATCTTTAATTAAGCCTGGCCCAGACTTCAGGTGCTGCCAAGTAACATAATTGGCATCTCAGGCTAACCTTAACCCTTTTGTTGTCTCTGTGGGTTACATACCCCATCACAGTGGGGGGAAAAAAACCAAGCCTTTTTCAATCAGTACAAATTTGCTTCTCCAGCAAATGCAGTATTGTCAGCCCCACACATTCAAATATCATGGGTCAAGTCTCAAAAAATGAGACTGGCTTAAAATTCACCAATTTTTTTGTAATAAGGAGGGAGGATCTTTTAACTTCCTTTCTGGTTTCTGAGCCTTTAGAGGGCACTCAGATCACATAAGCTTTTCCCTGCAACCACTGGAGCTAGAGACATACTTTGAGAAAAATGAAAGCTGAGACTCCTGACTCCTGACTCCTGGAGCTGGAGCTTCAAAGACTTCACCAAATATCACAAAATCTATGTTAAAATTGTGAGAGTTGACAACACTGGACATAGAACTATGAGCTGGACGGCAACTGGGTTTACACAGGCTGTTATAAAGATTCAGGAAAAGACAAAAAGTGATGTGCTTAATAATGGTTAATAATGCTCAGCAAGACTAGGGCATTCTTAAAAGTTCTGAGCCTGGTAAATGTTCTCCTTGGATATGGAGCAGCACACATAGCATTTTACAACCATTTACCACTCTTTTAACAATGGAGTAAATTACTATAGACAGTGCCGGGCAATGGACAATCCATCTGTAAGCAAATGACCTCTCTATGCAGATGTTTTAAACTCCACTTGGGACATCCAAAAATTCAGGTGATTGAACCCGTGGGAGTACAATCTTTATTACCCTGACACAACCATTGAGATGCAACTCCTTCACTTGAAATTCACTGAGTTTGCTGTCCTATAGCTGAGGTTTTTTCTTCATAAGGGACAAGTTAATCTTTTATCCTAAGGATAGACACGCTGGGGAACTAAGTTTGGCCAAGGAAATCTTCATCAGGATGTAGCTATATCTCAGGGATAAAGACATGGGGTGAGGACATTGTTATTGGAAAGCAAAAATCTTGGTTACACCATCAATAAGGTACAGTTTTGCAAGAAAACTTGACATGGAAAGAACCAACGGAACCCTCTTTCAAATGATCCTAAGAAAGAAAGAAAGAAATGGTCTATTTATTTTTTTAAACAAAATTGACCTAATAATGTAAATAATTAAATTATAATGCCTACACTCTTGTTTGAACAAGGCAGACTTCTCCACATGTCATTAATGGGCTATTGCCAGCAGCAGACCTGGAGTAGCCTCAACAATAGAGAGGATTTTGCAGCTCACTATGTGATTTGATCTCTGTAAGCCTCCCATAATTTATACTGTACAGCAGTAATCATTTATAACTTTATTATCCACCCATCTGGGATCTGAGTGCAACCACCAAGACAACATAAGAAATCTGAGTTTCTTTCAGCACTGTGTGAAATGAACTTTACTGGTGGGATTTCATTAACTGAACAAATAGATCACGCTTGCTGCAGGAGTGACCATACTTTCCATTGGCTAAATTCCTAGCATTTCCCTTGGCTCTGGTATTTTTTCCCCAGTATTTTTGATGTTTTCATTAGTGTTTTGAAATGGTTATTACATGAGTTTGGTTGGTTGGTCATAGTGAAGTTCCAAGTAGACAGAAGAGTTGTGGGGAACATTCTCAATGAAAGCCAAAAACCACCCAAAGTTCAGCTGTTTTCAGGTTTAGCTGCAAACTTGAGTCATGACCCACGATCCAAGTTTGCTGAACTTTCCTAGCAAACTTCAGCCCAGCTTTGACTGAACCTCGGAGTGACATGAGGCTGTATTCATGGGGCTATGCTGACATATGTTCAAACCAGGGGGCTACTCATTTCAACTGACTGCTTGTGGGTTTGGGGTTAGTTCGAGCCTAAAACTCACAGCAAAACTCAGGAGGGTAAGGAACTGCACAGACCTAAACTAAGGAAAATGTTTGCATGACCCTCTGTGAACATAGTGTGCCAAGCTGCACACAGATCAAGTGCACAGGAATCCAAATTACTATAAAGAAAAATCATCGCTTGAGTTGTTACTTGGGACCTGACCCAAACCACTGAAATCAAAGCCTGTCTTTCCCTTGCACTTTGATTATTATTTTTTCTTAGCTAAGGAAAGAAGTCAATAACGAAGAATCTTTGTTTTTGCTCTTAGAAGTGGTCCCTCCTATGTAGGATTGAGGCAAATCAGTGGGGATGCTTGGGTCATTGACTGTGGTGTATGAAGTTTTTTAACTATAGAATGTCAGTCTCTGGTGGTGTTTCACCAGCGCAAAATTCACTGAATAAAAAGTTAGCTTAGGGACGGGGTGGGCATCAATGTGTTTCTCTATTTAAGGTGTTATATAGCCTCCATCAGTGTAGTATCTGAGCATCTCACAGCCTTTAATATAGGTACCCTCACAACACCCGGTGAAGCAGAGCAGCTTCAATCCCTATTTTGCAGCTCTGGGACTGAGGCTCCAAGAAGCTAAGTGACTTGCTCACAGTCTGTGTGCGGAGGAGAAGGGACTTGAAAAGTATCACTTACGTCAGAGCCGTGGAATAATGTTATTTAGGCCTGGTCTACCCACATATAATTTGCACCCATTGAATTATACCAGTTTCCTAAAACCAAGTTAGTACTTCGGGTGCCCGTCTGTATGTGGGCATTCTTATTTTGGAATAACAGTGATAAGGATGCTTTAGCTAAAGTTCATAACAATTGCTAACTTCAGTCTTTTTATTCCAAAATGTGAGTGTCAAGAGAGAGACTGGCACCCATATAACTAAACCAGTTTCTGCCACCAGACAGGCCACCTCCCATGTGCCTCTGCATTGCCCAGGTCACAAAGCAGACAATCTGCCTCAGTTTCCCCCTCAAGGGGTTTCTTGAAAAAACTCAATGTGATAAGTATGGCAATTTACTGCAAACTCCTGGATAAACCTTATTGAATTAAATGTAATACCTTTGGGGTCCATTAGATTAAAATGCAATTGTTTATGGGTTCTTAAAGGATTTTATATATTTCCACAGGAAGAGTAAAAATACAGTTTCTCCAAGAACTGAGAGCAGACGGGTGTGATTAGTCAATGTCAAGCTCCAGTCCCCCACCCCCGCACCAAGATGTCCACATCAACTAGTTCAAACTGGATTCTCCAGGGACAATCCGACAAAGAAAGACTCTTTGGACAAATAGCTTGGTGGCAGACTGAGCCCATGGCCTACTTTCTGATCCAGCAAACTGCTGGTCAACGGAGAGCCCCAGTCCTTAGGGAAGAGCTGGAAGGATTTTGCCCTAGTGAGGCTGTGTAAGACCGTTTGCTTGTTCTGAGAAAAGAGTCCTATGAACTGGAAACTGTTTGAAGGACTGCTCACCTGCCAGAGCCTTTTGAGGTGATTTCTGGTCAGCTTATTAGCATATGCATAGATTCTTTCATTGTTTTTAATTATGTTTTCTCTGCAGTGCTTTTGCCTTAAGAATAAAATGTGCTTGCTTAGAAAGATCAACATGGTAGATCAACTGTGGCAATTGCACTGTTCACCACCTCTGAAGAGAAGGCAAAAGAAGCCTGCTTAGGCGGTGTGCCCTTTGCTGGGGAAGTCGCAGCGCAGGCAGAGAACTGTCCAGCCTGGAAATACCTTGGTCAGAAGGGAGAGAGACGTGTTTCCATTGAAAAGAGGCAACAGCTGGGGAGTTGGAAGCCTAGGGTGGGTGCCCTTGCTGGATAACAGTGGGGAATACATTGTGACATCCCACAACATCCTGTCCGAAGGTCGTTTAAAATATTCCCCTCCTGGGGTCAAATTTTAGTCCTTACACAGGCTGCCACTCCAGGCCCCAGCCCCAGGTCCGTGTCTTTCTCTCCCCTTAGGTACGGTATTGACCCCACCCCCACTCCTTCCCAAAGCTGGGTCTCAACTCAATCACCGCTCCCAGGCTCTACCTGGCTGGAGCTCAGTCTTTTAGCTCTGACTTCCAAACACTCCTGGTGCCAGGAGCTCTCCCTGCAGAAGCCTTTCCTCACTTCTGAGCATCCTACTGCTCTTAGAATGGAATCACCTGCTCTCTCTCAGGTTTGCCTCTTCAGTAACTAGGGTTGGCTGGTCCCAGGCCTCTAGCCTTAAGACACAGGCCATCCTGGTACCGTTTCCTTTCACACCTTTTAGTATTTTGCTACAAGTTTGTGTCTAGACCAGCCCTGACTCACAACATTTTTCCAGAAGCATCAATCCAGAGCTCTGGTCTTAACAAAGAAAAAGAAAATGTACCCCCCAAAAACTGAAGGATTAACCCCCCGCCACCCTCCAAATAACCCCAACCTTCCTATCTGTCCACTGACCACAGCTGACACAAACTGCACCCTTTCTCCCTTTGTGGGGAAATAAAAATGCCAGACTAACTACAGTGCAAGAGAACTGTCCAGCCCATGCTGAGTGTTTAAATTGCAAATGCCTGACTCACCCTATTTCCATTGGGCTCCGCGTCCCTGCGTGTTTCATTGGCCAAGCACAATACTTCTGGTTTCTTTACAAAGCTCAGGATGATTGACAGGCCCTTCTTTCCCCTTCCCTAAGGAGACCAAATTCAATCCAGCTTCCTATTGGGGCAGCCCTCCTGAAGCCATCCAGACCCTGCCTTTCCAATCCCGTCTCCAACCTGTCTCCTACTGCGGTAGGTAGCGACTCAATCCCCAGCCTCCTCGAATGTCGTCTCTTTTCAACAGACCTAAAGAGGCAAAATAAAACTTGGCTCCCTTTCTGCTACAGCTGAGCCCTTGAAAAGCCTTTGCCGGTAGCCTAACAATAGCTGTGGAGAGGAAAGATTTGTTCTGTTTTGGAAGACCCGCAAGCACACCTGGGCAGAGGAGCTTCATGCTGGCTCTGTGAGGGGCCATTGTTCGTCATGTCAGCAGCCTGAAATCATAATGGTCTGTACATCATCATGCCGATAAGCAAAGCTGAATGCAGCAGGCTCCTTGCAGGGTCACATAACGTGGCCCTCAATCCCCATCGGCTGAAACCCTAGCACTTCACCCACAGCACAGGCTCTGTGTGCCAGCTTTTGCTAATGGACTCATTGCTCCTGTGCACACTGACCTTATTGTATGCTGATTCTATTGCTTGCGTGTGCGAGAGAGTTGGGGGTGGGGGGGAGTGTGTGGGAGAGGTAGGCTGGGGAGAGGTTCCACCAGGACTCAAAAGAATTGCCTCTAACGATGCTGAAAATGGTTGTGCCTCTATCTACACTAGCGGTTGAGTCCTTTAAACATTGCAATGGGTAGACAATCATTGTCAGCATTTTCCTATTGTTGACAAGTGCCACACAGAGGCAGAGAGACTCAGAAGATAATGATCCATTTTACAGTTTCATCTAGACTTCTAGTATCCCCTCCCCCAGCCAACCTTCTCCTTCCTTTCACTTGCCTTCCTGCACTAATCCCCTGGCTGGTGCTCTCTGTTCTCATTTCTGCACCTGATCCTTTATCGGGTCAGTCAGGAGCCCCGCCACAGGGTATGCACCCGGGAGACTCTGGCCACCTCCCCTCCATGGGTGGCATTCGATAGAAGCCCCCGTCAACAGGGACTGCTGATGGGACTCTAGTTACATCTCCTTTCTGGCCAGATGTGGGACCCAGTAGAGTGGGACTGTGGGTGACTTGTGGCATCTCCTCTTCTATTCCTCTCACGAAGGTCTCAGTCCTGGGTTATGCCAGTAGGAACCTGCTTGACACAGCAATGAATTGAGCGCTATGAGTCCCACTGACTATTGCACATTCACTAGGAAAACTAAGTGTGGCAAGGCCAAGCTCCCTATACTTGGGAGCAGCACAAATTGGGGTGTAACCATAACAACCAGCATTACGGTCATACCAGTCCTTCCCGTCTTCTTTCACTCACATCTTCTCCTGTTGCTTTGATTGAAATCAGTGTCTGATCCTGTTATCCATATGGCCACCAGAGTGCACACTGCCGAGTGCGGGCCATGTGGCAGGGCTCAGAGTGTCAATAACAATGCCTGATTAGCACCTTCCATTGCGTTTGTCTTTTATTATCATGGGTCCTCTTCTGGCTTTTTCTTCATCTGTCCCAGGCAGACCCCTGTCTGAAGAACAAACAGCATTCTGGAGTTAGGGATTGAATTAGCCAGTAATAAATGTGGAAAGTGAGCACCACTGATGGAAATAACAGGGAGAAGTGGCGTTATTTTGTTCCCTGAGTTTTTAAGCAGGAGGCCCTGTAGATGGTTACACAGGTTTTTTGTTTAGCGCTGTGTGAAATTAACACTGTTGGTTGTAATTTCACTAGGCAATTTCTGGTGATTTGATTTGTTCTATTTTATCTCACCAAAAAAAAAAAAAAATCACTTGGTGGAAAATGTACAGCAAAATGCTTGATTTTTCAGTGGAGAACACACTAAACAGAACATTTCTCTCTTTTATTTTAAATGCACATCCACCTGCACTCAAAAAATGGGACCATTTCACTTGAAAATTGCCATTTGCAGAAGCATGTCTCATAGAAATTGGCTTAATTTTGAATGTGTAACAAAACAAAAACCACCTGAATTTGGAGTAGTTTTGCGTTTGGTTTATCAGTATTTCAGAGTCATGTAGGGTGAGATTCCAAACTTATAGCCCACAAGGGTGAGGTTTTAAGCTACCTTTGTACCCTCCCCATCCTGGGCTGGCATAACTTAGACACCCCTGGATACCCATCTGTAACAGCAGCTTCCTGGGGCTGCAACGCTGTCTGGAGCTGCAGCCACGCACTCAACCTCAGCAGGTCTGCTATCCCAGGGGGTCCTCAGAAGGTGGCTGAGGGCTGTATTCCATAGTGCCTGTGCAGAGAGAATCCTTCCCCAGCTAGGTATGAGGCATTTAGGGCTTCTTTATTCCTCTTGAGCCCTTCCACCTGGTGCAGAGCTGGGGTTAGGATCTCACCCCTGGTTTCTGCCGTTTTCCTTTCTGCTAGGAGATTGGAAGAGAGATTGGATGGGATCGTACAGTCTCCAATTCTAAACGGTCCCTGCTTTTTTGGCAGTTAGGGGAATCAAAATATTTGCCTTCACAGAGGCATAGAGGAAGTACTTCTGAATAATGGATGCAACCCGCGTCTCTTTGGCTTCGAAGGGCTTATGATAGTTTTCTTGCTTGAAAAGCCTACAGAGGAGAGCTCATACATCCACATGAAATACCCAAACATACCCATTTGTTTCAGAAGGTCAGATAACAATTTTGCTGGTAAGCTTAGTAGATGTAAGCTGGAAAATCTTTGAGTTCAGAGTTGTCTGTGTCAGAACCCTCTCCACCCCGTCCACGTCTGGCATTGCCACAACAGAAAAGATGCACTGGAACTGAATGGGTAGGCAACTGTGGATGCATGTTTTGTCTTGCTATGGAGCTCACCAGCAGCAAGCACAGAGCAAGCTAGCCAGGTGGAGACAATACTAGAGTACATGGTATGATCAGGACTGGGAATACATTTAGCATAGTCTGACCTGTACACCCATTCGTAATGTAAATGAATATTTAAACTGCTTTTGAACTACAATGTCAGCAGCTAGTTACTGAAATCACTATTATTTGAATTCCACAAGAGAAAACAGAAGATAATTTCCATAATATAATATGAAACAAAGTGTGCTAAGTAGGATCAAATTCTTTGCAGCACCTTACCAGAAACAATGCATGGCAGAGTCTGTTTCAAACAAGGTGATTTTCCAAAGTATTGTTACTGACTTTTTGTATTGTGTTAGTGAATTTTGTATACGCTAATAAAAAATGAAAGCCGCTATTAAGAACAAATCAATGGACTGTACCTGGTTTTGATCACACTTGAGCTGGCCACTTGCATTGGTATTTGCAGCATCTGTTCCAATTAAGACTTGTTTTCTAGTTTAAAGATATTAGTCCAATCACAAGTGTTCTGTTCAGAACATGAATAGAGCATTGTTCTGGCAGTATGTAGTTAAACAGACTCCACAGACTCTATTAAATAGCTTTGCTGCCCAATTAGAATAAGAAGGAGTCAGGCAGACATACTGTACTATATACCCTCTGTCCCACGTGTATTTTTATAGATTCATAGTCAATGAAAACAGTTAACCTGGAACATGTGTTAAGAAAACACAGCCTGAACACTGTTGCAGAGTACGACAAAAGGAGCATCGAGCAATATATCAGGATTTAAAGGACACAGAATTTAATTACGATAACAACTGCATGTGAAATAATGCACGGGAACAGCAAAATAAGCAGTTTGCGTATGGTTAAAATAAGCATTTGAAACCTGGTAACACAAAATCCTGAAAGTATAAAAATGAAACTCAATTCACTGAGAAAAACCCATGCTTCTTTACATGGGGGTGTTATGTGAGTTTATTCTGGATGTTCCACTGGTGAATTGGGTGGATTGCTGTGTGTTGCGGGGTAGGGGTGGGGTTCTGCTCCCAAGCTACTGTGTAGCTTATGGCAGAAAACTTGAGAACTGCTGTAAACATATGACAATGTATGGCCATAGAGGAGAGAAAATGTGTATGTAGGGGGACAGTTGTGAAACGATTAGTAATGCTGGTGGGCGGTTACTCCCATATGTAGTCATAAGAACAGCTATACTGGGTGAGACCAAAAGTCCATCTAGCCCAGTATTCTGTTTTCTGGCAATGGCCAATGCCAGGTGCCACAAAGGTGCCCCAAAGTGGGAGGAGGGATAGCTCAGTGGTTTGAGCATTGGCCTGCTAAACCCAGGATAGGGAGCTCAAACCTTGAGGGGGCCATTTAGGAATCTGGGGCAAAAAACTGTCTGGGGATTAGTCCTGCTTTGAGCAGAGGGTTGGACTAGATGACCTTCTGAGGTCCCTTCCAACCCTGATATTCTATGAATGAACAGAACAAAGAATCATCAAGTGATCCATCCCATCAGCCATTCCCAGTTTCTGGCAAACAGAGGCTAGGGACACCATCCCTGCCCCTCCTGGCTATAGCCATTGATGGATTTATCCTCCAGGAACTCATCTAGTTCTTTTTTTCAACCCTGTTATAGTCTTGGCCTTCACAACATCCTCTGGCAAAGAGTTCCACAGGTTGACTGTGCATTGTGTGAAAAAATACTTCCTTTTGTTTGTTTTAAACCTGCAACCTATTAATTTTATTTGGTGACCCCTAGTTCTTGCGTTATGAGAAGGAATAAATAACACTTCCTTATTTATTTTCTCCACACCAGTCATGATTTTATAGACCTCGATAGTTTGTGTATAACAGAGCACAAGAATATATATTTTCTTTCTATATCATAGTTCCCTTCACTTAAATATGATTACCAACATTCTGTTCACTTTTTTTTGACTGTGGACTCGCTTGTGCTAACTACTGAGTGGTATCGGTTCTTCATGAGAACTATCCTACCCACTAGTGGACTCCTCCAAGATCTCTTTCTCTGGTGGTGCGTTGTTTCCTGTATCTGTGCTAACAGCTCAATTTTTAGCCCCAAATGCGGCCCTTGATATCTTGTATATTGGATATGTTTGTCCAAGTACATGCTATCACTTAAACCCCCACCACCAAATTTATCAACACGGGAATGTTCATTCTGCCAATTGTCCTGCTTGCCCAGCACCTGTTTCTGTGAGCTCCTTTTGTAGCTCTTTGCAGTACGCTTGGGACTTAACAATCTGAAGTACACAGTAGTTTTGTTTCATCTTACAAATTTTGCCTCCTCACTGTTTACCCCTTTTTCCAGATCATTTATGAATATGTTGAATAGGACTGGGCCCAGCACAGACCTCTGGGGGACACCACTATTTACTTCTCTCCATTCTGAAAACTGACCATTTATTCCTACTCTTTGTTTCCTATCTTTTAACCAGTTACGAATCCATGAGAGAACCTTCCCTCTTACCCCATGACAGCTTACTTTGCTTAAGAGCCTTTGGTGAGGGACTTTGTCAAAGGCTTTCTGAAAATCTGAGTACACTATATCCACTGGATCCCCCTTGTTCACATGCTTGTTGACACCCTCAACGAATTCTAGTCGATTGGTGAGGCATGATTTCCCTTTACAAAAACCATGTTGACCCTTCCTCAACAAATGATGTTCATCTATATGTCTGAGAATTTTGTTCTTTATTATAATTTCAACCAGAGGTGAAAGTAAGCGGGTACACCATGCCGGACTGGACCGACTTTCACGGTGGTAATTTAAAGGGCC
This sequence comes from Chelonoidis abingdonii, assembly GCF_003597395.2. NCBI lineage: Eukaryota > Metazoa > Chordata > Testudines > Testudinidae > Chelonoidis > Chelonoidis abingdonii. The sequence goes on from NC_133791.1 coordinate 4,489,869, forward strand.
CAGGGCTCCAGGCGCTGCAGGGACCCCTGGGCCCTTTAAATCACCACCCAAGCCCCGGCAGCAGGACCTGGACGGGGATTTAAAGGGCCCGGAACTCCGGCCGCTGCAGCCAGCATTCCAGGCCCTTTAAATCCCCACCCGAGCCTGGCTTCCGGAGCCCCGGCAGCACTTTAAAGAGCCAAGGGCTCCCATCAGTGACCAGAGCCCCAAGCCCTTTAATTTGCCACTGAGCCCTGGGGCTCCCAGCCACCTCTGTAGCTAGTAGTTCTGGGGTGATTTAAAGGCCCTGGGACTCCCAGCCACAGCTGGAGCCCCAGGCCCTTTAAATACTGAAAGGCCCCGCCTCTTCCAGTTGAGGCCACACACACTGCTCAGTACCCCAGCATACCGGCAAGACCTTTAAGTTACTTTCATCCCTGGTTTCAACCAGTTTGCCCAGTACTGAAGTCAGGCTTACCAGCCTGTAATTGCCAGGGTCACCTCTGGAGCGCATTTTAAAAATTGGCATCACATTACCTGTCCTCCAGTCATTTGGTACAGAAGCTGATTTAAATGATGGGTTACAAACTACATTTAGTAATTCTGCAATTTCACATTTGAGTTCCTTCAGAACTCTTGGGTGAAACCATCTGCTCCTGGTGACTTATTATTGTTTAGGTTGTCAATTTGTTCCAAAAACTCCTGTAATGAAATCTCAATTTGGGACAGTTCCTCAGATTTGTCAGCTAAAAAGAATGGCTCAGGTGTGGGAACCTCCCTCATCCTCAGCTGTGAAGACCAATGCAAAGAATTCATTTAGTTTCTCAGCAATGGCCTTGTTGGCTTTGAGTGCTCCTTTAGCATCTTGAGCCCACTGGTTGTTTAGCAGTCTTCCTGCTTCTGATGTACTTAAAAAAAATTGCCATTATTTTTTGTCTTTGGCTAGCTGTTCTTCAGATTTTTTTTTTGGCCTTCCTAATTATATTTTCACACTTCATTTGCTAGAGTTTATGCTCCTATATATTTTCCTCACTAGGATTTAACTTCCACTTTTTAAAGGATGCCTTTTTTGTCTCTCACTGCTTCTTTTACTTTGTTGTTTAGCCATGGTGGCACTTTTTGGGTTCTCTTACTATGTTTTTTAATTTGGGGTATATATTTAAGTTGAGCCTCTATTATGGTGTCTGAAAGTTTCCATCCAGCTTGCAGGGATTTCACTTTTGGTGCTGTACCTTTTAACTTCTGTTTAACTACCTTTTTAACTTCTGTTTAACTACCTTTAACTACCTTTAACTATCTTCCTCATTTTTGTGAAGTCTCCCTTTCGGAAATTAAATGTTGGGCTGATGTGGTGTTTTCCTCGCCTCTGGGATGTTAATTTAAATATATTACCAAATGGTCCAGCTGTATTCACATCTTGGACCAGATCCTGAGCTCCATTTAGGACTAAATCAAGAATTGCCTCTCCTCTTGTGGGTTCTTGGACTAGCTGCTCCTGGAAGCCGTCATTTAAGGTCTCAAGAAACTTTATCTCTGCATCTCATCCTGGGGTGACGTGTACCCAGTCAATATGAGGATAGTTGAGTGAAATGATCTAATATTATTATTGTCTCTCTAATCTCCCTGAGTATTTCACAGTCACTATCACCATCCTGGTCAAGTGGTACTGCTCTATTCTTATTATTAGAGCATGGAATTACTATACATGGGGGGTCTATGGTACAGTTTGGTTCATTTAAGATTTTTACTTCATTTGATTCTACGCTTTATAGTGCCACTCCCCAACCAGCATGATCTGTTCTGTCCTTCTGCTATTGTAACCTGGTATTGCTGTGTCCCATTGATTATCCTCATTCCACCAAGTTTCTATGTTGCCTATTATATCAACATCCTCATTTAATTCAAGGCACACTAGCTATTTAGACTTCTAGCATTGGTATATAGGCACTTGAAAAACTTGTCACTTTTTAGTTGTTTGCCATTACATAATGTAATTGAAAGGGACTCTTTTTCATTTGAATGGGACTCTTTTTCATCTGGCTGTTTCCTACTGACATCAATGGGTATCATGTGAGTAAACCCTCACCAGCAAGAGCAGGGATTCCATCACTGGGCCCATAAGCAGCCTTCAGCCACATGTAGTGAAATCTGTCCTGCATTCCATGCTTCAATTTTAACAGATATTATTCCCCACTGTGTATCGGAGGTGGTGTAACTTTGACCCCAGCTAATTAGGTTTTGTAGTTTTGATGGATGGATTGATTCAGCAGTTAAACAGAGATAAATTAACTGTCTGTCTAAACATGGCTTAAACGAGAAGGGAATTCTGATTAGAATGTTATTTCATGCAGTATCGCGCTTCTTTCTTGAGCAAATATTGAAAAAAGCAATTCTCCCTTATAGAGGAGACATCCTGACGAACTTAACCAAGAGTAAACCCATAGGGTTTTAGAGAAATTTAATCAGCTCCTATAGAAATTACTTTAAGACCATCTAAAGGCAAGGCCCTCCACTGGTACAAATTAATAGAACTACACTGATTTACACCAGCTGAGGATATAGCCCATGGAATTTAATGAATTAAATCTTTTTGACTCATTTAAAATGAATTTTCTATTGAATTCAATTAGAATGGCCAACAAATCCAGCTAAAAGTTATTTTCCATTGAATGCTATAAGTCTTTTCCATTGGGCTATTTCCCCTAAACTTGAGACACAAGATGGGAGAGGTCATATGACCCATATTCTGGGACAAACATTGCTACAACCGCTCTCCTAACCCTGATAATTCTTATATTATTTTTAAAGAAGTTAGTTAAGAGACAAAGCCATTAGTGTCTGCTCACACAAGTAGCCCACTGGGGGAGGTAAGAATCCCAGTCAGGATTCAGAGCTGAACTTTGTACTTTTATAATGAGATGAACCAAAACCCCTGAACTTTGGGATGTTCAAAATTTGGATCCAGATCTGAAACCTGTGTTATTAATTTATCTTTATTGCAAACCCTTCTTTTCCCAAATCCTAGAAAATATGGCTCGATTCTCCTCTGACCCTCCAGTTACTTACACCAATTTGACTCCTTTCACTTTAGTTCTGATTTACACCAACATATATGAGAGCAGAATCAAGCAGAAAATTCTGAATGTAAAATATATTAAATAATCCAAATAAAAATGCATAGGGTACCCACGATATTGTCTCACTTCTCTTTTAAAGGACTAACCATATTTTATTTACAACTCTCCAGCTGAATATTTTCTTAATTACCACTTCAAAAAATATTAACAGTTGCTACAGGATGGTTACTATTAATTATTTTTATTATTATTATTTTCAAGAACCAAAGTCTAATTCCATTTTGGCAGATTATGTAGGTCTGAAACATAAAATATAATATACAATTATAAAACAAATAAAAATAAATATCAGAAAAGAGATTTCTCATCTGTTGCGGAGCTGCAATCAAAAGAGTTTATAGAAAGATATGTTTTGTTAAAATTGCATGCAGCACTACAGTACCTTAGCGTCTAGGTATCTTAAAAAATAAACACAGCCCTCAGCTAACTTTAAATATGTTAAATAAACATGCGTCAAGCAAGATGAATATTAGATCATTTCACATAAATATTAACTTTTAAAGCTTTCCAACTGGCAAAATTAAGGCAACAAAGAATGCCACTTTATTTGCAACCTCATATACTCAAGGGTCTTGGAATGGAACCAAGGTAAAAAAACAAACAAGCAAATGCAGTCTGAAAAACCAGCACTCGAAATATTTGTAGATGCTGCAAATGAAAGCTGGCACAATGATGAACTTCTCTGGATGCATTGGCCTGCCAGTGTAAGTAATGTGCTAGCACTAGGAAGGGCGGCCAAGTCCAAGCCTTGCACAGAGCCAGCTTCGACGTCCATTCACTCCAGGGCTAGAACACGTCCAATATTCATCCCAAAGTGTAGAGGAAAGCTTTGTTTTCTGCTAAATAAGTGAAATAAAGAGGAGCACAGATAAACAGAGAGGTAAATATGCATCTATGCACACAAAAATAAATGGCCTGCCACTCATTTTATAAAATGATCCTGCTGTATATTTTGGAAGCGTGGATAACCTTTGGCTTTAAGCACCCCCTTGGCCCAACTTTGACTCCCAGTTTCACTTGTAACAGACTGTGTGAGATGTTCTGTGGTGAGGAAGCACCTTGGAGCCTTCCACCTTTGCCAATGCCAAGCCCACTCCATTAACTCTATGAAGAATCTCATGTTGGCTGCTCAGAATGAGCTCTGCCTGCTGCACTGGCTCTGTTACCTTACACAATACCAGACCAACCATCTTCAGGGAAAGCTGCTCAGCTCCCTCAGCCATGACAGATGGCTTGGTTTTGGCCATGCAGCACTTGCTGTGCTGGGAACACAAAGGGACTTGTCCTGCAAAGGGCTAAGTTGTGAGCATCTTCTGCTTCCCATGGACTCCTGGGAGGCTGTTGTCTCTTTGCAGCTTGGGCTCGCAGAATCATTTGTTGTTGCATTTGCTCCGATCTGCACACTGAATGTCCCGCCTTCTCCTATGCTGCTGCTGCTGCTCTGAAGGACATGCGTTTGCAGGAGAATCTGCCCAAAACAAGATAAGCGGGGTGGGGGGAATTCATTTAACACAAAGGATCTTCCTTTATTTTATTTTTTGAACGTCAGTAATCTTAATAGGTTTCAGAGTGGTAGCCGTGTTAGTCTGTATCAGCAAAAAGAATGAGTAGAACCTGTGGCACCTTACAGACTAACAAATTTACTTGGGCATAAGCTTTCGTGGGCTAAAACCCACTTCATCAGATGCATGCAGTGGAAAATACAGTAGGAATATATATATATACACACACACACATATACACACACACACAGAACATGAAAAAATGGGGGTTGCCATATCAACTCTAATGAGAATAATGAATTAAGGTGGGCTATTATCAGCAGGAATAAAAAAACTAGACTATGGCACCGTGGGTGTGATTTACCTCTACTGGTGTCTGTCCTGACTACCCTCAGCAAAATCTAATGCCCCCTTTAATAAGAAGCAAAGGATCCAATAGGCATGGGGCAGCCCTTCAGTTCATGGCAGAAGGGCACTGATGGGCAGCGTATTGTGGTAGTGGGAAGCTTCCCTTGGTGCTACTCCTGCTGGTCCTGTTCTGTTACTAAATAGAGGAATTCAGGCTTTAGGGGCTGCCAAGTTAATCTGGCAACTTTAACCAGTGCAACATGCTCTTAAAATAAATGTGATTAAAAATCATTATTTAACTAAAGCTGTCAACATAATTGTGAGAGACACAGCAGATGAGGTCATATCTTTTACTGGACCAACTTCTGTTGGTGAGAGAGACAAGCTTTCGAGCTTACACAGAGCTTACATAACTGTGAGATAGTTGTGCTGAGAATTATTTTCCCCTCTGACATCACAAGTTTTGGGGCTTAATGCAAGAAGCACTAGGTGAAATTCTATGGGCTGTGTTATGCAGGAGGTCAGACCAGATGATCACAGTGGTCCTTAAAAATCTATGAACATTTTTTCATGTTAAAAATTCAAGTCCATTTTCTACATGTAGAAAACAAGATATTGATGATAGTCTTTATTGCAGAAGTAGGACCTTTAATAAATACACTGAAACAGGGGTAAAATGCAGACAGATGTCTTAGAATTCAGATATAGAGACTTGTGTGTCCCTGGCTCTAACATTTTGGGGACAATCTCATATATATTTTGTACCCTGGAAAACTTTGCGCATCTTTTCTTCACTTCACTAATATAGCAAGGACTCTCATGAGTTCTGACAAACAAAAGCGACAGAATCTTATCCCAAAGCCCCGCAAAACAACATAAAAGATTAATTGTAAATCAATACTGTATTCAGACTGTCACTGATAAGGCAAAAATGACAGCAAGACACTCTTGTTTAGCCAGAAGGCAGTGGCAGAATCTGTAGAACCAGTGCCCCATGTTGGTGGAAAGCAAGCACAGCAATTTGGTAGGCAGAAAATATTTATAGCTATTTGTGGGTCTAATAAAAAGTTTCACATTGTTTGCCTCAGCCAGCAATTTAGGAAATTTTAAATGCATCTAATGCTCTCAAAATGCAATATCCTTTCCTGCAACATACAGCCCTCTGCACTGGGGGCATTCTAAAAGAAAAGTAGTCTTGTGCTTGATGTTTCTCGAGTTTGGGGAAATATATCTGCATGATGTTGGTCATTTTGATAACTAGCACTTTAACAAAGGTTGTCCATTGCTTGTCTAGGAAAATATTAGGGAAAGATAGGTAAGGCTATATTCCATTTCTGTAATGCCATATATACCTGCATTAATAAATATATTAGCTGGAGTATTGAGTCCAGTTTTGAGCACCACACTTTAAGAAAGATGTGGAAAATTGGAGAGAGTCCAGAGGAGAGAACAAAAATGATAAAAGTTTGCAAGAACCTGACTTATGAGGAAAGGTTACAAAAACTGGGCATGGTTAGTTTAGAGAAAAGATGACTGACATGCGACCTGGTAACAGTCTTCAAACACGCTAAGGGCTGTTATACAGAGGACAATGTTCAAATGTTCACTGTGTCCACTGAAAATAGGTCAAGAAGTATTGAGCTTAATCTGCACCGAGGGAGATTTAGATTAGATATTAGGAAAATCTTTCTAATTGTAAAGACAGTTATGTCAGTTATCAAGACTGGTTGTGGAATGCCCATCGTTGAAGGTTTTGAGAACAGGTGAGACAAACCCTGTCAGGGATGGTCTAGGTGTACTTGGTCCTGTCTCAGTACAGGGGGTGGACTAGAGGACCTCTCAAGGTCTCTTCCAGCCCTGTAGTTTTATGATTCGATGGTAATAGAATCTCAGACTCACATTCATTTGCTATTGACTCTCTTTGATTGTAGGCACATCTCTGCTTCAGTTCCCAATCTGTACAAGGGGGATCATAATACTTTCTTATCTCAGAGGATGTTGAGAGTTTGTAAAACACTTTGCCTTTTATATTTAGCACCATTCACCCATGGAGCTCCAAAGTATTTGGACAGTTTTTATTATTAATTAATAGTATTAGGATATTCAGGACCGGTAGGGTGAACTAAATAGCAGCAGTGTTATCATGAGTTTGTGTCTCAAGTTTAATATTATATTTCACCCCTTTGTATTTATTGTAAATAGATAACTATTTCTTTATACCATCTCTGACTTTTTGCTGGACAAGGGTCATTGTTTTTGTTATTATTTTAATTATTTATTAGTTTAACGGCTTATTATTTTCAATGGGTTGCTGCGTCTCATTATACATGGTTTAGTCTGGTGAGGAGGAAAGCAGGTTTGTTCAGACTTTAGGGGTTTCTGCTCTGATTACTGTGTACTGTAGACTATTCTGAGCATTTCATGAGGATCCAGTGGAACGAAATATCTCACTTGCTTTAGGTTCCCTGGGCAGAATCACTCAAGCGTTTCCAGAAAATATTCTTCCCATTTTTCTTTAGCACACATGCAAGAATTTCAGTAAGACTGCTCTGGAGAAACTTCCTCAGATCATTCCCGGTCAGTGGAGAAAAGCCCAGAGTTGCCTCTTCAAAGGAGATTCCCCACTGACTGATCTCACCTACTCTCCAGTTTGGCTGCAGGAGTTACTAAGACTGCCACCCTGTGTTATCCACACAGCCCCCTTTGCTTTTGCTTATTCTTGCCCCTATCTTTTCTTACATAAAAAGTTCCCAAAAGTCAGTGGCAATTGGTGCATGTCGTTGATTAAAATAAAATGGCTCAATCAATGCAACCTTTGGTTAAAAAGAAAAACAGTAGTCCAAGGATCTGAGAAGCCAATTTTCAGCCCAAAATAAAGTTGAGGGTGGAGGGAAGAGCCAGACTCAGGACTACTGAATTACTCTTAAGTCTAGAAGCCCGATCAATGCAACATTCGAATGATTGTGCAGCCAGTTCCAAAGATGACACATATCACCCCCGAACACACCCCCTGTCCTTGGCTAATTCATGGCAAACTCTCAGCCAAGCGCTTTACTCTTTTTAAAAAAAAATGTAATGCCCCAGAATCCCGAAGACAGCAGAGAAAGGAGCCAAAGTGAGAGGAGCCAGGGTGGATCAAATGCTGCCATATGTTGCAAGCCCGTCAACTGCCAAATGTCACCCAGCCTCACACAGCCCATGGCCCCATGGCCCTTTTCAAAAAATGTCAGAGCCCAGAAAAGGTCTGCAACCATCAGTCCTGTTAGGTGGGGTTTTACTGAACTCTAACGTACCATTTCAGATATTCAGCCCCTTTACAAAGGAGGTAAGTCTCTCCCCAGCGTTTTTTGGAAGGAAAATGTGGCATGCACCTATTTTGTTTCATTCTGTGCCAGGGTCTATAAAGTTACTGTGGGTTGCAATTCTTGCCAAGTTCTAAAGGTGACAGGCCAATGGGCACCCAAAGGACACTTTTATCAATGCCCTTTTATTCCTCTCTCTTTCCCCTCCACCAACCATTTTTTTTCTAATAGAATTACTCTTATCTGCAAGTGATTTAAACTCTAAGGTTTACAGAAGATTTAAAGAGTGCGAACACAGTTGGAATGTTTTAAACTAACAGTACAAGTTGCATTTTAAGAAAATAATTAACTCCCAGGGGAGGTGCGGTTCTTGGAGTAATGACAGATTCAAGGCTGGCTCTCCCTATATGGAGTTTCCAAATAATAAAATATCTTTGGTTCCCTACTGGTGTCAGATGAGAACCTGTTAGTGTGTGAGTTGCTGGTGGACTGTCATGTATTTTTTTAGTGGGCCCATTAGTGTTTTAAAGACACAGTACACAGTAGGTAATCTTACATGCAAAGCTTTAGCACAAAACACTGTAAATGCATTTATTTTATGTGCTTACTAACTTTTTTCTTTTAAAGCTTTCCCCTTGTTTTGCACTTTTGGCTTTTTAATACTCGCGGTTTTTCTGAGGACTTAGCAATACCGCAATAGAGAGCTGGACTCTGGTTTTAACCATAGCGGAGTATCGCAAGTAAGATAGACAAAATGTAACATACAGCCCAACTCCCTCTCTCTCTGGCTTGTCTTACTGTGGAAGAGAGTTATTCTAGGTAATTCACAGCCACCTGGCTGGGTGCAGGAACACATGCCAAATCTGCCAGCTAATGAGGATGCTGTGATCAGAATCGAGATGCCATTTAACCATTATCATTATAGACTTTGGAGGAAAGAATGGAGTTCACTGGATTCCCCTGAACTGTTGCTAGAAGTCTTGGGGCCAAATCCTTAGGCTTTAGCTCACACACACCTCCCATGCCTTTGGCCTGTAGGGTGAAACACAAGTATCACGCTGTGAATAGCTAATAATATTCTTTGCTGAAATATAAGAACATTCTTTAATCCTTTGACCATCCAAGACTTGGTGTTTTGATTGGCTGCTTGTTGTAGCCCTTTGCTTCAGGCCTGGGGCTTTAAAGGAGGGAGTGGGCTGGCCAGTTAATGAAAACTTGGTGCATTATAAGCCTTATAATTCACCAGGCAGGCACCAGGAAGACATTAGCTTCTCTGATACATAGTTCTCTCAACACCATTAAGGTCACATCATTGGAAGAGCCTACAGAAGATGGGGCACATCGCAGCTTGCTCTTCCAAAAACAATGCCATTTTTAATGGCAGAATGCACTTGGCTTATTGGAAAAGGGTGAAGTTAGGAACATTTTATCTTATTCTTTTCAGGCCATAAGGCATGCGACGTAGGGACTCTCTCTTCTCCGCATCTGTACAATGCCTCGCACTACTACTGCTATCTATCATGAAAACCACTGTTTAGAAGGGACAGCTGGTGACAATCTCGTTATTACAGAACACAAAGTGTCAGTGGACTGCAGGGTACCCATTGGCTTCAACTAGTTACTCCTGATTTACACTGATGTAGGCAAGAGCAAAATCAGCCCCCTGGAATCAAATTCTCTGGGCTGCCCTTTGCTGTTACCGGGCCATGACTTTTAAAGGCGAGTTGGTTTTCCGAACCTGCTTATACTTACCATCAGATCCTGTAATTTCTCCTTAACACTAGCTGTATCACTATTTAAAAAACAGTTTCCCTCTATTTAGAGTAGCTACATAGGCCTGACTGTGAAAAAGAAAGGGCTAAAAACCTGCTACATTCACCCCCAGAGTTCACAGGCAGCTTTGCCAGTTCTCATGATCTTATTGTGAGTGTCACCATATTTAGGGTTTATTTAAGTTCCAGCTCCTGGCGAATCCCAGCATTTATTGAACAAGAAAGCAAGTTTCTAGCCTCAGTTGCTGCAGAGAAAAGCTTGGAGAAGGGGGCTGAGTGTGCCCTGCAGGGGCAGAAACAGGAAGAGAAAGAAGTCAGCGTTTATTTTTTAAGATCCCCTGATTCTTAAGCCAATCTCATGATTCTTTGGGACCTAAACATGTTATTTTGTGAACTGTTGGGGATTGGCAATACTGTACAGGCCTTAGGGGTTATAGCTGCATGCTGGTGCCTCCTCCATGTGTCTGTTAACAAGACCCAGGACCACAACTCACCCAGCCTCTGCGGGGTTTTCCTACCTCCTGCACCCATGACAGCCTGCATCTTCTAGCTGTTAGCCTCTGGGACCATCCTCCCTTCTTCCCCACTATGATTTGAGCTAATGGAGAGATAGGTCCTTTGGCTCCGGTGGCAACATTCAGTTCCCTAGATAGGTGGTGCAACGGCCTGTGCTTCCCCTGTGAAGCAATCTATTGCCTAAAGTATGTGTCTGCGAATAACATTTATTGTGTGTTTGGCCTGAGCTCAGCAACCCTGCATGTCACTGCCTGGCCCCGCTGTGAAGCCAAGTTACCCTGGCTCTACCTGTTACAGGGTCTGCTTTAGTGAGTAATCAGTAGCATCTGATGGAAAATGACCCAAATGAAATTCTGATTTTAAAAAGAGAGGGAAAGGATGATTCCCTCCACAGTCCTCAGTGCTGACAACCAGCCATATTCACTCACCCTTCCCTTTCAGTCAATACTGAATGTATGCCAGAGCATGGTACAAAGGCATACTACATTCTGGAGGGGCCATCCCATGGGGTGAGACTTCAAATGGAGAGTCTGCTCACTTAGGGATGCTGATGATCAAACTGAGTATTTCTAATGACTAGGCAGGAATAGACCCAGTGTTCTGTCACTTTCCAAATGGGGTGATTGCATTCTGCCTACCCACCTTCCCCCTGCAATTCCAGCTGGGAATGGTGCCCAGCTTTACTTTGGCTCATAACATTTTGCCATGCACTCTCAAACAGCTGCTGTGTTTCACCCCAGAGGTGGTAACATTTTGAAATGTATGTAGGTTGTAAAGCACTTTGGGATAAAATGCAATGTGCAAACGTGAGCCATTATTCACCCCATAGCACCAGTCCAGCCTCAGCGACAGAGAGGAAATCCAGCACCAGAGCAGCTGTACAGCCTGAGAAGCACCTAAACCAGGAAAGTAGTGTCTGCATCACAAGGGAAACCTGCAGTGTAGGGAGCTTAATGAGGTGGGGCCACAGAGGTGTCTCACTGCTGACTTAGGAAGGGTGGGCGCATGATGGGGCCAGTGTCCAAATGCAAAGGGGGAGTAATCACTGACGAGTCGGCTGTCAGCACAAACTGCCCTGGCCAGGGGTTGGGGTTTTAACCTGGCTATTTTCCTTCCATGCAGTTTTATAGGTAGTAAACTCTAAACCATATAACCCAGACTGGGCAGCTCTTCCATTTCCCCAGAGCATCCATTCCTAGTAGCAAAACACCCTCTCTGTCTCCCCTGTGGGAGTACCTAGCTCTCTTTTAAGATGCTCAGCCTAAACCAGTTTAGTTGCAGCTAATTAGCTCCCAGCTGGAATTGCCTCCTTGGATGGATCCTGAAATCTAGATGGGAATTAAACCACTAAACCCCAGGGTGCTGTCTAGCTTGCCTTGGTGGGGCAACCACTGGAATGTCTTCTCCTTCTTCCTAATCCAGATGTAATAATTTCAACACAACTACTCAACAGGAGTAAGGTGGCAGAATGGGCCCCACAGATTTTAAGTCACATATAAAAGAATTTAAAAAACGTCAGTCAGGATTGATGAATAATACATGATCTTAATAAAAGCACCAACATACTAAAATAAAATAAAATAAAATAAAATATATCTGCTCTTCTCGTCCCTAACAGCCATCAGAAGAACTGGCCTTGTGAGCTTTCTAATAAATTCTTGCTCTCTTTCCACCCAGAAATATCACAAAAATAGCCTTTGTTTGGCTGGAACAAAGTTGTGCCCTGAAGCATGGGAATGAAATATAGGCAAAGTTTTCCTAACCTCAAAAATGTTTTGATTTGAGATTTGGGAGAAAGTTTAGGTGCTTCTTATTCTACCTGAGCCAGATCACACATCTGTTGTTTAGGTCTGCTTGGTATAGACACAATAGCTTGGTTGAAACCTGGAGATGTAATGGGTCACTGGATCAGAGAGATACAAAGTCATTGCCATCTTCACCTAAGCCACTGTAAGACACAAATAGAATGTCTGAAGCTAACAAGGAACATCAATATTGATTTGTGTATGGATTTGCAACTCTTTATGAATGACCACTTTATTAGGCCCTGTTCCAGGAGTACGCTGAAGTACATGATTTAGTCCATCTCTATTCAGGACAGCACTTGAGCACACACTTAGCATTAAATATGCGCTGATCCTGTTCGGGGACATTTTGTGAATTGGAGTCTTAGAGTCTTTATATACATATACATAGGGGAAGGGATAGTTCAGTGGTTCGAGAGCATTGGCCTGCTAAACCCAGCATTGTGAGTTCAGTCCTTGAGGGGGTCTCTTAGGGATCTGGGGTGAAATCAGTACTTGGTCCTGCTAGCAAAGGCAGGGGGCTGGACTCAATGGCCTTTCAGGGTCCCTTCCAGCTCTATGAGATAGGTTTATCTCCATTTTTTAAAAACTATATAAATATTACATTACAGTATCAAAATGTTATGTATATGTATGTGTGCCATTTAGATATATTTTCAGTCCTATGACACGGAAAATAAATTTTCATTTTATATGCATTCAAGAGTACCAATAATAGTTTGTAATTAAGTTATTAATTGTATAAGAAAAATAACTACGTTAGTTAATCCAGCTCAGATATTTAAGGTAAAACTGTTAGCCTCTTACAAGCTATGAACAACATACCATGTGTTTAGGAACACAGCAATGCATAGACGCGTGCCTGTTCTCAAATACCCTCTTCTGCTTCTTTGCCTCTCAGGGATAGTGCTTTCCGCTAATTTAATTACTTGCAAAACCTTTGGTCATTAACACCCAACCTAAAGTCTGTTGCAGGTCACAGACTATTAAAAAAATAAACAATCTCTGCTCCCTAAACAAAACTGCATTTAGCAGCAGATTCGATCAAATCCGCAACACCATTGGGGGAAGCCTATTGGCATTGTGTTCACTCTGTATCAATTTCTAGTGGCTACAGCATTCTTAATTCTTTGCCCTTTAACTCTGTATGGGGTTTCTAGACACAATGAAACATCCCAGAGGTAGCTGCATTTAGATGATGGTTGGAGAGATATTTGTGTGCACATGAGGCCAAGATGTCTAGTCGTGAAGGTGAAATTCACCTTTGTGCCGAGGGCCAAACCTATGCACCACAGAACTCCTATGGAAACCCTCCAAATAGTGAGACTTAAGTGCAGAGGAGATTTTGGATTGGCGTTCTGCACAGGGGTGGATTTCACCCTAATCAAGGCTAACTCCCATTGACTGCTAAGCACTTTGGGGTATACAGATGTAAAAGCCACATGATGCTCATTAATTATCATTACCATCAGGAACCTTAACAAGACATCTGCATTTGCTCAAAGTCCGTCTAAAAGTTTTTGCATCTGTCTTTTATGGGACTCTCTCTAGGAGGGGGTAGCTACAGATGTTCTACAGAAATCCAAGGATTGAGATATATTTTTGTTACCTTCCTTTTACCATATTCTGGAATGGGTTCCATTAGGGACAAAATGCAGCAGCTGCTCCACCTCCTTTGCACAGCCCACCCCAAGACAACATAAATAAGCCACAATCTGCTTTGCAAATTTTGCCTCTTGGAGCAGGGCTAGTTAGAGAATGATACATAACTAAACCTGAATGCATGTGTTCACACAGAGATATCCCTCTCAGGCTGCCTGTAGTAGGGATATTTTATGGCTTTCATAATATTTTCTGGGTTTTGAAATGCAAAGCATATGTTTAATATTCTCTAAATTTACATATTGCACTTGCTGGAAGTTTTGCTCATTCTGGCCCCAGCATAAACTTCCCTTTTAAATACAGAGCCAGGCAGAGAAAGAGACAGATACCGAGCTCTACCATCACAGCTTGCTGGCAGCCCTGCTACTGAAATCCAAAATTGCTGGGTGTGCTCCTCACCTGCTTTGATTTTATGAGGCAATAAAAGTTAATGATTTCCTTGATGACTAGATAATCCAAATTAACATCCAAACAAAGGATAGAAACTTGACAGCCTGCAGATCATGGAAGAGGAGAATGTAAACAGTTGGAAATGCTCCATATTCTAAACCAAATTAATCCAGGGAGTAAAACCATTGAAGTAGATTGGATGAGTGTGGCCCTCCACAATCAGGAGTGGGGGAGAGCATGGTTTGTGAGTAACAGACTATAAAAATACAGAAGCAAAGCAGGTTTCTTTGGTCTCTGCAACCAACATGCAGCAACCTATCAAAACCAAGTCACCCGTTTGGTTCAGATACTGCATGCCTATTGTACTCCAATGCAAGGTGCTCAATCCTGCATCTCTTGTCCAGGTAGCCAACTCACCTCTACAAGGGGTGCAAGATCAGGCACTTTGTTATGGTTTGACATTTATGGAAAACCAGTTGCAGCCTGTCTGATGTGTAGATTGTGAGCTTTCTAGGGCAGGAGCTTTCTGCTTTGTTCTTTGTATGGTATCTCGCACAATAGGGCCCTGATCCTCTGGTCAGGCTCTAGGTGCTGTGATAATACAAACCATCAATAATAGTAAAATTAAACTAATAAACATTTGTGGTTTGGGGCATTGGGGAATTTTGCCGAAGTTTTGTTGTGATACAGAATAAGCTAGACGTGTTCCACCACAGGCATTTCATTAACAACCTTGGGAAAGATGGATTGTAGAGATACAGGGGAATGAAAGAGACAAGTAGATGAATAAAAGCTGGATACAGAGCAGTACTGAGCTCCTGCAAATGCAGCTAAATGTCAATGGACCTGATTCTCTTCTACTGGAAATCCAAACTCTATTTAAGCCAGCAGAGCTAAACTAGTGTCAAATGGGCATCGCATGAGATCAGAATCAATCCCATTGGGAGTTTCAGGATCAGGTCCTAAAGGAACCAGTCAAATAAGTTCATGCACACCGAAAAGACCTGTAGTTCCATCCTAATCCTACTATATTGAATAATAGTTTCCCCAGTTTACAGGCAGGCTGGCTTCTTTTCAATACTATAGTTTTCTAAGACAACCAAGGACAGTGTGGAACTGAACAGAATCTCAAGAAGAGTGTCTATGTCTGTCAACACACAGCATGGGACATTTTTTTCAACAGGACAAAATGACAGATGGTGATCAGAACAACCACTGGGCTTGAGAATGCTTAGAGATGCAGACAGGGCTGGTGCAACCATTTAGGCGAACTAGGTGGTTGCCTAGGGCGCCAAGATTTGGGGGCACCAAAAAGTGGTGCCCCCCCAAATTTTTTAAATGGTTGCAGCCGCTGCTGCTGGAGGAGCTGAGCTGCCGGCAGCAGCAGCTGCCTGCCGCCGGCAGCCACAGCTGCCCGCCGCCAGCAGCCCAAGGTGTCCCCCGGGTCAGGGTGCCACCAGTCAGCACGCTCCTGAGGTCAGTGCGCCACCGCCGCAGCCCGGCAGCCTGGCAGCCCAGGGTGCCCCCCCGCCCCCGGGGTCAGGGAGCCGCGAGATCCGCGCATGGGGCAGCGAAATGTCCCAGCGCCTAGGGTGCCAGAAACCCTAGCGCCGGTCCTGGATGCAGAATATTTTAGGGCTTTACAATTTAGCTTTGTTTTAAGGGTCTGAAAAGTTCAGAAAGGTTCTAGGGTGAAGTGGATCCTCTACCCCAGCTTTTAAATTCTGGGCTCACACCAAAATACTAAAGCTGGGCCTGACTCAGAAGCCCTGAGCTGGACATGCTCAGACTTTGTGGGAAGTTTGGATCCAGATGCAAACATCATCTCTCATGCCCATACCTGTAGAATACCACAGGAAAGGCTGCTCTTGTGAGACTCCTACCCAGTACTGGCCATTAAAGTGTTGGAAATCACACCAGAACACCTCTTCACGGGAGGCTCCCAGCTCAGCTTTGCAAACTCAGGCAGCTGGATGAGATCAGCTGAACCACTAAATGAAATCAGTGGAAGGACTCCCAGAACCAGATTTTGAAGGTATTTAGGCACATAAAAATACAGACAGTGCCTACTGGAATTTTCAAAAGCGCTTAGGTGCCTAACTCCCACTAGACACCTATCTGCATCTATAGATGCCTAAATACCTTAAAAAATTTGGCCCCTCCTTTGTCTTCACTCAGCATGAGTGTCTTTTCCCCTCTATGCCAGTGTCTGTAAGCCCCAGGAGCTACGTTATTGCATTGTCCAAAGACAGTAAAATTGTTTAATGCAGAGAGATCATAGGAATGTTCATGGCCTTTTTGCAACCAGAGCAGAATGGGATAGGAGTCCTGGAGACCAGCATTTCTCTGCCTAGAATGGCCCAGCTCCTCCCTACCTGCCTCCAGCTGGTGCCAAGTATGTCCATAAAGAACCACACATTCATATTATAGAAAACACTGATATAATTAGAGATTTAATGAATGCTTTTCAAAATATTGGGGATTTGTTAGGTCTCTCATTACACATTTTAACAAGCGTGTTCTCCATGAAGGGGTTTCTGTGTCCCGAGGCAGCATACAGTGCACATTGTGCCGTGCATTGCTTTGATTAGGACTCATTTTTATTGAGTAATAGATTAGAAATGCACATAAAACCCCCAGAAATGGCCTGGACTTGTGTGTCAGGGCCATTCTAAATCTGCACAATGCTTTTCAGCCATGTCTTTTCCCTCTGATTCTGCTGCAGGAACCTCAACATGATTGGTGCGCTTGCACCCAGACTCCAATCATATTACAGTTTCATCCAAGCACCTTGTTTCTTGCTAAAAGAATATACACATTCTGCATGTTTAAAGCTAGGAGTGTCCCTAGCAGATAGCATGATGCAGGGGCCAAAGCAGGGAGCTAGGAATCAGGACTTCTCACTGAGCTCTGTTCCTGGAAGAGACAGTGACCTGTTCTGTGACTCTGGCCAAACCACTTAGTGCCCCATGACTCAATTTCCCCCCTGTAAAATGGAGACTATAACACTTATCCTTCCTCTGTAAACTGCTTTGCACTCCTTATAGGCAAGTTGCTCTCTATATATTAATAAATGTTGAATTATTAATCGTTGCAGGATTGAAAGAGCCAGTGGAAATGTGCATTGCTTTCTGCCTTATCTGGAGACGCTAGCACTGCATGTGGTGGGCTGCCATGAATTGCAAAGCCCACCATTTTACTCTGATTTGAAACAATGGCAGTTAATAATGTGCAGGTCAATAAGATTCAGTCGGCCTCTGACTCCCATTGAAACCAATGGGAAAACTCCTTCTGGCTTCAATAGCACAGGATCAAGGCCACTATGTTAGACAGAGGAAGAGTGAACCATCTGTTCATATGTCAGAACCACTGCCACGCTGCAGCTTGCTACCTCATATACTCTGTCCCCTAAATCACTTGATTTCCAGAAGACCACAAAGCATCCTCATAACAATGTTCCTCGACCACATCATGCACCTTCCCCCGGGGAAGCGACATTTACTGGATGTACAGGCATTATAAAAAAATTTTTTTAGATCTCATCCCCAGGGGACAATTACAATCAATCACACTCATATTCAAATCCAATTTGCTGCCAAGAAATTTACAGACCAGCAGGATTTACACATGAAGAATGCCTGTTCATAAAGCACGTATTAGATGGAAAGGCGAAGACCCTGGTATGAAATTCTGATTTGTCATTGATTTTTAGGGGCAGTAGTTTCCTCTTCACTCACTGGCCACATTCTTGTGGAACACGTGCCTGGACTGGGACAAAGACAATTATACAAGATTCCAGTTAACTGGCTTATGGTTATGTTTATTGTTAATATATATTGTGTTGTAAATGCAGATATTGCGCCAGTGAGGGCTGTATAAGCACCTGAATAGAATAATCAAGAGCTAAAACATGCTAAACCCCTGCTCATAGTTTAAAGGCCCTAACACAGGTACAGCTCAGTGGCACTTGGCCTTTTGAGCTAACAATGCTTCACCAGCTAGGAGAGTTTGGCAAGTTTTGTTGAAGGAAGGTCTAGAGGGGATTTGGTGCGTACTGATTAAGAGACTGTTCCAAATGTAAGATATGAAGGTCAGAGCAAGTCAAGAAGACAAAAGTGATCCTATGAGAGCTACGGGACTCAGAACTGATTCTTCTTGATGCACGTAAGAGCCGGAAACCTGGCTTCCAAAGCACAAAGGTCTCAGTACAACTACACACTTACTTCTATACACATGCTTAAACTTACCATGCTCTTAAGTGCTTTGATAGTTTTGGGCCTAAGCCCACGGAGGAGAGAAACTGAGTAGTAGATGGGACTGCTCACATGCTTAAAGCTAAGTGTGTGCTCAAGGCGCTCTGATGAATGGGGCCTAATGGAAGATCAGAGAAATTGAACTCATAGGAGAGGGCACAGTTAGTCAGGTTCATTGTAGCAATCTTTCAGCTGGGTCTGAACTGAAATACTTGGCAGTGGCCACCGAGTACTTGTGGTGGGTTTCTAGACTGCAAAGACTATAGGCCTAGTCCAACAGGGTAGCACCCTTGTTCACTGAGAAATTCCAGTACAGTCACATCCTCAAGATCTGACAATCCTCTGTCAGATCACAGGAGAAAAGTTAAATTGCAGCATGTTTGACATATACACACACAAACAACCCAAAGCAAAACAAATAACAGAACAAATAGATAACGAAAGTCCCAATCCTCTGCATCCTCAGATGTTCAGCTTTGGTAAAGCACCAGCTATTACTTTCACAATACTTGCATTCATTACCTTCCTTAAAAACAGTGCACTGTGTCTGGAAAACAGGAAGTAAGCCATAAATCTCTAGTTTAAAAGCCATCTGAAGCCTGTGGACCAGATATGTTCTCAATCAGTAGTCAGGCAGTAAATAAACATTTATATACAGCAACTGCTCTAAACCAGCCTGACCTCCGGCTATTATAGGGCACATAAAGAGGAAATTTGTTTAGTCCCGTAAAAGCCCAGGCAATATATCAATAGATTATTAAAAATGGAAACAATGTAGGCTAATGGATTATATTGATTTTAATAAGCATAAGTATATGGGATGCAAAGATAAGAGTAATATATTACATCCTACCATGCTCACCTTTTGAGGGTATCTCCTAAAATTAACTGAAGCTAGCTTCATTAAAAATGTAAGGTACCAGATTTTCCCTTGACAAGCTGACACATTTTTGGCCAAGGGTTTTAAGTAAATTGGGGATTTTGCCTTTCATTTTTGTCTGTGACTCTTGAATGCAGTAGATAAGTTAAACATGTGGAGGGAGAGAGAGAGAGGACAGAAGAATTTTCAAGCAATTGTCAGTTTTCAGAAGACTTGCTAAGTGAAAATGCACTTATGCTGCTGGTATTTTCCATTTCATATGGAAGCTATGGCAGTTCTCTTAAACAGTAGCTCCTATATTTCACACATTAATTCTTCATTTATAATCTAGCTATTACTGGAGGTTTGGATCTAATTTTCCCAAAGTGACCTCTGCGTTTGAATCCCTTTAACACATGTGTAGTCCCAATACGGTCAAGTTACTCATTCATTTGCAGGAACAAGGGGCGAATACTACAGAGAGGGCTGTGATTTGCAGAGTTTCTAACAATGCCCAAACCCAGTAATGCCAGCGATGGTGCAAAAATAATGCATTTCTAGAAGATTTCCACATCCAAATATTGTGGATAAGTTGGGATAAGCTATGAAAGTCTGGATGCTTCTCTGACTATTTTGAAATTTGTCCAGTGTTGGTTATAATATTTCTTTTCCTCTGTAATTCCAGCAATGGGCTTTATTTTTCAGAGATGATTCTTACTTGAAAACCCTAATTGTTCACCCTTGCTTTGCCTCAGTAGCTCAGACAACATTCAGCATTATTCTGAAAAATTACTTAGTTTTTTCCACCAAGTAGAAGGCTTTTGGAAGTTTAGGAATCTTACAAGTCAGGGGTTCCCAGGGACCATAGGACATCAAGGCTTAGCAGAAATTAAGCCGACTGCAGCCCTGCACTTAAAATCAAATCAGTAACAGCTCTGCAACTGGCTCGTAGGTGTGGAGGAAAGTATGAAATCTATGAAAACATTCTCAACTTCACCTTAAAAAACAAGTGCATTCAGATCATATTTTAGTAAATGTAATTACACGTCTAATCTATTTTAGTGATTATAAATAAATGGATTACACGCAAAAATCTTGTTCAGCACTAATGGAAACCCAGACATTAACTCTTAGGCCTTTCATCCAGTTGAAAGGAATATTCTCGGTCAGCTGCAATAAGTGTGTATTTCTTAATAAGTATTTCACTGCTCAGTTCAGTGATCCTAAATTCACATTTGTCTCAAAGTTCATACAAGTACATGGAAATTTCTGATTTCAACATTTCTTCACCAGTTATGATAAAATATGAAAAAGTAAATATTTTTCTTGTTGATTTTCTTTCTAGTGAGATTTCTGAATGGAGTTATTCAGCTCCAAGGGATAAAATTCTGCCTTCAGTTATGGATGCACCATTCCCACTGACTTGTGCTAGAGTCATGCATATGTTTGAGAGTCAAATTCAGCCTTTGCTGTATGTATTACTCATTTTGCTGGTTATTGCTCACTTTTGATCATTTATTATTAGTCTTTTTACAAAATAGGACTACATAAATACCACACCATTCAAAAGAATGATTTCCCTGAATACACTTTTAACTGAAAAAAAGAAACGCAACAGCAATACAGATAGCAGAAAAGGCCTGTACCTACCCTTCCATAGATGATACTACAGCAATAATAAGCATTAGCTTTAATATAGCACTTCAATGTCCAAAGCACTTTTCATGGGACATGTCTGTAAGATGGGTAGGTATTATTATTCCCGTTGTACAGAAGGTGAATCTCAGCCATATATTAAGGCCAAGTATTTTATAGCTTCACAGATTTTAATGTCAGAAGCAGCGGTGACTCCAGGCACCAGTGCTCCAAGCGTGTGCCTGGGGCGGCAAGCCACAGGAGGCACCCTGCCAGTCCCTGCAAGGGCAGCAGTCAGGCAGCCTTCAGTGGCTTGCCTGTGGGAGGTCCACTGGTCCTGCGGCTTTGGCAGCCTGCCTGCCATGCGTGGAGAGGCAAAAAAGCTAGAGCCACCCCTGGCCAGAAGGGACCATTGTGATCATTTAGACTGATCTCCTGCATAACACAGGCCTGAGAACATCACCCAGTAATTTCTGCACCAAGCCTAAAACTTCTGTTTGAACTATTATAGCTTAATTTTTAAAAAGACATCCAGTCATGTTTTAAAAGCTTTACATGATGGAGAAGCCTAGGTACAAATGTTCCAGTGGTCTATTACCCTCGTTGTTTAAAACTGGCCCCCCGATGACACGCGCCTTTAATTTTGGGTGGCCAGTTTGAGATTCTTTTCAGCCATAACAAACACCCACAACTCTAACTAAAGTCAGTGGGAGCTGCAGGTGCTCTGCACCTCTGAAAATCAGGATCTTTCCAGGTGTCTCATATGGAGGCCCCTCCAAAAAATCAGAGTCCGCTTTTAAAAATGTGGTTGCAAGTGACCTGACCAAGCCCACACAGGTGGTCAGTGGCAAAGCTTGTCCTAGAACCCAGATCTCCAGCCCCCAACCTAATCTACTAGATGACGCTGCTTGCTCACAGCATACCTCCTAAGGGAAACTAGTGTTATAATGCACTACTTGAAGCTCTTACAGAATGTTCATCCCACTCATGAGTCCCTGGTTGCTTGGAATGAAAATTCAGTCCAATATTTATAGCACAGTTCAGCCAAGTCCAAAACCCTAAATAGGAACATCCATGAAATTTAGAGAAATTCAGATCTAACTATGGCCCATTTTCTAATTCATAGTCAGAATGTGCCGCAGTCATTTTATTGTAATGATCAGACGCTACTTAAAAACAAGCAAATGCAGTGGGATGACCAGATGTCCCGATTTTATAGGGATAGTCCTGACTTTTGGGTCTTTTTCTTATGTGGGCTCCTATTACTACTCCATCCTGTCCCCTTTTTTTGCATTTGCTGTCTGGTCACTCTAAAGTGCAGAGCAAACCTCAGATGTTTAAGATTAACATCTGGAAGTCTGAAAACATATGGGACAATGGCACAAACTACCTGAACCTCCTGAGTTTGTAACAATGGAGTGGAAGGGTTACAAAACAGGTTCTCTCTTGGTTTCTCATCACTCCCAGTTTTGGTTCTGTCTAGACACTGGAAGTGAAAACAAAAAGTATCCAAAACTTTACAGAACTTTTGTTCAGACCATTGAGTTTGCTTAAAAAAACTGGGCAGAGATTTGAGTTGGTGTCCTATCTTCTATGTATTGATTCACCTACATTCTTTCCAACTTCAGGGAATAAAACTAACCTTTACGTGACCTTCCATTTACCAGAAACTTTTTGTCTATTTTTTTCCCATAGCACAAAAAAGGTAATTTGTGACATTTTTAATGTCATGCTTCTTACTGAAATAATAATTTGTGATGGTTGATAATGGGTGATTTGCAGTTTCCAATGGCTGTAGTCTCTTCCTTTGCAACATGGTGTTCTACTTGTTTTCTGAGGAGATGGAAAGAATACAACACTGAACTTATAGCAGAGTTTACACCACTGCTGCTTGGCCCCCTAACAGTAGAAATAACACCCTTGCAAAATGCTAAATACCTCACAAATTACAGTAAACTGTAATTATAAACTACCATGTTAATGAGGTTTGATTGCCTGTTATTTGTGAGGCCACCTGTAACTGCAGTTTACATTTTATAGCACATTGAAGTTAATGATCTGTTTTGAGAAGATCACTAATAGTAAAAATGCACTTTTATGAACACTTTTCACAATTTCAATTTGTTACCTGGAAACCAAATGAGTCCACGAAGTATTTAACCTAGTCATTGTGCCTGATCCATTTGATTCCTTGCCTAACAATGCTGCTTCACTTCAGTTCTGATGCTGAGCTTTATGCAGGAGGCCTCAGCTTTCTTAATTAAGGAGAGTGGCATCTGAAGTTTTATGCTTGACCTTTAGTCAACGTTATTTTGGTAAGTCTCTAAGAGGCCTAATTGTGTCATTCATATACTTAAGGGCTAATGTAGCTAGTGGAGTAGTACAGGAGGCAATAACTAGCTTTTATGAGAGATTGCCCGGGCAAAGCTAAAGCATTTGGATAACTGCAAAAGCTGTTTATTGACACAATGCTGCAATGTCACTAACACCATTGTATTCTATAGTCCTCTACAACATGAAGAAAGCTGCAACAAAAAGCACCGGACAGAAGAAAAGACAAACCATCGATTTTCTTTCTTCGTAGGAATCCATCCAATTCTGTGTGCTCTTCTTCATAGACATTGCTTTAGGGGACATGGTTTAAGTGACTCATTTTTTGAAGGCCGGGCTAAAAAGAGAACAGTTGCTGGAGAGTTTCAGGTATATGTGGAAAAGGAGTAAAGTGATGTGGTATAGAGAATGTCAATGGGCATGTCTACACTGGGGGAAAAAAAAAACATGCCAGTGAGTCTTGGAGCCCAGCTCAACTGACTTGAGCTCATGGAGCTCATACTATAGGGCTAAAAATTGCAGTGTAGATGCTTGGACTCAGGCTGGAGCCTGGGCTTTGTGACCTGGCAAGTGGGGAGGGCCCAAGCCTGAACATCTACACTGCTATTTTTAGCCCCACAGTGCGAGCTTGGGTCAGTTGACCAGAGCTCAGACTTGCTGCCATGTAGACATACCCAAAAAAGGGAATTTGGGTGACATTTGCGAATTATCATTTGGTCAGGAATCAAGATCACTAAATCAAGTGAACATCATCTTGAGAGAGCTATGGGTAAATGCCAACTTGGGTAGACATACGTCTGCTTGCTTTGGTTGAGCTAACACACTATAGTGAGCAGTATAGCTGCAGCAGGATGGCTGGTGGCTCAGACAAGCTGCCTGAGTATGAGCCTGTCTCACGGACACATGCTCGGGTAGCCAGCCTGAGCTGCCACCCATGGCCTGTTGGCTACACTGCTCCCTTTAGAGCATTAGCTGAACCAAAGCTATCAGGTGGTATGTTCACCCAAGCTGGAAACTACACCTCTAGCTGCAATGCAGATGTACCCATAGAGGGTTATTCTCTTTCTGTGCCACCACAAGTAATTCCCGCTCCAAACTCTCCCCATCTCTCACCAGCATAAACCTAGCCTCACTTTTAGCTCTGTGCAGTAGTTTTGGAGTCAGCGCTGAGCAACGCAGCAGGTGGAGATGACACAAAGCCTGATACTTTAAGGAAGTTTGAGAGAAAGTTACCTAAGAACTGCTTCCGGTTTTGACCAGCTGAGCACAGCTTGGCCAGAGGCTCCTTTCTTCCTGGTTCCCTGGTAGACATGCTGTTTACACACCGCAAGTGTCTTGCTTTGAGTCTCAAATGTGGCAATGGACCAGATGCACACATACTGCTACCACACTGTGTATGCGGCACCCCCTCTAGTGGCTAGTCCACACAGAGGATAATTGCCTACTACTGCTGTCTTCAAATGAAGCTATTCCTATAGCTGATGTGATGGAGGTCTGTTTTGTGGTGCTGAAAATCCCTGGTTCAATATCTGCTGATGGCCCATGCAGAGGATCATTCTGCACACACAGAACAAGTCCAAAAGCCAGGCAGAGACCACTGCTTAGGGCTTAAGACTAGCCTGGTACCTAGCATCAGGTTAGCAGTATAACTAGGGCAAAGACCTCTGTTATAAGAAAAGTTCAACGCCGCTGTCATTAAGATGCAGCCTTGGGCCAGGACTGCTGAGATGCTGAGCACATTTAATTCCCATTGAGCTGAGCGTCCTGCAGGATCAGACCCATCTTTGGAGAGAGAGTGGGAGGAAGAACACAAGTGTGCCTGCTCATTCAAGTTCTTCCCTCGTATCTTGTTTCAGAACATCACCTCTGTGATAAGTTAGTCCTAGAGCCACACAGACAAGGAAAACCTGTGGAAGGTTTGGGGTTTTTTACTTGTAATCTTGCTCTTTCTTTGCCTGTCTCTGCTCTAGCATTTCCAGACGCCCAGGCCCACCTGCCATTTGATTCCTGTATTGGGCACACCGCAGAAAATGTTTGGGAACCTCTGCTTCTCATTTACGTGTGATCTCTTAATTTAATTCCAGCAAATATACATGCATTTACCTTTCAGTGCTCTGTGGAAAGGGAGTTAAAAGCTTTGCATCATAAACAGTTTGCTGCTAATATGCCATATACAGAGTGGAATATACTTAATGCATCATCTATTCAAGTTAAACATACTCAAAACTGTCACAAAATATTAACGCTGATATGAAGCTATTAGAATAAACGCCATTCCTCCCAAACAACAGGCTCTAAATGTGGATTACCAAGGTTGTTGTCAATTAGAAAGATACATTAAGGTTTTATCCCTTTTAAAAAATAAAACAAACAGGAATTTTATAGTGACAGGCACTTCAGAAAGCTGGTGTTTGTAAGTTTAAGGGCAAGTCAATAAGGCATGGCTAATTGGAGAACAAATTGACATTCATAAGCTGGTGTTTAACATGACTATGGTAAACAGGGTAATAGACATTTAATGCACTGGACAGGGCTGGTGAACAGCCGCAACCCTGGTTGAATAATGGAAAAGGACCAATTGAGCAAATTCGAAGTGCAAACAATCTGATTTCAATCTGCTTAGCGGGGATCATTGACAAGCTCATAGCTATTATAGACTCATTCGGGATGTTGTCTTTAAAGAATGCGTCTGTCATCCAAAAGAGAACAGAAATCTACATAATGGCAAATGAATCCGGGTTACTAAGTGCACATAGTGATAAGGCTCAGGAGGGTAAATACGAATGGCCGTTTAGAGCTGATATATATCTGAAACAACAGCAAGCAATCAGCAAGCAATTGGCCAGCATATTACTTAATGGTGTATTATCTTATTATAAAAGTTATGAGTTATGTAAAACAAAGGACCCACGATGCTGGGTTTGCTCTTAACACAGAATTCTCTTGTCCTTGTAAGATGTGCTGTCTTTTGTAGTATGCTTAACAGGAATGCATTTGGG
This sequence comes from Chelonoidis abingdonii, assembly GCF_003597395.2. NCBI lineage: Eukaryota > Metazoa > Chordata > Testudines > Testudinidae > Chelonoidis > Chelonoidis abingdonii. Next base: position 4,516,359 of record NC_133791.1, read on the forward strand.
GGAATTTTTTGGAACCCAATTTAAAATAGATTCATAGATGTTAAGGCCAGAATGGACCATTATGATCATCTAAGTCTGACCTCCGGCAGAGCACAAGCCAGAGAATTTCATCCAGTGATTCCTGCATCCAGTCCATAACTTCTGGATGAGCTACAGCATATATTAGGAACTCATCCAGTCTTGATTTAAAGATGTCAAATGATGACAAATCCACCCTATTCTTGGTAAGTTGCTCCAATGATTAAATACCCGTATTATACATTATTATTATTATACGTGCTAGGTTGAGAGAGTTTGACCCTTTGAGTTCTCTTTAAGGGTGGCTGGAGGGCTTGAAGAGGTGTTGGGAGGAGGGGGGGAGTGGAGAATTGACATCTACTCGTTCTTCAGCTAGCCTGTAGCAGTCAGTGGTAGCACTGAGATTGTTGGCCAGGGAGAGTAGCGGGAAAAGCCTGGAGCACAGAGAGATGCCCCACCAGACAGCAGTGCCTGAAACATGAATGGTATGGGCTTCAAAACAGAGAGGCCTAGACCTGAGCTGGAAGAATAAATTCAGCTCTCTCACTTAAGAGCTTCAGATTTAAACCCTAGGAGTCAAGGGTATGAAGAATAGAAAAGAGATAAGTGTCCCCTTGGTCTTCGGGCAGAAAATAAGATGTTTGAAGTACAGAGAGAAAGCATGACAAAGAGAGTAGATAAATAGATACTGGGGAATGAAGAGGGAAAAGGAACTACCCTAGTGCAAAGAAATCAGCAATCACAATGAAAAACTGAGCATTTTCTTCCCACAGTCATTATGTTAGCCAAGATATTTATAGAATTTCCCCTATTAGGAATATGGCAAAGATCAGACTAAAGGTAAACAGTGAATGTCCATGTTTTAATGGCATCCTTTGTTCCACTTGGGGAGAGGATCTATAGAAACAATCAGCCCTATCACTCATGCTGCAGCCATTGCCACCCATGGATATTTTTCAATAAGCGGAAGGCTTCAACCTCTTTACTGAAAGAACGGGGTTGATACTAGAACCAAAAATTGGATGGGAGAGTGGAGTCTTCACAAAAATTCAATTGAAATTTTGCCCATGTTTTCTTTTTCCTCAAAACTGCAGTCAAAATTTTAAAATTTGGAATTTTTTGACCAGCTTTTCAGTCACGTATTGTCCAAAACTGATCGGAGTAGGTGGTATTTATTTGCTTAGTCACGGCCTAAGTTTTATTGCATTTTTATTCCACTGCTTGCTAATAACTATTTCCCATTGTAATGAAAGCTCCAAGCCCAGCATTCAGGGGATAACTACGAACTGACGCTGTCAGAACCTTGAACCAAAAAGGGATGTAACTGGGCTAACTAAGGTCTCCTTGTAGAATATCTAACTACAAGAACATACTGGGGGGGCAGGGAGAGAGAGAGAGAGAGTGTGCACCATGCAGGTTAAAACCCCATTCTTTAAATTGTCTAGCATCTAATAATATCGGGTAATGAGTCAGACAGACTTCCTTATTTTCAGTCCTTAACTTCAGCAACCAAAACAACAGTTCACACTAACAATTAATACTAACAATTAACATTGTGTCTCTGTCTAAAATTAACAAAGTCCAGCCATTAATCAAGTAACATCATGTTCTTTCCCCCATTTTGTCTGTGACGAATTATTTTATCATCCTATCATGTGGGGCAAAAAGAGAGATGGGGGTTGCTGTGCACTTCCAAACCCCCTTTTCCAAGATTATTGTGCATTCTCCAAAAGCCCAGTCCCAGTGGAGAGACCACTTTACCGAGGGTCAGTAATGAGCTCCATATGTCATTTGACAAGGCCATGATCTCTGCTTTAACTCCCCTCGATTTGTCAGCTGCATTTGACACCCTTGACCAGGAGACTCCTTTAGAATGCTTGGGGAGCTTTTTCTTTTGTTAGATTCTCAGAGGCTGTTCTTTCTTGGTTTCATTCATTGCTTAATCCAAGTCTACAATTTATGGCTACAAATAATTCCTTCTCAAACACTTACTTGCAGTGTTACAGAGTCCTTTGGGGGCTCCCTTCTAAACTCTTTGTTCTACCTTGTTTACATATTGTCTTTTGGTTCTAATTTCTATCCCCAAAAGTTTGGGTCACTGTTACACAGATATCAAACAACCCTATCATTGCACAGAAATCATTGCCAGGGTCATTTGTTGCTCTTTGGGACACTTTCAACCTGATTTTTGCCTCTGTTATTCTGGTTTCATGCTGGTGATACTCCATTGGCTTCGGGGGAGTTACTCGTGATTTACATGAGAATAAGGGAGTTCAGAGTCTGGCCCAAAATTGTCAGAAGACAAAAATACTGTTTTAATCCCATACCCCCACTGGTATCATCCTCCCTACTAGTGACTGCATAAAACCTTCTCCTTTCCCATTCTAATCGTTGCCTCCTCTTCAGAGTCTTGGATCCTGTCCAATCCCAATTTAGCCTTTGAAGACTCACTTAAATAGACCAACAAGACACTTTGTGTCATTGCAGAAATATTTTCCTGCTCAGACGTGTTGCCCAAAATAGATCTGGGAAGATTTCTAGATGTCTCTATATTAGGGATGGATGAACCAGAATGGATAAAATAAGCTGCAGCCCTTTGCCAGTGAATGGGCAAGCTTTCTCCAAGCAAGTCTTGGGGGCTCTTGTTAGCCAAAACCTGGGTCTCTGATGAACAGGATGGTAGCGGCATTACTAATACACAAAATTTTGCTTTGTAGTATAGAAAAAAAAAGTCACAAACATTTTCTCTCTCTGAGTTTGTGAATGAGTGTGAGAGAGAGAACTCCCAGTAGAGTGTGTTCCCTACAGATAACCTAATTTAGTTTTGCTGGTATATATGGGCCATAAGGTTAATAAGACTGATATTTGCCCGAGTCTCTTAATGCCTGCAAATTAACTAACCACACACAGCTAAATGGTGGAAACACAGTTGTGAAGGATGCTTTCTCTGAAGCATTGACTCATATAATTGATGACAACAGTTTACTTTTGAATTGGTCCCTGTTAGATATATAGGGAGGCTATATGAATTGCATATCCTCTATTGCTAAGCGACAGCCACGATTAAACAGATGCTCACCAGGGTATTATCCCTTATGCAAACAAATGATAATTTCCTTCATAAGGGGCCTGACTCATGAGAAATTACATATGTGTGCGCTGTGTGATTTGCAATGGAGATCTTACTCACAAGACAGGACACACTGGGCCCCTCGCTTACACTAGAGTAAATCAAGAGTTACTCCACTGAAGTCAGCGACATTTTCACATTTGTAAATCTGGCGTAAGTGAGAGAAGAATCAGGTTCATGCTGTGTACCTGATTCCGATAGAAAAAGCAGAGGATGGGCAATCAAGAGTATCTTAAAGGACATTTGCAAGAGTTTCTTCAGGATCACAGTGACAAGTTGAGTTCAGATGTAAGCATGAGGAAATAGGCCTTCTTGGTCATCAAATGATGTCTGTGATCATATATGTATTCCCATGCTGAATTTATATGGAGTTTTAGCCACTGAAAGGAGCCAATGAGCAAACGGCACAGCCCTCACTGATGTCTGGCTAGCTGCAACAAGAATTTGGCTTGCTTTATTCCCAGGTTGAATTTGGCCCAGCAGGCAACCCAGAGGTCAGTAAGAGACTTCAGTCAACTGATCCAACACAAGAGATTACCAATAACGAACAAAGATCAACAGACAAATACGAAGGACGTATAGTCCCATCATTAGGGTACTGGACTGTGATTCTGAAGACCAGGGTGCAAATCCTTGCTTAACCACAACCTTCTTGTCTGACCTTACATACTTCATTTAATATCTCTGTTCCCAATCTATAAAAATGGGGATAAAACTGCTTACCTCACAGGAGTGTGGGGAGATTAAAGACAGTGAAGGCTGTGAGGTGCTCAGATACCATGATAACAGGGGCCAGATAAGGACCAGAGATAGAGAGAGAAACAGCCTCCTGTGGTTTTTTGAGACATTAATTTCTGAGAATCCACCCATTACCCAAGAGGAAAATGGTCTATATACTGCCAAAAAAGGCTCAGGAAAAGGAGTGGCATAGGCCATATGGCAGCCCTCAAAATAATTAGGCTCATTAAAAAAAATATATAGGAAAATTTTGGCTAAAAAAAAAAAAAAGCAGCGTGTCCATTAAAGCTGCAGTTTACATGGGTTTTATAAGAGGCACTCCAGCAACCACAGCTTTTTCATTAAAAGCAGCAAATATTTAAAGCTGCTTTTAAATAAAGCACAAAGTGTCCACTTGCAGGTTAAAGTGATGCTGGGGCAAATTCATCTTGGGTGTAAATCTACTTATATGGATGGATTTGCAGCAAGGACCAATTTGGCACAATAAGTCCTGAATGAACATTCTTCTTCTACATGTTGTATTTTTCCAGGAGATTCTCTGATATACTCCCATTTTTTCCCCTTACAAATTCAAGTTCCTCCTTAAATTTCACTTACCATAGTGACCCATTCCTGACTAGATCAGCTGGGGAAAGGGGGCTCAAAGGAGTTGTTCCTCATTTCCTAAGGTGTCATGGCCTCCAAAGTACTCCCAACCCTAGTGGGACAGGGAGTTTGGGACTCAGATCAAGACAGTGCTTAACTTCCCTATGTGGCCGATATATCCCAAAGCCAGTCACGTCTGTGACTTCTTACAGTATAGAGAAGATAAGTACATGCTCTACACAAATGGGAAACACTTTATGGTTCCTTGGCATTAGAATGCCCAGTGCTGGATTCAGGTCAGTTGTAGCTAAAGCAGAATGTTTGTTGTAGAGCACTATAGAAACAACGTGGTTATTGGAAGTTTATCAGTATTGGTTTTCTTACAATTGTTACATTATTGCTTCAGCCCAGACCAATCAACTTGCTGAATTTTACATACAAAGATATACGCTGCCACATTGCTCAAACCAACATGACTATTAAACTATCCTTCCTCATTTCAAGATACAGTGTAGACAAGTTATGAGGGGAATAAGGTTTAACAAGCTTTTTAAAAAAATAGCAATAATTGATAGACCTAGCTGGAATTTTAAAATTTCAACACTTATTGAAATTTTGAACTTTGACTAAAAACAGTCAACATTTTTGTGAAAACTGCCCTTATTTTTGATCAGTTTCAATTACTACAGATAGGTAGAAAAATTCAAAACTGATTATATTTTTCATTGAAATTTTAACTTTCAACAAAAAAGGACATTTTAATGAAAATTTTTACAAAATTTCCTCTTGTTGTCTGTCCAGCACCAGGATCTTATTTTAATGCACAAAACAAATGACTGCCCTAAATTCAACAGCAGCAGAAGTTCCTCATGTCATTCTCTACCAATGCACCTCATCCCTGCTTCTCAGCGTTATAGGGAAGTGCCTTCTTCAAGTCTATTTTATCCCAGTCTCTTTGCTGGCACTGCCAACCGCTTAACTCCATTTTACTTCCAAATGGAGTTCATATCTTGATCTAAATCTGCTCCATCTCCAGGTTCTACAATACCATAAACTGCACCAATCCTATCCTTTCCAACCTGAGTCCAGATTTCTTTCAAGTCAGTTTTACTTCCCCTCAAAGTTAGCTTGCTAATCCAATAATACCTGAGTTATCAGAATCATATTAAAATCTTTTTACTGTCAGTAAAGATCACCACTAAGAAAATTATTAAAAAACAAATAGTATCTCCACTGCTATTGGTTTTAATGGGACTTCAAATGACAAAGAACAATATTTGATGCTTTTGAATAGAAAACAATTGCAAAACATAGTTTCACATACATTTTTATAACTAGAATTCCTGTTTGATTTCAGTGTAATTACTAGAATTAAACTACTCCAGGATTGACCATGATAGCTCATGATGAGACTCTTGTGCATGCCCATTATTTTTCCTCGATAGTGTCTCCTCTTTATAAATATACCCATACAACCACAAGCACACATTTATATGGCAGCATTGCTGCTTGGAAGGTTATGCAGATCTGAACAGCAGTGTTGGGTTTCTAAGACTTTTCTTCTTTTGTTTAGATTTTCTGCTTGTTTTCCTTTTTCTATGGTTTTCCTATTTAGAAGGTTTTTGAGTTCACAGGGCCATGTGTGATCTTCAAATGAGTGGTGCTGGATGCCCATCTACAACAAAGCAAATCCCCTCATGGTTCCAAGCAGTCCACAGAAACAAAATCCAAGACAGAACCTTAAGCTCTTTATCTGCTTGCATCTCTATTTCAGCTAGGAAAAACAGAGAGAACAAACAAACCGAAACAGATTCTGCCATAACACTTTTCTATCCTTCATTGGCGTCTTGGATCACTTTTGAAGATACACTGCAGGTGAAAAAAAGGGTAACTTTATCAATGAAGGTGCTGAGCTGCTTTTGCCTGCCATGAGTTGTCATAAGGAGCACTAAGGCCCCAATCCAGCAAAGCACTTAAGCATATTGAAATCAATGGGACAACTCATATGTTGCAAATGACACATATGCTTAAGTGCTTTGCTGGATCAAATCCCAAGTCATTACATGAAGGCCCAGTTGCAAAGGGGTTACTGTCTTTTCCGCATATGGAGACCAGTGCATTCTTCCCAGGAACATTGCTTTCATCATCACTGGGTAGAGGGACATTTTCCCAAGTGAATTAGTCTGAGGGAGCTCTTCTCTTGTGTGGTTTTGGTGCACACTTTGCTTCAGCATGACGGATAACATTGTTCTATTGTCAGCGAGTGAGAATCAGCCTAGAAGCAGCAGCTCTTCTCAGACAAAATGGCTTCTCCCAATAACAAATTCCCAAATCAGGAAACATCCAATGTGCCTTCTGCTTAATTCAGACAGTCTGCCCATGCTTTTGTAAAGAGGGTCTCTGCACAACAGACTTCCCAGTTAATGAGACAGTATTTGCTTAAGGCACTGGAATCAGAAAGGCAAACTACTGGTAGAGAGGTAGATATATTGGGATATAAAAGATCATGAAGGTTATTTTATGCAGAGTAAGGCAGGTACTGCATAGGGGTCATTCATTGTTCTGTTTTCATAAAGTCATTTAAGTAGCAAATGGCTCTTGAAACTGATACTATGATGTTGGAAGGCAGAGTGAATTAATGATGCAGGTGTAGGTTGTTGTTCCAAAAACTTTTTTATAGCAACAGTGGGAGAGGAGGAGAAGGGGGGAGGGGCAGGGAGTTAAATAAAAAGGTTTGGTCTATGTTATGTTTTTCTAATATTTGAATTTTACCTAAGATTACTCTCTTTCTCCTCTCTTTAATATATTGTTTTAAATAAAAAACACTAATAAATCTTGAGAGAAATATGTCATAGTGGAGCTTAAAAACTGTAGTGCAATATATAACAGTTCATAAAATATTCTATTCATATAGCCAAAACTGTAGTGCATTTGGACCAGAAGTAGTTAACTGCAGGAACAGCATTTTATTAGCTACTAAAATTAAGAAAGAGTACTGCTGTTTCACAGCCAGATAATTAAGTACCGTTTTCTCTTTTTTAATACTATAAAATTAAACTTCCTGTTTAAAAGGCCTGGTGGGGACTGCAGGCAAAGGGCTGTCTGATGAGCCCTCCAGGCAAATCCAGAAACACAACATAGAACTTATTCACACAGACTTTAACGGGATGGAAAACACTGTGATTGGGGGAAAAAATGCTGCAGTAAGCAAAAAATTACAGGTAATAAATCAGAGATCCATTTTTTCACATCATTTCAGCTAATCCATTAAATCTCATTGCAACAGGGTCTATCAGAAACAGAAGCCGCTACTCTCATTTCTACATCTCCAAATGTTATTAAAACTGGATGAGCAGTGAAAGAACTCAATTACACCTAGTGCACTGACGAGATGTTCCAGTTGCTCCTGGCCCATCAGCTTTTTCTGGCTCTTCGTTAGTTAGCAATAGTTTTGCTAAATGTGTTCTTTAGGGAGGAATTATGCTCTGGCTCATGATTAGGTTAAAAAGAAAGTAAATATTATTTTACAGGGTGCTCTCTCTCTCTCTCATTGTCTAGCTCTAATAATTGTTAGTAACAAAATTCAGGTAGGATTAGCTACCCATAATAGGTATGTTTCTCTTATCCATCAGTCTCATCCCATTATGAATGTGTATGCTGTAAATTAAATGTTACCTCAGTTTTGACTGTAAAGCACAAAGTGGGCGAAAGCTGCAATAAGAATTATTGGAAATATGAAGGTGAATTCTGACAGACTTTAATTACATGTCAAATTTGCACCACATTACACCTTATTAAATGAAAGATTGCAGAACAAGGCAGCCTAATAGCCTTGCCATTACCTAGCCAGCCTCCATTTCTTTGTATTGAAATGTTGTTTATATTGGTTCACATTTAATGTGCAAAAGGTACACGTTGAAAAAGCACCAACACATGCTGAAACTCACACACACAATGAGCCAACTGCTCCCACTGAGCTCAGTGGAAGATGGGGGCCCTCAGTACCTACAGGATTGAGTGCTAAGAAATGGTACTACATCACAGAAACCAGAAGACTGCACATCTGTCTTGCCCATGCATACTGCAAGAACCAAATGGAGAACCAAGAAAACAGTTCAAGTTGCAGTTACTGTTCTGTCAAAATGTGGATAGATTGAAATCTCTCGAGGCGGCTTAATGAGTAGTAAAATGTATCTTCAATTTGCAAAGTAGTCCAAAAAAATCTGCTATTGGTCAGTTAAAATATTCCAAGTCATGTCCAAAATCACATGCAAATAAAATACTTCTATCCAGCACAAAAGTACCAAAAGGAAGAATAGCTTTGTTATTAAACTACTGTCCAGGTGGACGTTTTGATGCTTTCAGAACTGTTCTTCCTTGTTTTTCTTCTAAAATGAAAATCTGGTGAAATCAATGCAATTATATAAAGTGTTTCTATTTCAATGGAACCATATATTCCAATGAAACATGGTTCTGTCAAAATTTCTCCAGCCAGCACTATATTAGAACTGGGCAACTTGTTTGCCACAATTCTCAAAACAATGTGGAACTCTCCGCATTTGACGTTCATCCACAATTGAAAATTGCCCCTGGTTACTTGAAAGCATTGCTAAAATCACAAACCTTTTGAGTGAACCTGGGCTTAGTTTCTGATCATGGCTTAGTCATAGTTTTGAAGCAAATCTTAGTGAAAGTCATCTGACAAACTTTCACATGATGCCCTGCGTGCTCTAACAGCCCAAGTTTCACATAGCATTATTCAGGACCAAAACTCTGCAGAACATCCAGCACTCACTACCAAAACCCATTCTATTCATGGGTATGATCAAGCTAGGAGTCAGCCATTCCTATCCACAAATACATCTTGTCATGTGAGCAAACGCAATGAAATTCCAAGCAACCATGAATTTATCCAGGTGGAAGTGACTGCTTGCTACCTACAGAAAGGTCATCCCAGCTCCTCAACAATGGACTACCACAAGGGTCAGTACTCACACTGATACTTTTCAATGTTTACACAAGCGACATACCTCCCACGAAGTTACACAAATTTGCATATGTGAATGATCTTGCCCTGGCAACACAAGCAGCCATCTTCAGTGACGTCAGGTCTACCTTGAACAGAGACCTAAACACCGTCGAGGAATATGTCCATTTAGTGAGGCCAAGTGGCCTCCCTCCGAGCAGGAAAGCAAGGGACCATTACACTCCTCTTGGAGGGTGGAGCCTAGATCACCCAGCCCCCCTCTCAAGAAGTACCAGGGTATGGCCAGAAGTATAAAAGGCAAGCCCTGCAGCACATTTGGGGCAGAGCCTGCGGAGGAGAAGGACGTGCCATCCATTCTGCTGTGGCCCAGAGGGGAACCTACGCCTGGCTGTTTCCAGTCCCCAGACACCGATGAGGACTGTCCCAGAGTGCCTGCCACCATGTACCCTGAGGAGCCGGAAGAGGCCTGGACACTAGAGGTACTGAATCCGGGACTGGCAGGAAGTGGCCCAGGGATAACCATGGAACAGCTGGCTGCAGAGCTGGGGTGGCTTGGTCGGCGTGTTGCGGCTGGATCTCTGCCGATGCGCCAAGGCCCTGGGCTGGGACACAGTGGAGTAGGGTGGGCCCGCGTCCCTCTGCCACCCCACCTCGGGGTGGCTGACTTCCTACACTCCACAGGGAAGCTCTAGCCCTGAGGAAGAAGCATCCCTTATCAACTCACCCATAGACAGTTTGTTTGCTGGCTGCCTGAGCTCCGCCCAGACCCAAACCAGACCTGAAAGACTGTTTGTTTGCTGGCTGAAGCCAGCTCTGAGACTGTTTTGCTTGCGGACCACCTGAGCTTCCTCAAGTCCAGACCCAGCTCACCGATACTGTTTTGTTGCTGGCTGCCTGAGCCTCTTCAAGCCCAGGCCCAAGCCCACTGATAGCCTGTTTGTTTGCTGGCTGCCTGAGCTCCGCCCAGGCTACAGCCAGCTCTGATGGACTTTGTTTAAGGGCTGACAGCTTTAGCCACCCAAACCCAGGCTAAAGCCTGACGGTGACTATTGATTGCCCAGCCCTACTGTGGGCTCTGGGCTGTCCTGCAGACTCTGGTCCTGGCCAGGCAGGACCAGCCTGAGTGTCCTCCATCTGACTGGGAGAGCGAGGGACCATTACAGTCCAGAAATGGAGGCTCAAGCCAAATCCTCAGAAAACACAGTCACTGCATTCCATCTTCATACCAGGAATGCTAAGCACACCCTGAAAGTGACCTTCTGCAGCAACCCTGCAATATGACCCTACTCGGACCTATCCTGAAGTGAAACTGGATCACACGCTAACCTTCCACAACCATCTGAAGAAGGTATCTGCCAAGATGAAGACAAGTGTCAACCTGATTCAGAAACTGGCAAGTACCAAGCTGGGGAGCAACAGCATCAGTGTTACAGATATCAGCGATGGCCTTGTGTACTCTGTAGCCAAGTACTGGGCATTGGCATGGATTAGAAGAAGCCATACTCAACTTGTTGATGTCCAGCTGAACACTGCAATGTGGTGCATCACTGGAACCCTCAAGCTGACCCCAACACCTTGGCTGTTTGTGCTGTCACACATTGCTCCTCCATCCATTCACCGTGATGCCACAATCCTTTGGGAATTCTAGAGGATTATGGAAAAGGAACATCTCCCCCCCATCAAGACCTTAACAACATCCCTCACCACTGCTTGAAGAGACATGAGCCCTTTTAGACCTACATGTGTAACCTTCATCAATGTAACTTCAACCCTGACAAAGCTTAGAAAGCCAAATGGAGTTCAAAAGAAGTCACAAACACACGGCTCGTGAAAGACCTAGCGCAGAAGATCCTGGCTTTGATCTCCCATGAAGCTCATGGGCAACCCTAAACCGCATCCACACAAACCATGGAAGAATCAGATACTTGCCGCAAAGATGGAAAATTAAAGACTCCCCAGTGTGCAGCTCTGGTCACCCAGAACAGACCATGGAACATATAATAACTCAATGCCCTATTCACAAATACAAAGGAGGCATCACAGCAATACACTCCACTATTCCAGATGCAATTATCTGGCTTAACTATCTGACTGTAAAATTATAGTTATTGCTCTCCATTCACATCAGCCACACAAAGACGATGACCTATAGAAACTGGTCTTTCAGTGTTCAAAATAATTGGGGGCAAAGCCAAAAAAATTTTTCCACAACCTCCCTGCCACCTCCCTGTACTGGAAAAAAATGTTTCCATCATCAGTAAGAAATTTTTTCCACATTGCTCACAGACAACATACTAGTTATTTTTATGAAATGTGGTCACTAGTGGGGATGCCACTGCAATGTTCAAACATATTTTGCTGGTTTAAGATTTATATTATTCTTTTGTTTAAATGTCCCATTGTACCTACCTAGTCAGCCCATATTATACAGTAGCTGTGAAACGTTATAGAAGGCTTTGCTTGCAAAATCCTTTTGTGCGTTTATGGTAATGTAATACCACATTTTCATAACAAAATGCATTTCAAACCTTAAAAGAGAAAATAAAGTCTTTTATGTTGCTATAAAATTTTCAAGTAAAGCCTGGTTATCAGATTTCATCCTTCTGTTCTTCTGGGGCCTTTGCACCAGATTGTTTTCTAGATAAGCCACTGCAACTGCTGCCTCTCCTTCATGCATCCTTTCCCTTGCACTGAGGGGAGCTCTCAGAGAAAGACTAAACAGTTGAACAATGTTGTGATGAAGAAGTGCTTTGCATTATAGAAATAATAAACTGCTTCTAGAAATAAAATTACACCATGTAATGTTTAGTCTCATTTCATCTAATATTGGCTGCTAATGGGTTCTGATCTTGCTTGTATATGTAAAGATTTTATTCCAATTAGTCAAAAGTTGAGATTAGCATTTGTATCTCATTTGCGTAGCTCTACGTTCAATATTTTAATAGGTCAATATCAACTAGTTTTAGATCCAAAATTAAAATTTTGATGTTTTTTAATCTTACAAACGATTGTTTTTAAAATTTATTTTTATTGACTTTTCAGAAGAATTACAAGCATACATGCTTTCAAAAGGGAAGGCAGGCATCAAATAACAAATCAAATAAAAAAGGAAGGAATTTAAAAAAAAATGTCAAATCCTCCTAGACCTATCCACCGTGCTTTTCTTTTAGCATTTATAAAATAATTCTGCAACGTAAAGATTAGAGAAAAAGACATATTATACAAAAATAAAATATCGCAAGATATTATTGATATTCATGGAGCAAAGATGCATGAAAGATTTCAAAACTTGCACATGGGTTTTTATCAAGAAAAAGTAGTTCGATTTTCTATCATTACATTGCTATAGTAAAAGGAACTCTGCATTATCAAATTTAAAAAAAAAGATATCTTAATGAACAACATTTAACTAGAAATAACACTTAGGCTTGGAAGCGGAAAGAAGAGAATTCAGATGATAAAATAATAATTGTCTGCAAAGCTCAATCTATTTTTGATTAATGATCTTTGTTATATAATGTTGCAAAGACTATTATAGTTCTAGCTGTACTTGAAGCACTTTGCACATTGCAATATTTTTAAAGATACATACTATATTTTGTTAGTATAGACTAAACCTGACAAAAGGTTAGCTGCTTTAACAAATTAGTCTCTTTAATTCACATGTTCAGTAAATTTAACAATACTCAAAAATCTGAATATATATAGTTTTAATAATGTGTTCCATGAGTTTAGTGTGTGATGGAACAAGCATACGGTACTTATTGTTAATAGAAAAAATAGAATTCTTAACATTTAAAGAAATTCTCTTGCAACAGCATGAACTGAAACAAAATGTCAGTGAGTTAGAGCATAATACTGGCAGAAAACACCTCATGTCTATTTTCATTGTCTAAATTAACTGAAATGCAACAAGTAAATAACAAGCAGAAATGAGATAAGTAAACAGGATTTTTTTTAAAAAAATATTTTTTTTGATAACCAAAATTGCAGTTAGCAATACAGAGATGAGAGAAAAAAATTGATGCGAGCTTGATGTTAACAGTGCCTTGTTAGTATAGCTAGTGCTGATAGTAAACTCTATTTTTAAATGTGCCTAACAGTTTCCATTATAAAACCATTGTTTTCATTCATTCATTTCATTCCATTTTGTTTCCTTTGTTTTCAGTTGCTTATATCTTTACCAAACTGTAAGTGTTTGGGCTGAAATATATAATGTGCAGCTCCAAAATGCAATATGGACCATGCTTCTCTCCAGCTACAGAAAGAAAAAGCTGTTGCATTATATCATGACTAAAAGTACAGTCCTATATAGTTATGGCTGAGTTTTAAGTCATAGATCCTAAAAAAAGTGGCATGTGATAAGTTTTAATTCCTTTTAATACTGAACAAAACAAAATTTTATTAGGCAGACCAAGGAGAGAATTATGACCAATGTGAGAGAAAAGATTAATATGGAGATGATGTCTTCCAAGAGGGGATTAATTGCAGAAATGCAGTGATTTGAGAAAAACTGTACTCTTTCCATATACATCCATTATTTGCTACATTTGCCCTTGTAATATTGCTATTTTCAGGGAGGAGTGCTGCAAAAACCCCATTTTATCTCTCTGTTAGAATGCACCTGACGTTTTAGTACATGGGCTACTTGGCATGAAACAGAATGGCTGGTTGGAATTTTCAAGACAAATTTCACCACTGCAGACAAACTGAGTTGGGATTTTGTTACCCTATCACAGATTGGGCCAGGTTTACTGAAGGATCCACATGAATTCACAAACATTTCAGGCTGGCTTTCAAGTGAACCTGTGCTAAATTTCAAGCCTCAAAAACCACACAAAAATGAAAGTCCTGGTGAGTTTCACTGTGGAGTTTTAGGGTTTGTTAACCCAAAGGAAGACACAGGAAGTGGAAATCCATATGTCCCTAGGGATGACCTGGCCCAAACCTTCCTCTGAGCTGAAACCACCCATCCTAGCACAGCTCAGTTTCCAACCCACTGATGCTTTTTAACCCGATAAGATGGGATCCTATTTTTCTTTCTTTTATGCTTTTTTAGTTTCATGGATCCACCCCTTTCAGACATGTCTCCCTTCAAGTGCCAGGCAAGACCGCCAGCAATCTCTGCATGAGACCCCCGCTAATTGGCAGCAGAGCGCAGGCCCAGCTGACATCTGCAGCTGGTTTAAGTGACAATAAATCAGGGGCGGGGGGCGGGGTTAGCATGGCACACTGCCAAGGAGTTTTCTTTTCCTTGACCAGCCAAGAAAGCTAAAGACAACAGGGACTGTAGCAGCTCTGGTGTTTTGGGGTCACTTGAGAGAGAAAACAATCAGATACGGCTGCAACTAGCATTCACTCTCTGCTTCAGCTTTAATGTTTATAACTAAAACCACACTGCCCTGTCTTTATTATGGGCCAGATTGGGAACTCCTTATTTCCACTGGTGAGCTGTTACTTGCATGGGGAGTCCGATTGAAATCTAACACTAAATCAACGGGAGTATTTGTATGAGCAGAAACTGCTTCCCAGAGGAAGTAAGAGGTTCACAGTCCTGAGAATTTCTGAGACTGCCTGAACTAGTAGCTGCCCTGTGATCATCTAACACGCTCTAAAAATAGTTTTGTAGGTAGTATAATAATTAGATTTGGTGCCTAAACCAACACGTGGGTCCTGAAGAACTTCCAGTCTTTGGGCTATATGCTTGGATCACAGTTCCATTTCCATGGCAGAGCTAACCCAGAATCCTGGGTCCAAATGCACCTATATGGGGAGAAATTAAGATCCAGAACTGAACCTTGCAGGTTGGGCTTTTCTGTAATAATAACCAAGGGGCAGAATCTTTGCATTCAGAACTATTTTGACTCTGAAAAAAGAAGCCTGTTCTCTATAAATGATACTGAGTCTTTTCTTCCTAAAAACTCTTTGCATCACCATAAAAACTATCAGAGGGGTAGCTGTGTTAGTCTGGATCTGTAAAAAGCGACAGAGTCCTGTGGCACCTTATAGACTAACAGATGTATTGGAGCATGAGCTTTCATGGGTGAATACTCGCTTCATCAGACACATGTGCAGTATTCACCCATGAAAGCTTATGCTCCAATACTTCTGTTAGTCTATAAGGTGCCACAGGACTCTGTCGCTTTTCATAAAAACTAGAGAGTCAACTTTTTGTCCAACAATTTTTTTTAAGTGAGACTGATCAGTTGTAAGAACAGCCATACTGGGTCAGACCAAAGGTCCATCCAGCCCAGTATCCTGTCTACTGACAGTGTCCTGGATCAAACAGGGCAAAAAGGTGGCAGAGCCCAAGCCATCAAGGTGTTATGCATATGTTTTCGTGCTTGGTCCAGACTATTTCTTTCCAAACTGGAACGCTGCTGCTGAGAGAATACATTTTAAATAAGACAATGTGGCTGAATTACAGGCCACATCCTTTGCTGGTTAAGGACCTACGTGTCAAATTTTGCATTCCCTTCCCTATCTTCTGCTGCCAAAATCCTAACACTCCTTGCATCAGTAAGAAGCATCTGAGTTACAATTGATACCCCTGCTACAGACTGCACAGCATCTATAACATAAGTCCCAGAATCTGCTTTTTTCTTAATAAACAAAGAAACTTTTCTAAAATCCCATAAAAAAATTTTCAAAGGCAACAGGTGTTCCAAGAAAACATTCCTAATGTCTTTTAAGAGGTTAGGGGCTCTCAGCCATTAGTGGAGGCATAGGAAAAAAATAAAAGAAGTGGTCATTCATTTTCACTCACGTTACACAAGATCTGCTCTTGTGTACATTAAAAAACCCTCTCTGAGTTACGAGGCAGCAGTGATTACATGAACCACGGAGGATGAGACAATAAAAAATCAACAAAGGGGCAAGAAAGAAGCAAAAGTGATTCCAGTAATATCCATATTTCAATATTCTTTTCTCATTTTTAAAATCTCTCCATTGGAAGGAGAAATGCTCATAAAACATTGACTGTCTCTAATTTCCAAGCTAATGTTTAGCCAAGTCTTTCAACAATTCATTGTTTTGACAAATGATGCCTTTTACTCCAATAGTTTTCATGCTAGTTTTTTTTCCAAGAGTAAGACAAACAGTTGGACTCTCATAGCTGCATTTTTATAACAACAGCTTTGCCCTTCCACAGAGATCTTCATCTGAGGAACTGATAGAACTTTACAAATATTAATTAATAAGCCCTTACATCACTGCTGTGACATAGGCCAGTATCATCCCCATCTTATAGACAAGGAAACTGAGGCACAGAGCAATGGAGTGACTTGCCCAACTTGACAAGCCCCATTGGTGATACAGGTGAATATGGAATCCTGAACGGCTGACTTCCATTTCCCCGAAATTCCAAGGCAAATCTTCTTCATATTCACACCGAAGCTGGATCAAAACTGGAATCATTGATCCAGGAGGAGAAGAAAAGTTGGGGAATTCAAATGAAAGAGGACTGAACCACTCCTTGACTGAAAAAGTTTTTAAGGAACCAAAACCACCTGGTTTTGCCCATTTCTAGCACACGTCTCTCAGGAGCATCTGTGCATTCAGGCAGATATGTGCAAAAAGTACACAACTGCACAAACCAGTGGATACTAGTAGGTGTGAAGACCCCATGCACATGCAGCGACCTCTGTGTATTTGTTCTGCATCTGAAATGAAGGTGCCAATGTCTGAAAATGAAGCCTATAAGCTATCTCTAGGGTAAAACTTTATCACTTCCATTACAGATTTGAGAGACCCAGAGAGCTGAACAAACAAGCAAATCAGATACCACCTGCTTTTATGTTGCTGTAGTCGTGTCTGCATGGAGATATTCGGAAGATCGGTTTGGAACTCTGCTTTCAGGCCACCGGAGCCAGTGCTCAATGGAAGCAGGAGCTCCAACCGACACAGTTTTGTTATCAGAAACTGCTCACCAGAAAAATAAATGAGAGTATCTTATTTGCTTATAGTTCTCTCTTCTATTTTAGCATCTTTCTCGTTCAGCCCTGCCCTGAACAATTACAGTAGTTCGCCTGCTTTCCCAGTGAATTCTTCTCCTCAGCCCAAACCGGTGTGGCACCATGAAAGGAGTTCATTTTCCCCTCTTAATTTCTACCTTGGATACAAGGTCAAAACTACATGTCTCAAGCACTTTATAACCCAACAGACTATTCTGAAAGCATCCAACAGTAACAGTTAATGACAGCAGAATTACTGTTGATTTACAGTGCTCTGGGATCAGAATCTGGCCCACCAGCAACAAAAATTCCACCTCTTAGACCTAAAACTGCAGTAGAATATTGAAAAGAGTTTGATTCAGTCATGGCAGAAAAAGAGATTGTGCTTGGGGAGAGAATAATAATAAGCAGCACAGACAGAAGCAGAACTGAGCAAATAATTGATTTTTCAGTTCATTGGCCAAACCAAAAAAAAAAAAAATCATCTCCCTCCAAAAAAATTTGGTTCATTGCAAACCAAAATGGATTTTTTTTCCTTCACTGAAATGAAAAAATGAAAACAAAAACAAAACCAAAAACCCACATAGACTGGACTGAACAAAACATTTACATTCTCCATTTTTATTTGGCTAAAACTATTCACCAAATTTGACCCAAACCCATGAGCAGTTTTGATGCCTTGAAAAATCCATTTTTCAGTGAATTTACTATTCACCAAGAAAGTCACGTAGCTCTAATCAGGGGTTCATGTCCCTAATCTTTTTGCAATGATACCTTTGACAATTGTATAAAGTCTGCTACTGAACAACTTGGAAATTAGGATTCAGGTTTGTGAGAATAATAACTGGCAGGAACTATTTCTTGGGCTTACTTCAACTTTAAAACCCATGGAAGGAGCTGTGCATGAAGGAATTTCCAATTTAAATGAAGGACCTGAAGGATGTTGCAAGGCAATAATCATCTGATTGTACTAAAACTCTGTAATAGCTGAAAGGAATTATAAATTCCTCTAATGGACAGAGTTGTTAACATTCTGAATCACTACTAACCAATGCGATGCATTCTGAGTTCCAGTGCCGGATTATAAGAGACTGTATAGGCTATCTTAGATTCTCCTAGTTGATTTGGAACCACCAAAGAAGAAAGATCTCCTTCAGAGTTTGTGGAAAACAGGGCACTCTTGGAGGTGATAAGCCTGGACACATGGGAAAGCAGCCACGTTTCATACAGGTATCAGCATCCCTCATTTCCACTGAGATCAATGGATAAAATAGAACGACCAACATGCATGAAGAGATTGGAAGTCATAGGATACTAAGTCGAAGGGAGTTTTATCATTGAAAAGGACCAATTTCTTCTCAATTGGAATTTGGTCATTGACTCATGATTTGGTCAACAAAAGACATTTTCAGTCCTTATATTTTATTTACAACACTTACCATACTGTTCACTGTAAGGGAAGGTTCATTCTAACTGGCATTGCAATTTGCACATATATACGAAGTGGATGTTTAAATCTAAGTGGCTACAATCCTGCTCAAGCATTTCCCCTTGAAATGACCCCTAACTAAACTGCCCACAGTTAGCAGTCTTTCAGGTGTTGAAAGAGGTTGGTATTTTATCTGAGTGCCACAGGATTTAAGAAGCTATTGTGTTAGGATTTACAGTATTGCGCTATAACTTCTAGGGAGCACCTGAGATCTAACCAACTATAGCCCTCATTAACACTATATCTTACATACCTTTGCGTACACTTGAGAACACTATATTCATGTATCAACTGCATCGTCGTTCTAAGCTTATCATCTGTTATACTGCTCTGGTAAGATATACTGAAAAAACATTTTATCCTGAAAGATTAGTACTTTAAAGTTAAAAATACTTGCAACAACACCTGAAGCCAGCCAGAATGCACCAAGGTTTGAGTTTCATTATAAGCTTGATGAAAGTAGCCCCATCTCAACAAAGATATTAGAATTTGAAAAGGTACAGAGAAAGGTAATGAAAATGATTAGGGGGTATGTAACAGCTTCCGTATGAGGATAGATTTAAAAAACTGGGACTTTTCAGCTTGGAAAAGAGATGACTAAGAGGGGATATGATAGAGGTCTATAAAATCTTGACTAGTGTGGAGAAAGTGAATAAGAAAATCTTATTTACTCTTTCACAAAACACAAGAACCAGGGTCATCCAATTTAATGAATGGATAGCAGGTTTAAAACAAACAAAAGGAAGTTCTTCAAACAGTCAACCTGTGGAACTTGTTGCCAAGGGATGTTGTGAAGGCCAAAGCTATAACAGGGTTGAAAAAAGAACTAGATAGGTCCATCGGTGGCTAATAGTCAGGATGGTCAGGGATGCAACACCAGGCTCTGAGTGTCCCTGGGCTCTGTTTGCCAGAAGCTGGGAGTGGCCAACAGGGGATGGATCACTGGATGACTGCCTGTTCTGTTCATTCCCTCTGAAGCACTTGACATTGGCCACAAGTGGAAGACAGGAAACTGAGCTAGATGGACCATTGGTCTTACCCGGTGTGGCCATTCTTATGTTCTTGAAGTTCAGATCAGGGAAGAAGATTCACTGAGGTTTTGATGCTGGGCCCACTACTGAGCAAACCCATGGCCAGTTCCAAGTGAACCTGAACAGATTTATTGTTTTGCAGAGATGAAAAGGGTGAAACTCCATGGTTTCAGACTCAGTTTCACTTTGAGTTGTGAAGGTTTGTTTGAACCCAAAATTCAAAGCACAACTCCAGCAGTTCCTGTCCACGTGGATAGAAAATATTCATGTGAATGTTCAAGCAAACAGTCAGCACTCAATAAATAATAAATAATAATTAATAACAGCCCCTGCGAAGTGGAAGTGCTGAGCTGCACCAGATCTAGCTAGGCACTCCTCATGGCGAGCATTACACACTATTTGAACAATGACAAATGACCTCACATCACACCACCATATACTAATCTTTAGCACAAACACACATTTTTGTTGCTGTTGTAATTGTTATTCTCCTTGCAATTTTCCCTAACTCTTTCTACCCCTAACCGTGTGCCTTCAATGTTGAATTATAACAAAAAAATCACTGCTATCTTATCACAATGCAACACACTAATAAAACAATAAATAAATAATAATAATTAATAAACACCTTTCCTAAAACCAATTGCTTAGAAATGGCTTGTTTTCTTTTCTCCCCCTCCCCTCCCAACGTAAATTTTATTATTCCAAGGCCATCTTCTCATCAACAAACTTTGCCTTCCATTATTTCTAACTTATACATGGTGTTGAAAGCCAACAAAAATGATAAATTAAATGAGAAGGAAATATTTAAGGGTCCCTATTCATAACAAAAATACTTAAGGCGGCTTGGGCCATGAATCTTCCACCAAAAAGTTGAGATGTACATAAAGAACTTGATTCAAAAAAGAAATGCTGAAGACTTTTGTGGATGCCTGCTGCTCAGTGGATTTATGGGGGTAGGAGCTGGTATGGGGGTAGAGTCCAGACAAGTAATTAGTTCCTTGCAGAACTCAAATATGGAGTTCCCTTTTGCTAAATGTGCAAAGGTTTTGAATCAAAACGGTGGGTTAAGCAATAAGCAGGTCCATTTTTGCATTTCCAATATCTGCTCATTATGGGGGTTGCCCTAACTGATCCTTGTGTGCAAAGATTAATTAATGATAAAATGCAGGTTTTTAGTGGATGAGACGAGTGTTTCTAATTAATGGACTCAGCACCCTGGCACTGGAATCTTGAGCCAGATGCACATTCTTGAAGCCCAGCTCACCAAAGTTTCTGTTTGGTTTAATTTCCCAGCTAGTCAGGATTAGTTTACAAACTTCATGCACCTTCCTACATGCATGCCAGCTTTTTAGTGACTTTTGTGGGGAAGCCACCGGATTCACAGCCTGAAGACTGAAATAATCTGTTTATCCACAGAACAGGAGCAGCCTCAGTAATGGCAGGGCAAGCTGCCACTTGTCATCGTGTCTCACCGCTGACATGGAGGGTCCACTTCTAGGGTTAAGCGTCCATAGTCCATCCATTCAGTCTTTGGCCTCTATGCTGCCTGGCAACCGGAGGAGGGAGTTTTTTATGATTCCAGCACCTGCACATTGGAATGGGACCACCCATTTCACATAAGCTGCTACCAAAAGAAACAGAGATGCCTCCTGGAGTATTGGTGACCTCCACAGAAATGGGCAGTAAGGTCTTTGCAGGTAGTAGGAGAACCCTAGCCTGCTTCTCTACAGTGCCAAAGGAAAATTGATGAATGTCCAAACAACTTCCCTTTGCAACATGTTCTGACTCCCTACATAACACACTAGGATTGTTCCAGGAGCCTTTGGAGGTGATGCCAGAGAGTATTGCTCATGATCCTTAGTCCTGAAAAAGAGCCACATATGGCAATGACATGCTGATAGCTTTACATTTTAAAACCCAGCATAGGTGCACCTTTTATGTTCTCCACCGCACCCTGCAGCCCAGCTTACGAGAACCACTGGAGTGTGTGCTACCCCTTTCCACCTACTTTCACCTTATACGTTTCCTTGCAGAACAAAAAGCCAGAACAGAACTGCCCTTGAATTTCTCTCTCTGAATTGCAAAGCAATTCAAAAGTTTTAAAAGTCATTCATCCCCTTAATAAGTCAGCAGAGCTTGCTACCTGCATGCTTTAACAGTGGCTACTACCAGAATCTGCTGGGTAACCAGACACAGGAATAAACTAAGTACACGTTAATCAACCTGTATCTGGACCAGTGATGTTGAGAAATAAAGCAACCGTTAAGCCTACATAAAATGGTAAAACGTGTTCATCCTTAATTTGAACCACCTAGGCATTCAGCAGCAATGAGCACTAAAAACTTCATGTATAATACCTCCTAATAACCAAATTTGCCTGGACTTTCAATTATCCAGACAATAATGAAAACATGTTGGTGAGGCAAGCATCAGGTTACAATCACAAATTCTTACTTCAATAATAGCAATAAAATGGAGACCTAATGCATGTTTTTTGCTTTTTTTCAAACATTAGCAAATCATCTGATACTTATTCCCAGGATCTAGTTCCCTGCAAGTTGATGACATGTGAGACCACAACCCCAAGGCTGATATTAAATTATACATAGAAATACATAGAAATATAAAGAAAAAACTGTGAAATTACAGACACAGATGTGTTGCTGGTGTCATATTTTTTTCCCATTAAACACCGTATTAGGTTTATCCCCCTTCTATACCTGAAAATCTTCACATTTAAAAGATGAATAGCAGCTTCTCCAGGGGATCCTTGTGGTTTAACCTTGTTTCAGGAGGTCAAATGCAACATACAAACTATATTGGTACAAAGACGACTGTAAAATGGAATTAGCCTTTCGCTCTCTCTTCTAACAGACAGGAAGCTAACTTTTACATTTCTTACTCCCTTGTAATTCAAGACCTGAAAATGGGCTGCTCTTTTCTTTCTCTGACTAACTTAGGGTTCAGCAGAGAGGGATTTTCTTTTTCCCTATGCATTGCCCCAATCAACATGGGGCATCGATCTGCTTTGTGGCTACCAGATGGTGCCAAAGTGCAAATAATAATAGTAGCCTGATGGTATTCTCATCTTAATGACGACTTAGGTTTGAAATCCCCACGGTTCCAGCCCTGTTGAAACTGACTTACACCTTCATCCTTTGCCTTTTTGCTAGTGGGTGTACAACTGCTCTGATTGGAATTAGGCGAACCGAGACAGAAGGCTTCACTTACATTGTTGACACTCGCTTTTGGGAGAGGGAATGAGGAGATTTTGTGTATTAAGGTTTGAGGCAGTAAAGGAAACCACTCAGAAGGAAGTGGAGTGGGTGATGCCTATATAGGATTCTTTCTGGTGATTCCTCTTTTCTCCAGAGATTCCTCAATCAATCTTATGATCTTTCTCTCTCTCTCTCTAAGCATGTGAGCCTAGCGGGCTTTTTAGTTGTTTTGATTTTTTTCTGTTTTCTTAAAGAGCTTGTACTCCGAGTAAGTTTCTCTGCGTTGCCAATTCACATGATTTTATCATGAGTCTCATGCTATGTGGTGATTTTTTGAAAGCCCCGGCTCCTGGCGTCCTGTAGATTATGTGAGAATTACAGCCTGCATTACAACAGCAACAACAAAAAGAACTCTTTGGACCTTGTGCTTGTGGAGGAAAATGCCTAGAAGCGTGACTTGAGTGCCCCTAAAGACAGACATCAGAAAGGAAATAAAAACCCCAAATGCATTATTGTTTTAAATCTCATGATTTGGGGCAGTGGCTGACTCATGATTTCAGAATAGTTGGGATTAACAATACTGCATCATAAAGTTTGTGAAGGCAGAGAAATGTTAACCTCAGCCAGTGAAAGAGCAGAGAGCAGAACTCATGGTCTGAGGTCACTGGCTTCTAATTTAATGCATTTTTCCGTAGGCTTCAGGGCAGCTAGTGTATATAACTTCTCCTCCTCCCTGCTTCAAAAAAATCATGTGACTGCTGCAGCTTTTCCTACCATTGCAATATTGACTGCATCAGATGCCAAAACAGCATTATTTGCAAGAGCTGGCAAAAACAAACACTGCTTCCTCTAGTTCCCCAAAACTCACTAGCTCTGTTCATAACACATCTCTCAGAACAGTAGCAGCCTGCCTGCTTCTACTGTGGCTAGGCAGACCTACCAGCAATTTTATGTACCTGGACTCATCGGTTTCTCCAGCGCTATGTAGTGAAGAAGCAAAAAGAACCCACTAGGATCTCCCAAGCAAATATCTGAGTAAAGAAGAGCTTGCAAGGAGTAGCAGAGAGAACAGTAGCCTAACCATTTTGGAAGCCAGCACAATTCTGCAGAAGGAAGTTCAGCGGACACCCCTACCTTAATTAGAATGTGCAGGTGCAAAGCTCAGTTTGCAAAAATGTGTATGTTATTTGGCTGTTTCCAGCCCCTATGGCCAATAGGAAAACAGCAGCTCGCTGGTCCCCACTTTAGTCCACATGCATATATTTTGAGAACCCAGAAAAGATTAACTCTTTAGCTGCTGGATTAAAGTAGTGAGCAAAACTCAGAAGCTGAGGCAAATGTTCAGCCTACTTTGCCAGAATTTCTTTCCTGAGTCTATAGACATTAATCGCATTTAGGAAGAGATTACAGAATGGTTCAGCCACTTTGCTTAATGCAGGCTATTACTAATATTTTGAAGCCATACCCTTTGTGCTGTTCCCAGTCAGATCTCACAAGTTAAGTAGGGTCAAGACAATAGTAGGACAAGGGACCTTCACTGAACCAATGCCCCATTATGGCACTAGCGGAAACTGCTTTGGGAACATTTGGAGGAGAACAGTCAAAGATCCTGTGGCACCTTTCCCAAGAATTGAGGTGATATGGGCCTGGCAAACTTCTAATTCAGTGATAATCTATTTTAATTATATTCTGTCTACCTACATCTCCTCTTTAATTGGGTACACCTTCATTCTTCATTTCCTGCCCCATTTTGGAGCATCGCTGTGCACACTTAAACTGTTTTGTCATCATCTATGATATTCTAGTTCCTCATAAACAGTAAGTGCTTTATTAAAAAAACGACTACAAACAAACAAGCTTCCACATAGCTTGTGTTCCAGCATTGTCTTTCTTGTTTGCCAGTAAGCCCATCCTGCCTGGAACTCTAAGCAGTACAAGAGATATCTGGTAGCTGAATGACAGAACTGCAAGTAAACATCTCATTTATAGCTTCCACATTTAGTCTCAGAGGTAGCTGCCTTTCTGTGGCAGTTGAACTGACCACTAGTGTCTCATTTGCCTATACTTTTCTTACTTTCTTAGAGGGCTTTGGCAAAGTTCAGGATGAGAAGCAGTATACAAACCTAAATTAATTATTAATTATTATTATTATTTAAAAAATTATTTTGTTATTTACTTTTTTTAATTATTCCCAGTTTTCCTGTTAGTTTGATGGCTGACACCATTGAGTTGCAAATGTGAAATATATCCAATAGGAACTCATCATGTCAATGGTACCTTGATCACTCAAAATTTTCCCTTCCATTGAAACCATAATATTATCATCATCATAATTAATACCACTAGACATTTATTATAGATGTCCTAGCAAGTAGCATTTTCAAAGAAAGAGCTTGCAAAACTACTATTTGCTGATATTACTCTGTATAATGCAACCCTTTGTCACTGAGATTTTGCGTGGAGAAACCCCCTTCCCATCCCCAGATGTTTAGCAGGCAAGACATCTGCAGGCCTTATGAATTTTACAGTCATTTGAACAGAAATGTGAAGCATAAAAACTTCCAAAAGAAGACACCAGCAGCACATGATAAAGATCTTCATTATTTTTCCTTGATGTTTTCATAATAGAATTCATATAGGACATAATAAAAGCATACGGCATGTTTACTGGAGGTTTTATAGTTCAATAAAAGATAAATAAACAGCTTTTTAGATCAAAGCAACTTAAATAACAGAAGCATTGCGGCTTCTGGGGCAAAGCTAATACATTACACGTTTTTAAATTGAAAAAAAATACTTCTAGCATTCAAAATTTTATTCTAGAGCAATTCTACCATAAAGGTGTATATGCCCAGCCTCTACCGTGGTCTACATCTGACTTCCTATTTTATATTTAGGGAGTATTTTAAACAAACGAGCACAGTAAAGTTTTTTAGTGTAGCCTCATCTCTCTACAAAGGCCTCCATAACTGATGAGAATCTAGAGTCTACAAACACAATAACAACAGCAACAGTCAACAATACTAAGCACATGTATAACATTAGATTTTCAAAAGAGCTTAGGGTCAGATTTCCAGTAGCTCAGGACCCACAAATGGGAACAAATTTCATTTCAGAAGGGCTGAGCACCCAACATGCCCCAAAGTGCTGAGCACTTTGTGAAATCTGGCCCAACTTGCTTTATACAGCCAGGTCTGACTTTTCTTTAAATCGATGGAAAGCAGAGCTGGGCAGAACTAGATTTTTCATTTTGCAAGGAATTCTGCGATGTCAGTATTTTCCACCATTCCGCAGTGGAATGAAAAGAAAAAAACAAAAATTGAAAATTAAAACGAAGTTCTGAAAAAAGGTTGTCTGGGTTGATTGAAACGTTTTGTTTGGATAAAAATGAAAATGTTTCATTCTGACTTTGACTTGTTTTTATTTTGTGTTATATAAAACAAAATTTTAAAAATTGAAATGGAAAGTCATTGGAAAATGAAAAATGGAAGCATTCCCTCCCCATATGGTCAGGAGACTGCAATGCTTTTGAAAATATTGCCTCCAAAACAAAAACCAACACATTTCTGCAAAATGTATTGCTTCAATTAATCAGCACTTTCTAATGGCAAAATATTCCATTGGAAAATGCAATCAACTCTACTGGCAAGAGTGCTGGCACAGGTGCTGGAACTAGGGATGTTGGCAGTGGTGAGCTGGAGCCGGTTCCCACTGGTTAGCGGGAACCGGTTGTTAAATTTAGAAGCCCTTTTAGAACCAGTTGTAAAGGGCGAGGGGTGGATTAGGGTCAGGATTTGGGGTGGACAAAGGGCAGGGAATAGGGGAATTGAATGGGGGCAAAGGTCCTGGGGGGACAGTCAGAAAGGACCAGGGATTGGATGGGGCGTGGGAGGCAGTCAGGGACAAGGGTTCCAGGGGCAGTCGGGACAGAGAGAAGGGGTGTTTGGATGGAGCAGGGGTCCCAGGGAGACATCAGGAATAAGAGAAGGGGTTGAATGGGGTGGCAGGGGCAGTTAGGGGAGAGGGAAGGGGGGTGGATGGGGCAGGGGTCCTGGGGGTGGGGTGTCAAGGTACATGGGAGGTTGGATGGGGCAGGAGTCCCAGGTGGCGGGGGGGCATGACCCCGTCATGAGGTGAGGAGGAGGGAACCGGTTGTTAATATTTTGGCAGCTCATCACTGGATGTTGGGGGGCAGGGTGCCACACCCCCAGGCTTGAAGTGGTTTCCATCATATACAGGGTTTGCAGTTTGGTTCAATGGCTCTCAGCTACCCCACTATACACATTGTTCTAGCACCCCTGACTGGGTGTGGTGGCAATGGGCTTGGATTCAGGCCCTAAATATTTAAAAGGATCATTTTTCTTACAAATTACACCCATAGCTGTGTATAAGGATTTTCTAGGCCTCTTCCACCTCCTCTATTTCTTTCCTTTTCTGTGGGCCCAATTCTGCACACACTTATATGAATAACCTGACTCATGTCTAATCGCATTGACCTGCTCATGTGGGTCAAGTTACATACACATAAATATTTGCAAGACTGGGCCCTATGCTTGCAGGAGACCATTCAGCCCTCTTTTCCTGAAGATGTATCACATCCACGTCTGGCTAATCTTTCTTCCTAATCCCCACACCCAAAGCCTCATTTAGTTTGGTCACCATCTCAATGCGCCTTTTCACTGTCAGCTCAGCAGAATTGCACACAACATCAGACATGCGGGCTCTTTATTAGGGGCATTCGCTGGCTCATGCCAGAATAAACTCAGTGCATACCTGCACACACATTCCAAGCTCTTGTGTGGTTTTCTTTTTTCTCTGCTGCCAGATATTATGCGGATCATGGTTTTAAAGCATTATTGACAATCAGTCCCTGGTCTGTTTCCTGCTCAGCATTTTATATTATGTTTCATGGGGGGGCTAGAAGGGAGCCTTCATGGTTATTTTTGGTCCCATATCTCATAATGTGAGGTAGTGGGAACTGAAAAAGTTACATGGAGTGCAGTGCATCTTGGTACACATTTATTGACCTAAGGCCAGCAGCATTGCCGGCCACTCCTAAAAATGGGCATGGATCCATCTAGCCTGGAGCACTGGTTAATCTGAACAAAACCAAAGGGTAAACCCTGTGTGTGTGCACAGAGAGAGGGAGAGAGCCAGCATTCAGGGCCTTGACCACAATGGTGCTGGTGTAGCTGTATTTCCTGGGGAGATGTCACACACACACACCCCTCTGTACTGCATGCCAGGAGCTGTCCCCAACGGGGTTCCCAAGTGCACAGTGAGGATACAGGAGGCTCAGGTGTCAGGAGTGGGGATTTCACTGATGTGCTGCAGCTATATCAGGGGTTCTCACACAGGGTCTGTCCGCCTCCACCCCCCAAACCCCGCTTTGCCGCCAGCATTTATAATAGTGTTAAATATAAAAAATATGTTTTTACTTTGAGGAGGTTCACACTCAGAGGCTTACTGTGTGATCGGGGTCACCAGCACAAAAGTTTGAGAACCACTGGGCTATACGGACCTACTGGCCATTGACTCCTTCTCACAGAGAGGCTGCTGTGTGCAAAGAGGACAGATCCTTACCCTCTGAATCACTACTCCCTTCCCCACGCCCAACAGCAGAGGCCAGTGGGGCCGCATGTGGGAAGCTCACCGTGAGGCTGCACAGGTTGTAGCCAGGGGCGGCTCTAGACATTTCGCCACCCCACGCATGGCGGCGTGCCATGAGGGGCGCTATGCCGGCCGCTGGGAAGGCGGCAGGCGGCTCCGGTGGACCTCCCGCAGGCATGCCTGTGGAGGGTCCGCTGGTCCCGCGGTCCGCTGGACCTGCGGCTTTGTTGGACCTCCTGCAGGCACGCCTGCAGGAGGTCCACTGGAGCCGCCTGCTGCCCTCCCAGCGGCCGGCATAGCGCCCCCCACGGCATGCCGCCCCAAGCATACGCTTGGCGTACTGAGGCCTGGAGCCGCCCCTGGTTGTAGCTGCCTGTGAGGCTGCATTTTCTAGGGTTGTCATTGAGAACCAAAAAGTCCAGTTTGTGTGAGCGAGAGCAGGACTCACCCCTGCAGGCTCCTCCTGCTGGTTTCTTCCAGGAATTAGCTCTCCAGACTCTGGAGCGCCCTCTGCAGGCCAGTGTCCTGCTACCACTTGGCCCCCATGTCCCTCTCAAGACCCCAGAGCCCCTTTAACTGGTGCTGCCCCCTGGCAGTACCCCCACAGTCTGGGTCTCCCCCTCCCAGGGGAACCCCAACCCGCTGTCCCCACTTCACCTCAGTTTAAGGTCATTGCCAGTCATCGTCTAGCCCCACGCCCTGGGGCAGACTGCAGTATCAGCCACTCATCACTGGCAAGGTTGGATTTGGACCTGCTACCTTTGCCTACCCCTGGGCTGCCCTCTGCAACCCCCAATACCTATTTGCCTTCTGCTAGGCCACAGCCTGGGGCTTTCCAGGCTGTGTAGTTTCTTCCATGTAGTTTACAGCAGCCTCGGAGCTGTTCTAAACAAGGTTGCCTTGTAATGGCCTCCAAGAGGGGCCACCTGTGGGGTTTGCCAGAGCACAGCTTGCTCTGGCCGTGTGCCTTACTGCCCCTATCACTCCCACTTCACTGGGGGACAGGAAGGGGTAGGATAGAGCAGAGGGAGTCTTCATCTGCCTGATTAGACACACTTCACAGCCCCTTTGCACTGCAAACGCAGTTCAGAGAGACTGTATGAGGACCAAGGATCAGAAATTCAAGGTGGCCTGGTCTCATTTTTACAGTGACTTATCTGCCCCTTAGCCACATGTTGAGGGGCTTTATTCTTCTTTGATGCATATTTTAAAACCCCCATTACTGCTGGTGGGAACTATGAACCATCAGTATCAGACGCTTAACACATCCATTGGGGTAGCAATCTTCTCCTGAGTGTTGCCATATCCAGAGAATACACAGAGCCTCCCTGACCCTCCGAGAGTTTGGATAACGGATCACCAGGCAAATCATTTCAGACTGAAGATGCTCTCAGACCTTCCTCTTGCACTGCAGAGCTAGGATATATTTCCCTTGTAGTGGCTTTCCATTTAAAGCATTTGAATGGCGATCTTTCAGTATTAATCTCTGGAAGGGTAATGTGCTATAGACAGGCTAAGTTGTCCTGGACTCCATATGCAAACACTGAAGTGGGTAATTTTATACCAAATGTGCTTGTCTAAAAATATCTCACTTCTGTGTTTTTTGACCATATGCCCAGGATCATGAACATTTTTCCATAGGAAAAAAAACAACCAAAAAAAAAATCCCTGAAACCCATAACATGTTGGAATGATTTGACCACTTTCTTCTCAGGACATTCTCTCCTTTTTATAACATGATGGGGTTTCTCCTGAATTTAAAACATCAATTTGGCCTAACATGAGGGGAGTGTTCATTGTTCCAAGCCATAAAAGATCTGAGACTATAAACTGTTGTTTCTTAAATGTTTCATGGCAAGAGGCATTTGCAGCATAACATTAACACAAAGTTTTCTGTAAAACAATCTGGGAAGTGTAATCTCTATAAGAGGTTTTTTATGCAGCATGTCTAATTGTCCCTGACAATCTGACTTTACATCAGGCACTTTTTTGTAAATTCAACACCACTCAAATTTTATAGCAGGTAATATTCCTTACAACTGCTAAAATCATGACTGCCTCTAAATTACTGTTGTAGTATGACTTTTTTTTAGTGCAAAATATTGGGCCCAATTCTCTCCTGCCTTGCAACTTGTGTCCTCATTTACAACCATATAAAATGCTTCCATGTTGGAATTCTCCACTCGCTTGCATCAGTGGTAGTTTTCTACACTGTTTTTCCACAGGTGCAAGATATTGATAGAAGCAGGCCTATTGCCCTCATGCTAAGGGCCAACTGAGCAAAGAGTTAGAGCAAACCGATGGATTTAGAGTGGGAGACAGTGAAGATGACTCATGGAGCCAAGTCATGATACTTAATGTTTTTCAAGCTGCAGTTCCTCCAGTCATGTGATTCCATGAGAATGTCACCTTTCCTTAAGAAAAAATAAATTCTAGCTCTCATGATTGTAAAGCTTGAAGACATGAATCCTAGAGACTCAAAATCCAGAAGGTAATTAAAAGGAACCCAAGATTTATTTTTGTTTTTAAGTGTCATGATTATTTGGGGCCTGACCCAGGATTTTTGGATGGTTGGTTTTAGCAATACTGCAGAATGAATATTCATTAGATTGATGAACACAGTATGGACCAGACAGTGATTTCTAACCAGCTACCATTATGCATTCCTCAGTGCATATGAAATTCACATATTACAAGATAAAATGGAAAATTAGGCCCTGATCCCACACCTGAAAGTATGTGGCAGAGGGCTGAGTCTATGTAGTGCCCCGATCTTACAAGGAGCTCCCTGTAACTGAGATTGCTTGCCCACACACAGCTTCCTGCAAAACTGAGCCTTTAGTTTCATTTTCTGGTTCCCTTGCACTAGCACAAGGCAGTTGTGTCTGGGTGTCTTGCTGCAGGACAATCTTTTGATTACAAAAATCTTTTTTAAAAAACATAATAACAAAATTCCTATTTATATTTATAAAATCTCCATTATCGTCATCATCATCACATTTTTTACATAATCAAACTGAAAATGACTTAACTGTGTGTTTTTGAAAATAAATCTATACCTGGACAACATGTCTGATCTTTTCTACGTTATGATGAGTCTAACACAGATTTCTGTCACATGTATTTGGCCAGAAATAGTAAATTAAACCAATAGGGACCAGACTGTGATACTTTATTTACAATGAGTAGCACTTTATTCTATGGGAGTAGTTGAAGAGGAAGGTATTATACTGCCTGACCGAGGGAATTACAATCTAGCCCATAACAATTAAGAGAACAGCAGGAATAATATACCGAAATACATTTGGAAGTGCCCTGTCACCTGTAGGATGGCAATGATTGAAAGTATCACAAACTTTATAATAGAGTCATCTCACCTCTGAGGGGTTTTGCCACCTATTAAATCGCCCTTAGCCAGCAACATTGTGTACTGGCCCTGCAACAGGTAAGAGGTGTGCATACAAATGATCCCTCAATCCAGATTTGTTTTAACAAGGAGTGGCCTGTTCCTGGGGGTTAGCCGCATGCATCAAAAGGAAGAACAGACCACTTTACTGCCAGATAAAATTTGTTTTCTGCATTTCTGCTAGGGGAGGGAGAACTTGGGAGTTTCAACTGTGGTACACATAAGCCACAATGAGTTTCAATAAAACTGTCCAGGCCAGTCGCTCCTTAGCCTATAGCATGTAACAAGCTCATAGCAAGCAGTGGAATGATTAACACAACCCTATTCCCTAGGTTATGGTAACAGGGCATGGGTCTTGCAGCCCAAGACTTATTATATGACCATCAGTATCTCGTTTAGGGAAACCCATTGTCTCTCAGGAACGTGCATCTCTGCTTATGTGTAGACTACAAGCTAGGATGGTGATTTCCCAGCTTGCGTACATGTCATCCACCTAGTACGAGTGTAAATAGCCATGTAGCTGCGGTGGCATGGGCAGCAGAGGCAGTGCTTAGCTGTGCCAAGTACAACCCGCCTGAAACTGATGGGTAAGTACTACCCAGGCTACCTCAGCAACATGGTTCTTTATGCTCAGGCCAGCTCGATGAGAGTGAGCCCAAGTATGTATCCACAAGCAGGGGAATCACACCCCCATTCATCATGTAGACGTGGCCTCTGTGAACTTCTAAAGCCACAAAAGGAAAAAAACTGGCTAAAAAGCTTAAATCTGCCTCTGTCGGGTGCTTGTGAAATCGCGTCTCTTTTGCCCCCCATGGACCCAGTCCTGAGAGGAGATTTAGTGTCCTCGGCCCTTACGTAAGTTGAGAGTGCTCAGCACTGCATTGTGCTATGAAGACATGCATGTCGCTCTTGACTATTGGCCTGGGGCAGCACTGCTTAAGTCCATGGACACTCAATAATAATACCTATTTCTTGTGTCGCACTTTTCAGCCATGGATCTCAGAGCCCTTCACAATCTTTTTACTGCATTTATTCTCACTAACCTGTGAGAGAGGGAAGTGCTATTATCCCCATTTTACAGGGAGGGAACTGAGGGTCTGAAATTTGCCCATGGTCACACAGGAACTGTATAGTGGAGGAGGGACTTGAACTCAAGTCTCCCAAGTCTTGGTTAACAATGGCACCATCCTTCTTAATAAGAGGGGAAAAGGCCAGCGATAGAAACTGTGAAATAACCAAACTGGGTAATAACATCAGCATTTGAGAGGCTTAACAGAAACCAAAATTAGCAGGTGGCGGGGAGATTGAAGGAAGTTACTTAGTCCCTGCTTGATGAAGGAGTAAACCTACCACACACACAATGATTCCAAGGCTAGTACAGGAGAGTTGTGATAATGACTGAAAATAAACTTGTGACAAGTTCTTGACCGGGGCCAGTTGCAGGAGGCCAAGGAGTTAGAGTTCAGGAGTGCTGTCAGTGATTTGCTTTTCAATTTAAACTTGGTGTATTCTACCATGTAGTTCACAAAATGATTTATGCAGGAATCATACATGAGAAGGGAAATGCAAATTAGAATTTAAACAAGTTAGCAATTTTTTTTTCATGAAGATTAGCCACTAGAAAAATGGAGATGTCTTCCTGACAAAATTGGCCATGGTGTGGGAAATAGAGAAACTGTAAGAAAAGAAAAGAAAAACATCATACTCTATTCACCATCCCAGCTAACTCTGTGCCATGATATCTTTATTTGCAACACGTAATTTGACCACTGGATGTCTCTATATGCAGTGTAGTATTTCAAACAGGTTGTGATCTTCAGTGAACCACAGAGACAAAGCTGGAACTTGAGCTGCATGGAAGCTGGCTTGTTTGTGTCTGTGTCTGTAGCTGTTTTCTTTAATAAATACCTCTTCTTTCAAGTATCAGAGAGGTAGCTGTGACATGCGTCTGATGAAGTGGCTATTCACCCACGAAAGCTTATGCTCCAATACGTCTCTTAGTGTATAGGGTGCCACAGGACTCTTTGTCGCTCTTCTTTCAAAAGAATCATAAGTCCATATAGCATGACAACCTGTGATCTCATCACATCTCACTTTAAATTACTCCTGTACAAAGTCCATTATTGACATCATCCTGAAGCTGTAGTGTGTCTGTTCAGAGATGAGACATTACAGGGATTGATATTATACAAAACCATGAGATAGATCACTGATTGAGTAGATAGACAGACAGATGGACAGGTATTATACCAGTAGAGGTGTTGCTTTCAGATGAGACGTGAAACAGGTTTTAGAGACATTAGATACAATTTCCAATTTGGGAAATTCTACTGAGCTGAATTCCCCCCGGAAGTTTCAACCGGCATCCTGTGCTAAGCTAGAGTTTGAAAATATGGGTTATGAAACAGCTGCCACATTTCAACGATGAAGTGGTTCTTTTTTTGGAAAAAGTGTAAAATCACTTTGAGGTGAAAATTAATTAATTAATAATCTGTCTTCCAATGGGATAAAACCTTCCTTCTAGCCAGGGTTCTTATGAGCAAACCGAGTTGTAATCTGTATTATCTGATCTGCCGGTGAACAGACTAGAATCTTAGGTACGTCTACACTACCCACCGAATCTGCGGGTAGCGATCAATCTATTGCATGTAGTGTAGAAGTGATAAATCGATCCCCAATTGCTCTCCCATCGACTGCTGAGCTCTAGCTCGGCGAAAGTCGATGGGGGAGCCACAGCGCACCACGAGGCCGCGAAGTAAGTAATTTTAATTCAGTCTAAGATACGTTGACTTCAGCTACGCTATTCTCATAGCTGAAGTTGCGTATCTTAGATCAATTCCCCCCCACCCCCAGTGTAGACCAGGCCTTAGCATGTCCCCTAGGTGAAGAGTTGCACAGCTGTGTCATGCAATCAGCATCCACCATGCTGTCCTTGCAGTCCTGAGATGCACAGAATTACAAATGCTCTAGCCTTTGTTGGGATAGGTATTTGTTTTCTAGAAGCGAGGAAATCTCTTGTGGTTCTTCTCTTCTATACCCCCTTGCAATATGGCAGGAGTGCATTAGTTATACCTACACCGCCATCCTTAGGAGTTACTGTAAGGGCAGTCAGTTTCAGCCATAAGAAACAGTCCATTTATGAAAGCAGCAGAGAATCCTGTGGCACCTTATAGACTAACAGACATTTTGGAGCGTGAGCTTTCGTGGGTGAATACCCACTTCGTCAGACGCAGTCCATTTATGAGTATTTCTTACAAGAAATTCTTTAAACCCACAAAATTTAATCTGGAGAAAGTTGGATCCTGATTGGAAAACTCCAGACCACTACACTGTTAGCAGAGCTAGGGAGACTGAGACAAAGAGGGTCAGTCCCATTACCAGCCAGATTAATATGTTTGTTAACATAGTGTCTCCCTAACCATGACCATTCCATTCCACAGAGATTTCATTCTGACCCCCATCCTTGGGGTGTATTTATACAACACCACGGATTGTAGTCAAACTGCTTTGCCAGGCTACGGTTCTGGAACCTGGGAATTAAATCTGATTCATATTTTTACAAAATCAAAACAAAACAAAAGCCCCACCTTTTGTTCCACTCCCTACAGCTTATAAAATATGACTTATAAAACTTTACGGGCCCTGTTGCTTCAAGGGGCTCATACCAAAGCAGAGTACGCAAAACCCAGCCATTTTTATAGTATGGCACAAAAGGGCTTGGGCTGTGAACAGGGCTTCAGACGATTCAGAAACAGGATCCAGCCTGCAAATGGACCACACAACCTGGCCTGGGTTGCTCAAGGGCAGTGAATGGATTTATGCCTGAAACAAATAGACCAGTAGTAAAATACAAGCCTCCTTTCTACTCGGAACAAAACCCTGCCATACGGGTCATAAAGAGAGTGACTCGCATAAGGCACTATAAAAATGGCAAGAGCAGCTGTCTCCTGGAAGGCATAGCCAAGCATGAGTTTCTTTTGCTAGAGTCAGTGGAATCTCTAAACTACTCAACCAAACTGGCCTCTGCTTGAGAATCTTGTTAACTTGCTGCTAAAACGTGTATTCCACGGTTAGCAGTAAATAGAACTATCCTTTCTTTAAAGAGGGATTTTGGCCATTGGATACAGAGGCCACTGGCTCATTTTGGTGCAGGAAGCACCATAATGTTTGCAGTGAACACATCATCTCTGTAAATTACAGAGAGTAAAACCAGCCCTGTTCAGCAAAGCTCATAAGCAGGTCTTTAGCTTTAAGCACATGATTAAATCCCATTGCCTTTAATGGGATTTAAGCAGTGCTCTGTCTTGCTGAGTAGAGTTGGATTTAAGCATGTAGTTAAGTGCTTTGCTGAGCTGGGATCTAAGGGAGAGAAAGAAGAGACTCCAAGCCTCCCTTCTTGAGGATCTCCCTGTTCTGGTGCCCATAAACATAGAGAAGTTCTAGGGAATTTTGTATTTGTAACACACTAAATCAAGCAAGTTTCATACTGCAGTGAGTTTGATTGTGAATATTTTGCACAACCCTGCATGAAACATCATCCTATCAACTTCTCACTCTCTCTTCATGTTTATTTTTCTTGCATGGAAGGAACCAGATTCATCCATGGCATAGCCTCACTCATGTTATACCTCTGGGCCCATGTTTAGAAATGGTATCCCAGGCTGGATCTGCCCTTCCCCATGTCACTGCAATGTCTGCTTCTTAGTCCAGCTGGTCTACACTAGTTTCCCCTTAGATTTATTTTTCACTTATTCAGCAAGTAGGTTTTCTTAGCACATAATTCAATTATTCATTATCTTCTTTATTTTTTTCCTGGGGTAGAAAAGTTACAAAAAGGCTTCTGTCTTGTATAAAGCATTTTTATGTTTGGGTATTAATTGTTAAAATCTGCCATTAACCCAGAGTAAATGTATGTTCCGTTGTTGGTCTTATTTTTTTTTAATTTGCCTTGTTTTACATAAGATGAACAATAGAACATATTTTATATAAACTTATTTTATGTAAACAAGTCAAATTAAAAAACTAAGACTTAGCATATATATATATATCTATATCTAACTTATTTTGTCCTTAGCTTTCTTTCTGATAATTGGCCTTATTTTTGTCAAGGGCCCTAATTCAGCAAAGCACTTAAGCATGTGCTTAACTTTCAGTTTATGCTTAAATCCATCGTTGTTCTGAAAGGCACTTAAATATGTGCTAAACTAAATAGGGAGGGACTTGAGCGTATGCTTAAGTGGCTTACTGAACTGGGGCCCAAACATTTAATATTAAAGACACATGGTCATTAAAAGGTCAAAAGAAGAAACTGTTTGGTTTTGTTCAGGCATGTCACCTTTACAATCAGTAAGGAATGCACAGCCAAATCTTACAACAGCAATGAAAGCTGGGAACCTCAGTAACCTTGGGACTAGTCTAGCTAGTGAATCACATAGTGTGGACAAGGTGTCCAGGAGAGCTGGCAGTTTTTTAAAGAAACCATGCTAAGAGCACAGGAAAATACCATACCGATGTGCAGAAGACAGCAGCGTGAAGTGACCCACTGGTTAGCAGGATCTGTGGTGAGGCTGAGCAAAGAAGGAGCTTACAAAAAAATGTGACACTATGGTACAGATGATGGGGACAATATAAGATTATATGCTCGGCGTGCAGGATAGAATCAGAAAGGCCAAAGGGCAATTTGAATTGAAACTAGCAGGGGTGTGAAGGTTAATAGGAAGGGGTTTACAGTATGTAAGCAACAAGAAGAGCATAGGGAAGCGTGTAGGTCCTACTCACTGAGAGGCAGGTATCCTAGTGGTGGGAAGTATGGAAAAGGCTGAAGTACTCATTCTTTTTATCATTCAGTCTTTACGGGCAGGATCAACTCCCAGACTATACACTGGGAACGCAGAGAGGAGAGGAGGAGACGCAGCCCACTGTGGATAGGGTTAGGTTAGGGACTACTTAAAGACGTTAGACAGCTGCAAGTCTATGGGACCGGACGAACTGCATCTGAGGGTGCTGAGGGAGTTAGCTGATGTGATTGCAGAGCGTTGACCATTATCTTTGAAAATTCATGGGGAAAGGAGAGTCCAAGAGGATGGAAGAAGCAGATATAGTACTATCCTTTAAGAAGGGAAAAGGAAGATATCAGGGAACTACAAGACAGCAATCATCTACAGACTCAATCTGGAAAAATCATGGAGCAGGTGCTGGAAGGAATCCATTCCTGAACATTAGAGAAACAAGGTATAGAAGCAGTCAGCATGGATTCACAAGGGTAAATGCATGCATGACCACCTGATGAGCTCTCTATGATGAGATGACTGGATTGTGGATGGGGCTAAGCTGTTGATGTTTGTATACTTGACTTTAGTAAGGCTTTTGACGACGGGTTTCCCACAGCAATTCATAGCAACTAAGGAAATATGGTTGGAGGAATGACATGTGAAGTGGAAGAAAACTGGTATGAATCAACGGGCTCAGCGGGTAGGATATATGACAGCTCTCTAGTTGGAACAAGAACAAGTGTAGTGCCAGGATCTGTCTTAGGGCCGTTCTATTCAAGTTTCATTAATGAATTTTTATGATGGATAGGTTGCACATTAAGTAAATTGAGATGCACAAGTTGGGGGGAGTGGTGGACAGCTGGAGGGCAGGGATCGGGATTCAGGGAGACTTAGATCAAATTGAGAAGATGGGCAAAGAACTAGAAAGTTTCAATAGGAAGTGAGTCTGCACTTAGGACAGAAAACCATCACTGCTAAGCTGTGGACTGGTTTGGCTAAGTAGCAATGCTGAAGAAAAGGATCTGGGGGTCGGTGAGATGGGAAGTTGTAACATGAGCTACAGTGTGCTTTATCGCAAAAAAGGCTTATCAGCTACGCGTATTAGTGAGTAAGTGCAGCAATCGAGAGTGATGTGATTATTGCCCTATATTCGGGCACTGGTGAGCGCATCTTGAATATTATGTCGTTTTGGGCGCCACCTTACAAAAGGGTGGAACGTTGGAGCAGAGTCCCAGCGGAGGGCAACAAAATGATTAGAGGATGGAGCACATGATTATGAGAGAGACTAAGGAACTGGGCTTTAGTTTAGCTGCAGAAGAGAAAGGGAGGGATTTGGATAGCAACTTCACTACGTTGAAAGGATGTCAAGGAGGAGGAGCTAGGTCTGTTTCTCAGTGTGACGGAGGACGAGAACAAGGAGCACTGGTTTTGAAGTTGCAGTGCGGAAGTCGAGGCTGGATATTAGAAAACTTTCTGATAGGAGAGTGGTGAAGTATTGGAATGGGTTACTAGGGAGGTGTATATGCTCATGTTTAGAGTATTTGGTCGGCTGACAGCTCGACCCTGGCTGGGATTATTTAGGGAAAATGGTCCTGCCTTTAGCAGGGGGTTGGACTAGATGACCTCATGAGGTCCCTTCCAACCTTTTGATTCTATGATTCTATGATTCATTAATGCATGCCCAGCATTAATGACTGTGGTATGCAATGCACAGATATGAAAACAAAGCAGCTCCCCAATGGTAAATAGGGTCTATTTATTAGAAAGATACAAAAGTTTAAGGTACTATCTTTTTGCCAGGGCATCCTGTATAAAGTCTTTTCCCTGACCACTTGTCAATAATGAACCTTCTCACAGGAGCAGACCCTGTCCTGGCCAAAATTTAAACTTACTTGCTTAAACTCTCTCCAGGAGTTTCAGGTGGATGTGGTGGTCATCACTTCTCATCCCAAACTGGTGCAAAGGCTTCCTAGGCATTGCTGAAAACATAGCTTCCAGAGGGAGCTATGTTTCCATGGCAGATTCAGTGCTTCTTGTGTGTACAGAACTCAAACCTCTTACTGTTGAATCCAACAGAAGTTTTGTCATTAACTTCAACTGTAACATGCTAGGGCTCATTACCTGTGAAATGCTTTGGGATCCCTCAGGGTGAAAGAAACTAGAGAATGTGCTCTCATAATCGTAGATTATGTTTACTATTATTTATAGAAGGTCTTGGAACAGCCTGGAAACCCAGCATCCAACAGCCACTCAGACCATTCCAAAACTCATCCATGCTCTGGAATTGTGCACAGTGAGTTTTGAAGTCGCCTCTTCCCTAATAATCACTGTTGCATGATGCCATGGCAGTATTTTCCTGACCCCTTTAGCCAGTAATGGGTACCTTACAAATAAACACATGATTTGTTTTTCCCAGGTTCTGTTGCTGCTTTTTTTTAAAGCCAGTATTGCAGACAGTGAAAGATACCAGAACTGACAGAGCAAAAGTTTGAAAAGAATCTAAATTCTGGAACATGGGAATTTCCATCAAAGATCTATTTCTAGAGTCCAGGAACATGTAAAAGGTTCCACCATCTAAAAACAATGAAGTTCCATCCAGGCTGTAAGGTACGTGTAGAACTGTAAAGGCAGGGAGATGCCTCTTTCCAAAGTATCAGGCATTGGTGCTCTCAGATAGGATGTATTTAAATTATTTTTAAATGCACTCACCACTCAGTTCTTTGGTATATACAGAAAGTATTTCAAAGAATACACAGTTTGATCTCCTTATAGTCATGCACCACCACTCCTTTTGGGCAAAAGTCTGTGTGAATAGATTAACTTTCCCCACTGTACCCTGAAATTTAAGAGACTTGGGCTCTCTGACTAGTGGGAGAAGCTCATTTCAAATGCAAAAAATGCTCTATACCAAGCTGCCAACTCCAGATGTTCAAACCTGAGGACTGTTAGCAAGAGTTCAACATCTTTGGTGTCAGAGGGACAGGGTAAAACTCACTCATAGCCAGGACCCAAACTATACAGGACTTCACAGAACATGGCCAACACCCTGAACTGCACATAGGAGCAAAGGGAAGCCAGGAAATTTTTCAGAGAATTGCTGAAATTTGTACCCTACTGCTAGAACCCGCAAGCAAGTATGAAGCACAAGCTACACTTCTGGTTGTCCCTGACAGAGCCCCTTGAAGACTGATTGTGGGATCCAGTCTGCAGATCATGAACAGCTGTGACCAGGGTCACATCAGAGAGGTCTCTGTGATTCCTGCAGTCCTCAGCTGCTGTAGGGTATGGTCAGATTGCAGTGGCAGCTTCATAACCAACTTCCTTTCCATTTCCATTTGGCTAAAATCATATCCTCAGAGTTATGACCAGAGTTTTTAGTAACACCATTGGTATCATTTTGAACACCTATATTTTGCCTGCAAGATGTGTGTGCATCCATTGTGTAAGCAACTCTGCACATCTGTGCATGACAAACAGCTAACTGTCCATACATATGAGGATTCCCATGTACAAACCCCTGCATTGCACGCACACACAAATGCAAGAATGCTGGGAGTACCCATAGGCACTGTACATGTGCAGATTCTGTGCAAACATTTGAAAATTAATGCCGTTGATGCATTTATCTCCTATAACAACATCAAGATTGTAAGAGATTTGGAGCAGAGACCTTGTCTATGACTTATTTCATGAAGTGCTTAGCACTGTAATAATAACTAATAGCTACAATATAATACAGCATGCCCTGTTTATGTGCAACACTGGGGCAGATGTAAAACCATGTTCACTGGATCACACATCACATGGATATCGATGTCACACATGTCTTGTTCATTCTGCCATTCATGCCCATATCAGCTAGAAAGCCAGACTACTCAAGAGTTTGAGCAGCTCAGGCCTGGTCTACACTATACGTTTAAACTGATTTTAGCAGCTTTAAACCAATTTAACACTGCATCCATCCACACGACGAGGCCCTTTGTATCGATATAAAGGGATCTTTAAACCGGTTTTTGTACTCCTCCCTGACGAGAAGAGTAGCGCTGAAATCGGTATTACCATATCGGATTAAGGTTAGTGTGGCCGCAAATCGACGGTATTGGCCTCTAGGAGGTATCCCACAATGCACCATTGTGACTGCTCTGGATAGCAATCCAAACTCGGATGCACTGGCCAGGTAAACAGGAAAAGCCCCGCGAACTTTTGAATTTCATTTCTTGTTTGCCCAGCGTGGAGCTCTGATCAGCACGGGTGGCGATGCAGTCCCAAATCCAAAAAGAGCTCCAGATGGCCGGGACGCGGAGACACTGATCTGATCGCTTATGGGGAGACAATCTGGCTATCGGAGCTCCTTTACAGAAGACGAAATGAGAAAGCATTTGAAAAATTCCAGGCTATGATAGACAAAGGCCACAGCACAGTGCTGTGTGACAAGCGTAATGGAAGCGCAAAGAATCAATGGACGCTCATGGAGGGAGGAGAGGGTACTGAGGACTCCAGCTATCACATAGTCCCACAGTCTCCAAAAGCATTTGTATTCTTGGCTGAGCTCCAATGCGTAGGGTCAAACACATTGTCCAGTGTTTCAGGTATATGTGTCAACTTACCCCTACGCCCCCCCATGGAAGAAAAGGGGAAAAATCATTTCTTGACTTTTTATATGTCACCTATGTCTACTGCTGTGCTGGTAGACCCGGTGCTGCAGCATGAATAGCAGCATCTCTCCCCTCCCTCCCGGTGCAGACGGTACAATATGACTGCTATCCATCGTCATCATCCGCCGTGAGTGTCTGGTGGCTCAGGTGAGGTCAGAGGGGAAGCCTGGTAAAATAGGAATGACTCCCAGTCATTCCCGGTAGATGGTACAGAACAGCTGGTAATCATCCTCATCATAGCAACTGGGGCTGAGTTCCATGGCCCCCCCTTTCATGTCTAAGAAAAGATTCTGTACTGCCTGGACTATCATAGCAGTGGGCTGGGCTCCTCTCCCCCTCACCGTTTAATGTCCTGCCTGGACTATAATGCAGCTGGAGGCTGCCTCCCTCATTTTATCTCACTAAAACTCAGTGTTTCTTATTCCTGCATTCTTATTACATCATCACACAAATGTGGGACACCACAGTAGCCCAGGAAGGTTGGGGAGGAGGAATCAACAGGTGGTGTTGCAGGGGACCCCATGAATGGCATGCAGCTCATCATTTCTGCAGGACTGACATGGAGCGGCTGTGTTCTCTGGTTCTCTGATACACTGTTCTCTTGCCCATATCTAGGCAGGACTGACTCTATTTTTAGATAAACCATAAAGGAGGGATTGACTGAGGCATTCATTCCATTTTTGTCTTTTGCGCCCCGGCCGACCTCAGCTAAGGCCAGCCAGGAAGCACCCATGACAGCAGCAGGCGGTACAGAAACAACTGATACCGTCATCTCATCGCCAATTTTACAATGGCACAGCAGACGTACAGAACGACTGTAACTCTCTGCTACCCTGCAATGGCAAATGAATGCTGCTGTGTAGCGCTCGCAGTACCTGCTCTGTCAGCGGCATCCGTACACATCGGTGACAGTGACAAAAGCAAAAACGGGTTCCATGGTTGCCATGCTATGGCATCTGCCAGGGCAATCCAGGGAAAAAGGGTGCGAAATGATTGTCTGCCGTTGCTTTCACGGAGGAAGAAATGAGTGATGACATTTACCCAGAATCACCCGCAACACTGTTTTTGCACCATCATGCATTGGGATCTCAACCCATAATTCCAATGGGCGGGGGAGACTGCGGGAACTATGGGATAGCTACGGGATAGCTACCCAGTGTG
The DNA here is from genome assembly GCF_003597395.2 of Chelonoidis abingdonii. Lineage (NCBI taxonomy): Eukaryota > Metazoa > Chordata > Testudines > Testudinidae > Chelonoidis > Chelonoidis abingdonii. The sequence continues at coordinate 4,560,113 of NC_133791.1, forward strand.
CAGCACTCCAGAAATCGACGCTAGCCTCGGTACATGGATGCACCCCGCCGAATTAATGTGCTTAGTGTGGCCACGTGCACTCGACTTTATACAATCTGTTTTACAAAACCGGTTTATGTAAAATCGGAATAATCCCGTAGTGTAGACATACCCTCAGTGAGGTCACTCTGCCCAGAGAAGGCTGTAAAAACTTGCTGAGTTGATGGTTCAGGCAGTCACAGGCCTTCTTCATTACAGAATAGACATAACTCCGAAATCATAACAACATCATTTATTTCATTGCAAAAAGTCTTTATGAAGGTGTTTTATACCCAACATGTGTGCTATAAATATTTCCATAAAAGCATATATTAAAATATAAAGTTGGCAAAAAGAAATCAAAAGGCAGAAAAGAAACATGCAGTTAAACAAACATTGCAGCCAGAAGCCCAGGAACAGTTAACAATAACAATCCTGCCAGTCACAGCGATAGGCATTGCTGACTGTGTTTTGAATTACATTGGGAGCAAGGTGTGACCTGAGCACAAAGATTAGCCACGGGGAAGTTCTGATATCTCAGACACCACAGCAGGGTCACGAAAACCTGGCTGGCGTGTCTTTCTAGGCATTCACACTTTGTGTCTTATTGTATCTAATTGCTTTCCTTTGCTAAACTGTCAGCCCAAGGCTTCCCCACTCCATGTTCCCTTTTTTTAATTAAAAGTTTCTTTGTCATCATTTCTATTATGATTGTGCCTGAGTGCCCATTCAAGCTCAGAACCCCTTTGTGCTGCACATACAGATAGGAAGCAACAGATCCTCTCAGAGAGGGCTTATGGTCTGAATAGACAAGACAGACAAAAGGGTTACAGATGGAGAACTGAGACACAGTGGGCAGAGCAAGTGGCTTCGCAAGGATACAGACAGTTTGTGGCTGAACCCAAATCTCTAAATCTATGATCTGTGTGATGCAGGAGCTCAGATCAGATGGTCACAACCATCCCTTCTGGTCTTAAAGACTATGAAGGTGTGAACTGCTGCTGGACTTCTTTTTCCTGGACACCTGTACTAAGGCTCTTCAGGTACCAAAGCACAGGTCTGACAAACTCTGAAGTGACTGGATGACTTTGCAGTTGGGCTACTAGTGAACAACAGGCGTTGCTCTTGTTGACCCAACACCCTGAAAACAAAATCCTGTTTCCCAAGCTGGCCACACTGTAAATGCACCTTACCAAGCTGACTTGTCAGATCAGTTTGTCTACAAATATGTTCACACTTGGAAATCTCTCCCCGCATGAGCTGCCAATCCATTAAATATGCAGCTCTCTGGTTTCCCCATCTCGCTCTCGGTACACCTTTTCCCTCCTTACATAAAAGAAATGTTTTCCCTTTGTCCCCAGCAAATGCCTATTCCACATTTTTGCATGTTTTAAATATTCACGCATATGAAAAGAGGCTGTAAAAACATTGCCTGGTTTATTTATTATTTACTATGCACACTCCTCTCCTGCCACCCCCATCAGGAGACCAAAATAAAAAAAACTTTTCTTTTTTGCATTTTCTCTGCATTTTATTTCCATTAGTCTGCTCGTTAAAGTTTAAAAACGGCTTTGTTTCTCAATGGTTAAGATTTATATGTCTGCCTGTCAGGGGATATAGTTGTACTTGGTAAGATGATGATGGGGGTGGGGGGGAAACACAGCGAACTGTTGGCTTGTCGTACAGGGCTCCAATGGCTATCTAGAAATCTTAAGTTATGCCAACTTGGCTGTCAGAGGGGCTTAGAGCATCAAGATTCACATGTGCCCCTGGCCTGCTTTCCAACACAAACTAACTCTGATCTTTGAAAGAGGCTGGCATTCAGACATGAAGCCTGCAGCTATTAAAGGAGTATACGAGAGGGCACATTATTCCCGAGGAAATATCTGCCACATGTCACTCACTCCCCAGTAAGCAGTCATGAAGGACTGAACTCACAGAACCAGAAGGGGCCATATTATGATCATCTAGCCTGACCTCTTGCAAAACAGAGGCCAAAGGTGGTCACCTAATAATTTCAGCATCAAGCCCAACACTTCTGTCTGGGCTATAGCGTATCTTTTAGACAGACGTCCAGCTTAGACTGAAAGGCTGTAAGTGATGGAGAAGTTGCCACGTCCCTGGGTAAGTTGTTCTAGTCATTTATTTTCTTCACTGGTAAAATGTGCTCTTTATTTCTGTATTCTATTACCCTTGCTCTGGTTTAGATGAGTGGTTCTCAAACTAGGGCCGCCGCTTGTTCAGGGAAAGCCCTTGGCAGGTTGGGCTGATTTGTTTACCTGTCATGTCCACAGTTTCGGCCAATCACAACTCCCACTGGCTGCCGCTCCAGGCCAATGGGGACTGTGGGAAGGGCAGCCAGCATCTCCCTCGGCCTGCACCACTTCCCACAGCTCCCATTGGCTGGGAGTGGCAAACTGCAGCCAGTGGGAGCTGTGATCGGTCGAACCTGCAGACGCGGCAGGTAAACAAACCGGCCTGGCCCGACGGGGCTTTCCCTGAACAAGCGGTGGCCCTAGTTTGAGAACCACTGTTTTAGACCACAGGTAGTCCCATTCACTTCAGAGATTACTTGTAGAGTAAGGCCCTGTTCAGTGAGAGTTAGGGTATCTGAATCCAGCCCTAAATAATTTGCTGGTCCTAATTCTTTTAGGTGTCCGCATTGTACAGCAATTTAAAAATATATTCTGAATCAAGTCTGAAGAGTGCCATACTGATAGTCCTGGAGAGTGGAGCCATCCCACTGTCTAGACCATACAACATGCATAGGCAACATTAAACTTCCCTACACCACCCTCAGCAAGATATTTCAGTGCTGACCTAGAGGGACCACCCCTCTGGATGGCAGGAGAGCTCAATCTTCCTGGGCCATTCAGAATTTGTTCTTTAGCTGACACTGCTAACAAAAGTGCCAGGTGGCATGATAGTTTTGCAAGCTGGGCATCTTTCCACTAGGAAATGGATTGAGACCAACAACTCTTTTCACATAGGTCACGCAACAGCCATAACTACCTACGTGGTCTGGATTCAAATGATTGACCTGGCACAAAAAAATCTGGATCCTATAACCTGTACTGCCATTAAAATGCTCAGCTATCCTAGTAGCTGGTTGGCAAGAACATGTTCCATATGCTAGACTCTAACACCAGTGACACATCATGAAAAAATATTTCAGAAAAGATAGGTGAGATTACTAGATTTGTATGTATTTATACACTCCATCATAACATACTGCACTTGGGAAAACACCTAGTACGCTGTTGGTGTCGTACAAACTCGATGTTATTATATGTTGGAGAGAAAAATCTTGTAGTGGGTGAATTAAAATGTCTTATTTTTTGCTATTTTATTTAGGCTTGTATACTGCATCCATAACGTTGGACTCTCAATGTCCTTTTCTAACTTTTATGAAACATACCTAATGTGCAATTACAGACATTAAAAACCACAGTCAAGGGTCTCATTCGGCTCTCAGTTTCATCAAAGTAAATCAGTCAATTAAGTTGCAACCAGTGTGAAAAGAGAACTAAGCCCTCAGGACTCAATTTACATGTAGGGTCTGATCTCATATAAGGTAAATCAGGAGTCACTCCATCGACTTCAGTGTAGTTACACCAATTTAAAACCAGCATAAGTAAATTCAGAATCCAGGGAAATTTTCCTGGGCCCTAATCTGGTGAATGAGGACACTGAACATGTTCCCAGAGGTTCGCAGGCCTTTCCATGATTGGGCCCTTTATCTCAGTGATTTGCATGTGATTGACTAGACAGAACATGGCAACCCCCCGCCCACATCACACCATCATGCAATTATCTAAATTATTCATTTTTTAAAATATGAAACTAGATGATACTTCTCTTTCCCAGCAACACAACCCTCCAAATGCTGGCCTTTGGCAGGCTTGAACATGGCTGTTTGGGCAAACTTGGAGTTACACATGAGCTGTTTGCTCACCCCTAAGAACTACAAAATGACTGGAGACTCCTGGAACTGGGAGTTCCAATACGAGCTATTTCAGCTTGTATCATTCACTGTGAGCATCGTGTAGTTTACTGTGCAATGGACTTTCAGATGAGAACTAAAGAGCTGTGGGAAGATTAAAGACCCCTTCCCAAGGGTTGGAGTTTGCTCTGGTGTCTTGCCCCAGATACTTCCTTCCTTCCCTGCTATACATGAACCTGTATCCCAAAACTCTTTACAATGTTAAAAAGATGTGGCACGTGAGATACAGGGAAGTAGTAATGGGCTAAGTGCTGAAAGAGCAGGGTGGGGAGTCAGGAGCTTTGGGTATTCTTGCCACTGCTGCCAACATCCCCCTGCGTGCCCTGGGGCCAGTCACTCTCCCTCTCTGTGTTTCAGTTTCCCCACATGTGAAATGGGATAACGATGGGATGTGGGGTGACTTACCGGGTTAATATTTGAAGAAAGGCTTGTGGTTACAGCACTGGACTAGGTCCCATTCCTGATTTTGCCATGGACTCCCTGTGGAACCTTGAACAAGTCACTGTGGCCTCGAGCATGCACCACAGACGCCAATAGGAATGTTGCCAATGATTTCAGTGGGAGCAGAACCAGGCCTATCACTTCCCCCTCCATTTCTCTTGTCTGATTAGAATGCAAGCTCTTTGGGGCAGGGACACTCTTATTATGTGTTCATACAGTGCCTCACACAATGAAACCTCTAGGCGCTACTGAATACAAGGAATAAATAACGATAAAAATTAACGATGAAGTGCTTTCCAACTCTCAGAGGAATGTCACTAAAGAACTGCAAACTATACACACACATACACACACACACCTATGTGTGTATAAATTTACCAGATTATCTAGTGGAAGGAAAGGCTCAAGGGAGATGCTGGCAGACAGAGAGAGCAGGGAGACACAAAGAATAAGATATTCTGGAACGTTTCAGTCTCCTGTTGACTCAGAAGATTGGAGCAGACAGGTACATCCCAAAGACAGCATGATATCAGTGTGGGCCAAGCTCTAGCACACAGCAGGACTGTCTCATTTTAATCTGTCCAGAATTGGCAATGTTGCCTTTATTTGCATGGCTCATTTGAATTGTAAAACATCTTCAGATGTTAATTGGTAAAAGGAAATAGGCTCTGTCGTATGGTAATGGTCATATTTAATTTTAACAATGCTGAATGCAGTTTTAAACGTGTAAACGTCTCTATGGTTTGGAGAGAGGGGTGAATCCAGGAAAAACTGTTCTGGAAACATCTGATCTGATTTTTCACTCGTTTCGCTCTATTTGCATTCACACCCTCTTTGTCTCTACCTTTCTGCAAATGTTTGTGCAATTGGCCCAAATTTTCGTGGTTAGTGAATTTCAAAGTTGAATGTCTGAGTAGTGTTGGGAATTGTGTATGTGCAACATTTCACACTTTCCAGTCAGCTCAGGGAAACAGCACCAGGAGCTGGACTTGCCAGAGAACTCAGGCCTGGATTTTTAAGGGCTCAGCACCCACAATCAGGCTGCAAAAGAGCTCAGTTCCCCATTGGCCATTTCTTTGGGTGCCTCGCTATTCAAAAGTGTTCAGCGTCTAGTGGTCCCACTATGACACTCATGGCCAGATTGCCAAGAGAGGTCATTGTGTTCTTGAAAATCTGGCCACTTGTTTAGGTGCTGAAGAGAGATGAACTCTTCTGCAAATCTTGGATGAAATCCTGACCGTAATGGGAGTTTTGTCATTGACTGCAATGGGGCATTCTGAGCTGCCTTGGAAATTCAGCCCTGTGTGTTTTAACTGACAAAGCACAACTAAGAAACACACTTGACATTGTTGAATGCACACTACCGAATACTCACAGTGCTTAAACTCAAAATTGGGAGCGGGGGGCACATGGGGCAGTTGGATTTGAATAAAGACATCTGATAAAATAATCAGGAAGCCCTCAGGTATGCCTTATCCTCATTACATGGAACCTGATTCAAGCAAAACCAACCTCCAGTAAGAGTAAGAAGATAAGAAATCTATAATCTTACGTGCATAACTGAATTTCAGGGACAGTGCCCACAATTTCAGTACAGGCAAAATCTGGCTGAGCCAGTGATGCGCCGGGGGGGAGGGGAGGGGAGGTTGGAACAATTTGTAGGGACTTTGACTAGCCTAACCCCCACCCCCTCCGCAAACACACTTCATGGGGTTTTTTGAGGAGCTGAGTTATTTGGCTGGGTTATTTTGTCCCTGACTATGCTGCATTTAGAAACTCTCACATCTTCCTGGAGAAATAGCTCTCTGACTCCCTCTAGAGAGATTTGTATGATCTTCACAAATGCAGGAATCTAGGTGTTGCTCTCTATTTGTGTATACAGTTAACCAGGCTGCTGACTTTGGTTTTGCTGTGTTGGCTCTTTAATGCATTCTAGAATTATCTGAATCATTTGAAACTGCACAGCTGGGCTAGTGATCTATTGAATGGCTCTTTGGTGATATTTCCACTAACTTTTGCTTCCATTAAGGTTGTACATTCCACGTGATCAGCCTCTCTTAACATGTGGTCTGTTTGGAATCAAAAATAACAATTATACTTAGCAATTACAGCCCTGTAAAGACATTTACTAATCTACCTAGAATCCCACAGATGCAAAGAAATGAAACCTACATAGAAACAATATAAGTTATCTAAACTTTTACAAGTTCTGTTCACATTTCAGGCAAAGGTTCAGGTTGGTACTGAACTCATTAGCCCAATATCTTCCAAGTCTCCCTTTAAACTACTAAGAAAATGCAAGAGTATATGCTGGGTCTAGGGTGACCAGATGTCCCGATTTTATAGAGACAGTTCTGATTTTGGGGTCTTTTTCTTATATAGGCTCTTATTACCTCCCACTCCATTCCGATTTTTCATGTTTGCTGTCTGGTCACCCTAGCTGGGTCCCAGCCAGGGCTCAGCCTCAAGGGGACTCTGCTAGAGAGATAGTGTGGTCCAGCGGCTAGTATTCTGCAGTAAGGACTCCAGAGCCCTGCATTCTAATCCTGGCTCTGCCGCTGACTTCTTGTTTGACCATGGGCAAGTCACTTCACTTTTGTTTCTTCATCAACCCTTTGTCTGTCTTATCTATTTAGATTGCAAGTTCTTCAGGGCAGAGGTGGCTATGTGTGTGTGTACAGCACCAAGCACAATGGGGCCCCAGTGTTGGTCAGAGACTCTAGGATGCTACTCTAATACAAACAATAAAATATAAGTTATGTGAAGAACACTGTCCCTTTATCTGACTTGCTATTTTCTTGAATTGCAAGAAAATGTTTGGAATAATTCCATGACATTTTTCATGTATTTTGTTTACTCTTTGGCCTGCTATTGGAGCCCTGTGGATTTATTGTAATTGGTCCCATCTACCATTCAACACTCTTTTAGTTCTCCGTTGGATGAGCAAAACTCTTGGAATTAGATATTAGTTGTGAATGCTTGTCAAGAGCAAATTTTAAAGTTTGCTGTCTGAAAGTGTGTGAATGTGCAAGTTTAAACTATTGGCTTTTCATCACCATTCATGCTAGTAAATCTAATTCCCACAATAATTTATGAGTGAAAAAAATGATTGTGAACACAAAGGAAAGATCTTTACAAATGTGAACGAATGTTTGGGAGCCTGTTTTGTGGCTTTGGCCCAGTTCTAGTTAGCACTGACAGTGTTTGTCATCACTCTGCCAGGTTATTAGCTATTCAGGTGGTAAATAGCCTTGAAATCAACAAGCAAGCACTCAGTATAATGCACTATTTTACATTCTCCGCAGCTATTTCTGCTGCCAGCATATACAGAAATTAGGACCATACCCCAGCTGCTGAGAGCAGAAAATCACAACGTTTGCAGGAGACATAAAGCTGCAATGATAATTTGTCTTAACTCTCCGTGCGTCTGTCTGAGATTTATCTAAAATACCTGTACCTTGGCGTATCTCAGTACCATGTGCCATGAACAGACAATCAGTGCTATATGCCTTCAAAGCTGTTCTTTTACTTGTATATGAATGTGCCAAAGTCCTCAGCCTGAACAGTGAGGTAGCATGAGGTTCATTCAAAGCCCCTCTTGTAATGTTGAAAAGCTGTGAAACAACAGAGCCCAGGGCAGCAACGTTACACTGGGAAAATCTGAAGTCAGATGTCTCCCCTCCGAAACATCCAAGACAAACAATAACAGGAAACATTCAGCATGCTGTGCTAAGGCTTCGAAAAGACCTCGCAATAAACATTTGGAGGGAGATGGTAAGGCAATTTGGAGCGAGGCTTGCCTCAATTCCCTAAGCCCCTTTCTCACTCCTACAGTTCCAATAGTGCCAACTCAGTAAGCACAAAAAACAGGGTAGCTAAGTGCACAGACCAAAGTTTACACTCTGTCTCAAACCGGCTTGTTAATGACTTCAAGTGTCAAAACCAAAATGCTTAAAAAAAAAATCCTATGCTGGTGATGGCCCATAAAATCTGCGACTAATTTAACAGCTCTGTCAAGGTATAGAAAAAAAACCTTAAGTGAGTTTTACCAGGTCAACAGCCTGCCAAAATATTAGCTGAAATTCTTTAAGGTCTTTATTTTGTGTATATATTCAGAGAAAGAGAGAGCCCTACAAAAGCAGTGATATAGGTAGGCATACAGAACTCAAGATCATCTAGAATTAAAAAGCATTGCACATTATGAGTAAGAGGCTACTGCTATTGGAACAGTTCACCTCCCTGAATTGGAAAACACCCCACCAAATTATGGGCCCTTCCTGAGACGCACGTACACACATTATGGATGGAAGAGGTGCCATAGCTTTTTAACTTGAAGGAGGGTTCCATGTAGTCTCATTGGAAGGACGCATTTTTCTTGGTCTAACTTACAAAGATGAGTACCTTAGTGAGGAACAAAATCCCACATTTGAAGGTTAAGATTAGTATTTAGGCACGGGGGACAGAGTTCAGCATCTAGAAGCCATGGAGTCCTCACTTTTATGACATTCATCCCACGAAGTGAGTATTCACCCACGAAAGCTCATGCTCCAAAACGTTCGTTAGTCTATCAGGTGCCACAGGATTCTTTGCTGCTTTTACAGATCCAGACTAACACGGCTCCCCCTCTGATACATGACACTTTTATGTTGACACTGCAAACCAGAATGCCTAGCAATGGAGCTATAGAGATCTGTCTACTAGCAAGATGACCAAGACCACCACCTAGTTTCACATAGGCTGCCATACAGTGACCAGATGGCAATAAGTAGAGCTCAGCAAATCATCTATAGCCAATAATGTCACCTCTTTTCCTACTTGGCCCTGATCGTCAAGGTCTGCAAGCATGCGATTATTCCCAGTGCCACTAGGTATGTGCTCCAAGTTATGCACATGCTTAAATATTTTGCTGAACAAGACCTTTTTGAATAGTCTGTAAACTGACCATGTGCATCTTGAATTTATTATTTGAAATGATTACCCAAATAATTTATGCAAATAATTCCTAGTCTGCAGCTCACCTGTGTTTTTCCTTTTTTTCTTTTGTTTTACAAACATTTGAAAGCCAAATTTTTATGTGCTATTTTTCAGAAGGCGCATAAGTGATGACAGTTTGTCCCTCCAATTTATCAGGTAGTGGGGTCTCCAGAACGCAATGCAATATTCTAAGTGGACTCAATTCTATTCTTTTCCCCTTTAGGCTAATGAGTCTTTAAAGAGAGGAGACTAGGAAATAGCTAGGCAATTAAGATACAGAATATGGAGGGGAAAAAATAAAGTGATGCATCCTTTGACTGTAATTTAGAGAACGTATTAGTCACTGAAAACCTTGATGACTTATTCTTTTGGGGAAAAAAAGCTGTAATAAGAACGAAGAGAAAAACAGCATAAATATGAACCCATTTGTAATGACAGAGATTGTAACAAGACCGGAAAATGAGAGAATGCTCCTTTGGATGTATTTGACTTCATAATTACAATCTTATGGATACGTTTTAATATCACTATTTGGGTAATTTATTGTTAATTTTCTCTTGGAAACATTTTTATTCAAAACACTTGCATTGTATCTTTTAAAATAAACATGCCAGACGAACAGCAAGGAGTGGTGCAAAAAAGTTTTGTAAGGAAACCAACGTTAAATTAATAGATTAAATTTGTCTGTTATCAGGTCTTGATACACACCGAATATGTGGGCCAGGTTTGTAAAAGTGATTTATATTTTGGGGTGGGAAAGGAAATCATGCAAAACTAAGCAGTTTCAAAACACATTTCACCCTTTTTGTTTGTTTTGTTTGAAGGACAACCAGAAAGATGGTTTGTGTGAATCCCTATGAAAAGAAACAGTTGCATTTCACACAGCCAGATGACAAACCCTATGCTCCGTTAGTCTCAATTCTGAAGCCTAAATTCCTATAGGTAATATTAAGGGCTACAGGACTGGAACCATAGTCAGTGAAGATGCATTTAGAAAACAATGACAAAATCATACCCTAGAATGCCGATTGTTATCTCCTTTCCCAAGTGCAGGAGTTACTTCTCAGCCGCTGGAGTTCTAGGTGGTTGGTTACAAGTGCCAATATTGTACTCACAGATATTTAGACTGACAAATTCCAAGCTTTTTTTTTTTTTTTCATTTTCTTGGAGGTGGCATAAAGTGAAGCCTAGTTTTGTATTGCAAGTCTAAGCAACAATGAATGAAAGCTGAATGAGTTTGGGGGTCAGGACCTGCTACAATAAAAGGCAGAGCTACTCCTTGGGAGGACTTGCCATGCCTTTGTGCAGTATCTGGAGCTACCTCATTTGAGAAATGCCACAAGGAAAAAACAAAGATTGGAATTAGATCCTGCAGATTAAACTTCAGATTCAGAAACAAGATACTGCTGAAATCCCACCTGCAAACAAACGCTAAGCATAGCTAATTCTGTGGCTAGCATTTACTGTATCACTTCCCCCATTCACCTTTTGTTTCCCATACATTTTCTTTTTATGTCTGCCCAGGAGACAGACTCAGTGCCTGATCCACATTTCAACCCTGAGAAGCCAATAAACAAACAAACGAACAAGAAAGAGGGAGCGGGAGCCACATAACTGTATATTCTGAAATATGTTCTGTGGCTTCACCCTGCCAAGTGACAGTCTCACTACATTCCGTGTGTCGGAGCTCATTTAATTCCCCAGCCAGAGTCCTGACAGGCGCGTGAGTAACGCCTATGTGTTACGAGATTTATTTAATGGGCATCTGATGAGCTGACGGGGAGCTGGGGTCCTCCCAAAGCCATATTATCTCTGCCAGGAATAAAAATCAGCTGGAACGGGAGGGCTTTGATAGCCACAATCTGTTACTAGAAAATTGAACTGTCACCCTTGTGTGTCATGTTCATTTTGGCTGATTAAAGAGATATTAATCTACTGTCATTGTTACAATATCTGTCATCCTGTGGAGAAAACAGGGATATGCAGCCAGCTCCTCCAGATACATACACAGGGAAAGGAGAGGTGTGTGGAATATTAACGAAACTCTGATCCCTTAGAAATATCGAACCAGCTAGAATTGATTATATTTTCACTTATGAAGCAAACAACAGATCCCACTTCAGGTAATGAACCATTTTAGTTGGTATTGAGCACAGTTGTAAGGGAGTCAAATGAATTTCTTGACTTATGCTATGCCCTTTTCAGAAGATAACTATCTTTACCCATCTGTAAAATGGGTGCAGTAACCTTCTGCTATTTCCCAGGGGTGTCAGAAGCTTAACAAAATGAATATTTCTAAAGCACTTTTGAATTAGTTATTGTTATTTCAGATGGGCAATAATGAGGACTCTGTTGCCTTTTTCAAACGACATATTTTAGTTCAGCTAGTGTCCTAGAAACACTGAGCAAATCATGGTGAACAGGCATTGTGAAAAGTGGTTTGTTTCTAAAATTTCTGGACTAGGGCCTCACTGGGCTTGTACACACACATAGCAAACATTGCTATTTCATTTATTGCATGGACAGAGAATATGGACATACTCCTTACATGCAAGAGGCACATAAAACCTAGCATCCTTGGCAATTCCAGTGGCGGTGGGTTCTGGATTATTGGCATAAGAGCTAAGGGGTGGGACCATCTCTCAAGGTGGCTGCTGGGAACACTGGGGCAGTCAGCCCACCAGGGGAAGAATTGGGTCATGTCCAGTTTGGAGTATGATTTGGACAAGATCCACCAGCTGTTGTGATTGCAAAGCATATCAGAGGAGAAAGAGAAGCATTGGTCTCTTGGCCTAAGCAAAGGACTAGGGGACAGGAATTTATGAATTCTAATCCTTGACTTCCCTGGGGCAAGTCTAGTCACCATTCTGTGCCTCAGTTTCCTCTGTAAAATGGGGTTAATGTTGATATTCCAGCCGTAATTAATTACAGATTGCTAAGAACTTGGAAGATGAACATGAGCTATAATTATTAGAGTAGCAGAAGTAAAGTGAAGGGCACAGTGAGAGGAGTAAGAAAACCTTGGCTTCAGTGAATTCTCTGGGATGCAGGAATGCTCTGAAATGGCCCATATTTCTCTTTAAATGATCTGGGTGCGGCTTCAAATGAGACTTAACTCAGACTGTTTTTCTGGGGAACAATTCCATATGGGAAAGAGAAAGGGCAGGAGGTCAGCCTGCATGCGTTCTGTCAACTGTACTTGCCATAATCTCCCAGCTGATTGACTCAAACTTTAAGAAGGGGAAAAGGAATAATGAATGGAGAAGACTTTGGACTCCCCAGTCCATCCTCTGCTGCCTCCTGCCAAAGCCACAAGCTTTCCCACAAGACGAGTGTTTAGCGTAGGGGTGTCAAATTCACATTATGAGAGGCCAAATTCTCTGTCTGATTGCGCACCCTGGACCAAGGCATATATTTAGGATGCCATGCTTCCCTCAGTCGACAATGGGAGTCCCATGTGTCAAACAGGAAGATGCATAAAATCAAAACATATAGCTCTGGCCTATAATAGTGACTAAACTTTTCATTATCCCCATTATAATTAAGACACATTCAGCATTGCTCAGTGGGAAAACCACTCAGCCTTAGCACCAGTGTTGTTGCTGCCCTGGACTTCATTCCTTTCTCCATCATCCTTTCTTCCCTGCCTTTATGTCTCTTCTTCTGTATTTCCTCCACTGCAGCGACTCTCAGTTCCCACAATGGGTGCCCCCTCTGCCCTTATCCTCCATCCTATCTGAAAAATGATCAGCATTAAAATAGGACATGAAAAGTGCCATCAGTAGTCTCAAGAATCAACACCCAATTGAGGCTAAGAGAGAGTGAGGGAGTTCACACATCTCAGAGCTATCATTGAGGTAGCTGATAGGAAGACACCACACTATAACGGTTACATTCAGCTCATGTTTGGAAAGGTAACTTCATAACTATGAGGGCTAGAAACTGTTAGAATCTGAATATGCCAGACAGGCCACCAGAATACAGGAGTGCACTAGATGCGTGCGGGACCTCTGGCTCAGGGTAAGTAATGATATCTGTGTAGCTTTATAATGACTCTGTAATGCTCACTTAACAATAGTGAAAACAGTGTACCTACCTACCTACCTAGATAGAGAACCTGCCTTATCTAAGATAAAGGGCCAATGTCAGCCCTCACATAACTGGACGTTGGCTTTAATTTTAAAATGCTGGTACATATTAAAAACTTCGGTGACTTCAGTGGGAGATATATATACAGGCAGCAAGGCTGAATTTAGTTCAAAGAGTCTCTCTTTTATATGAGGCAGAATGGCTGTTACTTTGATTCAGAAAGTGAGACATCATTAAAAGGAGAGTTTCAATTAATATGCACACATGGAAAAAAAATCTCAACTTGGTATAGATGCTTTGTAATTTTCTTTGTAGCAATGGTCATAAAACCTGAAAACACCCAGGAATTCAGTATTTTTATTGAGATTCAGATGAGAAAATGTAGGCTGCACATACCCCAGCTGCCATCTCATTTTTACTACACTCCTAGTACTTTAAATTTGAATCAATAACTATTTTAATACAGGGAGTTTGGAAAAGTTTGATTCAAATTCCTTTGACACAGTTCCATCAACATTCAGTTATAGAGCCATTCTGCATATGACTCATTAAATATTTAAAAGATTTCTATTATTGAATTAACTATTTATTGATTTATAATTTAAAAGATTTATGCTTGGCCATTAAAAAAAATTCCAAACTGACTTTCACTTAAAGAGATGTCAGGTGCCATTTGCTGGTAGCGAATGTCTAATGTACCCTTTTCACCCCCCGAGTGAAGAAAGGACAATTACTCAAGGACCTCTGGTTCAATATTCATACTGTTTAGACGCTGAGGTCTGTGGTTGGGTTTTTTTCCCCCGGCATTAGGTCATGCTCAGCAGCTTCTATCCATCCCACAAAAGCTCAGCCTCTGTGGAAATGCACAGCTTGTAGTTTCTCTACTGTTACGTTTATTGATTTGGATCTTGGATGAATTTTCCACTCTTTTGTGTGTCTTATTTATTGTATTCTTGTTGTGCTGATGCTCTTGTTGGGATCACACACACACACACACACACACACACACACACACACACTTCTCTTCTCTTTGATCAGTGCTGATACAGGCCCCTAGCTCAGCAAAGCATTGATATAGTCTCAAAAGAAATTAATGGGGCTACTCGTGCTTAAAACTAAGCACAGATTTAAATGCTTGGCTGGATTGGGCCATAGACATAATGATAATCTTTGCATTTGTAACACGGACTCCTGATTTTAAATCTATCCCTGGATCTTAACCCTTCAACTTATTCCTTCACAAATTCAAACAAGTTCTGCAAAGATCTGGAGTGAATCAGAATAAAAATAAATTACTCTTCCATAGCCCATTTTAGCGGAGGCTCACAATTTGCTATATCACCGTTACCAATATCCCGACAATACCCTGACTGGTAACTATTATTGTCACACCCCTTTCACAAAGGCGTAAACTGAAGCACAGGGAGGTTAACACTTGCCCAAGGTCACACAATGAGTCACCGGCAGCGAGGGAAACAGAACCCAAGTGTCCTAACTAGCTTTGTTGCCACAAGTAAAAGCAGCATCCCGGCTGGTCTCATTGGATTTACTCTTCCTAGGAAGATAGAAAAGGCAGATTTGGCACGCATGCGCCATAAGCACTAACTACATGAACTTGAGTGTTTCCAAGTACAAACAGAAGTACTGGCTGAATTTTTTAAAAAAAGTGAACTTTTTGTACACAGTTAGTACGGGTCTGAGTCTCTGATAAGGATCTCTTACTGTTTGTTTTACTTGTGGCTTTGGGGACCCAAGCTTTAGTGATACACATTTTTCTACAACCGGCTCTTGGCTATACATCAAAACCACACAGGGTAATTAGCGCGGGTCTGTCAGACAAAACCATAGCAGAGTAATGTACTATACTTTGGAAATCACTGCCCCAGTTTCTCCAATCAGTGAATTATAAATAGTGATTTCTCTGACTTGAAAAGAGTGCATGCTATAAATAATAACTGTTTTAAGACTCCCATGTAGCGTTCCTAATGGTACTGCTGTGGGATAGGGATTAATCCTAGGAAGATAATTATTGGAATATCAGACACAAAATTGCAATAAAGTGTATTAAAATTGACATAATAGAACGAACCAGAGGATTATGGGGCTAGAAAAAAGGAAGTTCATTCCAATATGATATTACCATGGGTGAATACTTTTTAAAAACATATAAATATTATGCTAGGAGTTACACAACAGCTTGACTTTCCTCTGCAGTTTAGATTCTAGGGTCAGGTACTGTAAGTACTGTATTTGGGAAAAGGCAGCAGGGTCACCAAGGACTTTGCTTACGCTCTATTTTCCCTCTCACTTCTTTCCTTTCTTCTTTGGAAAGTTGGCAGGGGAAGGAAAGGACATTAGAGTTCTTGGCCAAGGCCCCAGAAGAAGGAAGAGAGAAGAATAAAAAGACTGACAAGGTTCCATCTTTGCTTAAATTCTAGCTGTGAAATAGATACATTATTTTAGTTAGTGCTGTTCAGTGATGCGCTTGGAATCTGTTTTCCTGGGTTCCATTTCCGCTGTTACTGACTTGCTGAGTGACCTTTGCTAAGCCATTTAAGGACACAAGCTGTTGCTCCTACTCACAATAGTTCATCTGCACATAATCCCATTGACTTCAAGCATGTTACATCTGGATCTGGCCCTCCTTTGTCACCTCCCCACCTGAAGAGTAGAGATAATACCACCTCCTACCAGCCCAGGTGTGAGGATTGACTGATTGATTGATTGACATACAGGAAGTGCTCTGAGATGCTTACATGAAAAGAGCAATACAAGAACAAAATGTTCTTGGTGACCATGGCTGCCACATCTTTTTTGCCTTCCTCCTTCTGGCCAGGTGGCATCATAACAATGTTGTCTGTTAGGATGTTTATTTTCCAAGATGAGGCGCGTTTCCTCATCTGACCTCCTTTATCAAGTGTCTTGAGGGCTATGGATGAGAAGCTCTATAGGAGAGGTCAAGATTTGTTATTTTTACATCACAATCCAATGAGGTTCCTCATCCACCTTTTTTAACCGACTCGGAAACATTCATGTAGCAGATTTGTTTTAAATATAGATATTTCCCCCTGGAAAGGGCTTGTTTGGATGCTGCCGTGGACCACAAACCATTGTGAATGCTGGAGACCATGGGCTCTTGGATTCTGTTCGACTTCCCAATGGAAAGGCACTCAAGGGCTTCAGTAGGAGATGCCCAGGCCCCGTGTGTGCTGGGGACTTTTGAAATATGCTAACAGAGCCCGGATGAAGACATGGCACAAGTACAGCAGGAAGGAAGATGCTCCGCTCTAAGGACAGCAGTGACAGACAGGCTATGTATTAGATATGTCAGTTTTAATGGACTGGAAACTGAAGAGCCCACAACAAAGAGACAAAATGAGTGTCTGCCTGTCTCTGAGAGCCCTACCTCTCAAGCAGAGTTAAAGATGAACTGTCTGGCCTGTCAGCACCGATTAGAAGCTACATCTTCACAACTTGCTAGTTCTCCGAGGAAGGAGAAATACAGCTAAGTGATTTCAACTGAAACTACCATGAACTATTGGCCATTAAGCCAGACAGGTGGGCTGTCATGGTACCTCGGTCTGAGCAGCCACAGGCCAAGCAGCATGTAAAACAAAATCAGCCAGCATTGACTATTTAAATGTGAAAAACAAACTTCCAAAGGCTCAGAGATTCGGTGCAGTTTGGATAAGTATGTGAAATTCATATGCTTTGTGGAACAACTTGTGTTGGCAAGACAGGCTCTGTCATGAGATATCTGGCCCTTCTGTCTGTTTTTCTTCATGGAGCCACCGATCCTGTGCTTCCTAGCCAGTTCTCAGCCTTCCCGCTTTGGCTTCCTCCTCCCTGTCAGCATGCTTCCTGTTCTGAGGGAGAAGGCAGCATATATTCCGCCTTCTTTCGGAGAGCTTCCCCCGACTGGTTGGGAGAGAAGGAAGCCCTGCCTCACCTGACAACTACAGGGGTCCTAACTGTGGGCCCTTAAAGGGACAGTATCCTGGATTTTCCTAATTCCCTAAGACTGCTTCCTCTCTTCCTAATTCCTCTCTTCCTGCTACAGTGCTATTCCCAGGGCCTCTGTTTATTCCAGTGTTCCTGGAATAGGGTCTTCTGGACCCCATCCAGTCTTAAAAGGCCAGTATGCCACATTATACTTTGTAATACACCTCTACCTCGATATAACGCTGTCCTTGGGAGCCAAAAAATCTTACCACATTATAGGTGAAACCATGTTATATTGAACTTGCTTTGATCCACCAGAGTGTGCATCCCCGCCCTCTTGGAGCACTGCTTTACCACGTTATATCCAAATTCTTGTTATATCGGGTGGCGTTATATCGAGGTAGCGGTGTATATCTAATCTGTGCACTGCATCCCTCATGGTCATTACCTGGAAATGGAAAATATGTATCTGAACATTAAAGCATCTTAAATATCTCTTTCCTTTTGTGCTCAGAAAAAGGCAAACGTTCCTGGTGGGGGAAAAGGAGCAGATTTTTTTCCCAAACCTGTTCCCCCTGCCCTTAATGATACCCAGCTCTAGGATGTTATTCCCTATGCTGTGAGACATGATTTTAATTTTAATCATGGATAGATCCCATATCAAATAAGATCTGACACACTTTACTCTAAAATCAAATTCCGATTTTGTGGTGTGACACACAAATGTTTATAGGTAAATATCACTGCACACAATAGATTGAAGCTTGAACACAAAGGGTTGTTTGTCGCTTCGATACCAAAGGGACAGTGCAGCTGAGAGTTATGATAGACAGATAGATTTTAAATGTGTGGGCACAAACTGAATGGTTCATGAAAGGTTCTTTTATGGGCATTATTCACAAGCTGAATAGGAACATAGTCCTGTACTTGATAGTAGATCTCAATCCAAACGCTACTGCTGTGGACTTATTCAAGAGGCAGAGGAGGTTATTTCATAAATTGAGGTTCAACTCAGCTCTGCTTTTAACTGTAATCTCTGCACACCGAGATTAATAGAACATCACTCCGTGGCTGAGAAAGCAAGTTATGATGAAGAAGCTGTTGAAACAGGAAACAATTGATTTCCCAGGAGACCCGTAAATCCACCTCTCATGTCCTTTCAAATTCTGTGTTATTGCTGTAAAAATTTTAAACACTGGTAAGAGGGTGAAACAGCTGACATACTCATTTGCCATGAAAAGAATTGTATTCTGGGGCTGTGTTTGGAAACCAATTCAATGTGCTTAGCAGATACATAAAAATCCTCCGAGTAGCTTTGGAATGCATGATGTCACCCCTTCAAACATTTACAGTCATGTTGGAGTCTCCCTGTCTTTGTTGTTGCTCACCTTTAGCAATTTATTACCCCTTGCTCTCTCACCTCATTCCCTCCCCTCCAGAATATTATTTCAGGGGGGCCAACAAAGACAGATGCCCTTCACACAGAGAGACCAAAGGTCCCATGGCAGGGCATGTTCTTTCTAACGTTCCTTCTAACGTTCTTGTGACAGCATGTCATAAATCCTTGCTGGGTATCTAGCAATCTAGCCAAAGGGACTTTTATACCTTAGGATTTATTTTGTTATGTTTATATTAAGTCAGCTAATTTTATACTAAATTAGGTCTGATGCAGTTCTGAGTATTGTGCCAATGTTTCTGTTGAGCCACCCAAGAAGAGAAGGTCAGGTACCATCTCACAGCTTCATTCATCTACAGTTCATGCTAGTGAGAAGCTCTGTGTTTGGTCAATGAAGGGTTTAAAAAAGAGCTGCTGTTATGACTGGGAATCAAAAAATCTGGGTTCAGTTCCTTGCTCTGTTAGGGAGTCCCTGTGTGACCTTTGATAAATCATTTAATCTCTCTATGCCTCAGTTACTCATCTGTAAAATGGGGATCATAATTCTTCCTCTGTCTGCCCTGTTGTCTATTCAGACTCCTCAGGGCAGAGATTGTCTCGTAATATCTGTTTGCAGTGTCTAGCACAATGAGGCCTCAATCACAATTGAGTTACCATGGTATTTATAATAGCTATGAGAGGCCTACAGCTAAGCTGTATGTATGTATCCTTTGGAGGATAGGGTCAAAATTCAAAATGATCTGGACAAATTGGAGAAATGGTCTGAGGTAAACAGGATGAAGTTTAATAAAGACAAATGCAAAGTGCTCTACTTAGGAAGGAACAATCAGTTTCACACATGCAGAATGGGAAGAGACTGTCTAGGAAGGAGTATGGCAGAAAGGGATCTAGGGGTTATAGTGGACCAAAAGCTAAATATGAGTCAACAGTGTGATGCTGTTGCAAAAAAAGCAAACGTGATTCTGGGATGCATTAACAGGTGTGTTGTAAACAAGACACGAGAAGTCATTCTTCCGCTCTACTCTGCGCTGGTTAGGCCTCAACTGGAGTATTGTGTCCAGTTCTGGGCACCGCATTTCAAGAAAGATGTGGAGAAATTGGAGAGGGTCCAGAGAAGAGCAACAAGAATGATTAAAGGTCTTGAGAACATGACCTATGAAGGAAGGCTGAAAGAATTGGGTTTATTTAGTTTGGAAAAGAGAAGACTGAGAGGGGACATGATAGCAGTTTTCAGGTATCTAAAAGGGTGTCATCAGGAGGAGGGAGAAAACTTGTTCACCTTAGCCTCTAATGATAGAACAAGAAGCAATGGGCTTAAACTGCAGCAAGGGAGATTTAGGTTGGACATTAGGAAAAAGTTCCTAACTGTCAGGGTAGTTAAACACTGGAATAAATTGCCTAGGGAGGTTGTGGAATCTCCATCTCTGGAGATATTTAAGAGTAGGTTAGATAAATGTCTATCAGGGATGGTCTAGACAGTATTTGGTCCTGCCATGAGGGCAGGGGACTGGACTTGATGACCTCTCGAGGTCCCTTCCAGTCCTAGAGTCTATGAATCTATGAATGGTTGGTAACAAATTTCATTCTTGCAAGAATCACAAAAAGTGGAAGATACAGTATCTGATCCTGACGTTTTCATTGTCTTCACCTGTGTTGTCCTCATAAAGGCAGTCATTATTAAAATATATTTTCTTTGATACTGGGCATACAAGACCCCAGCTGTTCATTTTTGCTCCAGGTAGGAGAGGAGGAAAGAGGAAGAGGATCTAAATACTGTACACCACTACATCAGCATTTTCATGATTGTGGGGGTTTCTTCCTCCAAAATTCCACTTGCAGTGAAAGAATCTGCCAAGCGGAAACAGGAAGTTTTGCTCTGCATAGCGGCACAGGTGGCAAATCAAAAAGTTATACATAAACAGGCTTAGCTTCCGCCTACACTGATAATCTTCCCACCTTGCTACAATTCAGTGGAGAGATACAGTAGACTGTGCATGTGAAGATACACTCATAAGAACAGCCAAACTGGGTCAGACCAACGATTCATCTAGCCCAGTATCCAGTCTCTGATAGTGGCCAATACCACAACTTGAGGGGGAATGTACAGAACAGGGCAATTTTGGAGACATACACCCCTGTCTATCTCTCCTGGCTTGTGACATTCAAAAGTTTAGGGTCACCCCAAGCATGGGGTTGCATCCCTGACTATCTTGGCTAACAGCTAGTGATGGACCTCTCTGTGAATTCACCAAATTTTTTCTTTAACCCGGTTATACTTTTGGCTATCCCTGCAATGTTACTGAGGTCAACAAGACCTTTGGTGACGTGTGATAACTATGGTGATAAGAATAATTAATATTAACCCTTCCACTTATATAAACTGCCTTACACCTGAGGATCTCAGAGCAATTTCAGAAAGGGGGAACATATTCTCATCCCCAGTTTACAGAGAGGGAAGCTGAGATGCAGAGAAATTAAGTGGCTTCTGCAAGGTCACACCATGAGCCAGTGAAGAGCTGGAAAGAGAAGACAGGGCTCTCCAGCCTCACAGCTCCTTGCTGCCCCCAACTAGACACCACAGCTTCCCTGAAATGTTGATGGAGTCCTGAACAGGCCTCGGTACGTAGTGAAAGGTGTGAAATGCACAGCAATGTTAGTACTCCATAGAAGAAATGGGACAAGAAGGCACGGTCTCCTGACTCACACCCCAGTGCACCTCTCCTAGGCCAAGGGGTCAAAGGCTCTCTCACTCTTTCCCTCTCCTGTGTGACTTTTCACATGGGGATGCACCAGGAGTGAGAGAGCTGCCAAATGCACGAGTGTCTTGCAAGACAGCTCCAGAGGAGGGCTGCTCACCCGCCCTGGGACGGGAGCAAGTGGGTAGGAAGTTGAATGAGCCCTGGCTTTTGGCCCCAAACCAGCTGTCTGGGAATAGCTGACGGGGTACAGAGTAGAGAGTTGCTGGTCCACAAAAAAGAATAAAGTAACATATTCCTCAATGAGAACAAGGAGGGGAGGGATTGTGGTTTTGAGTCACAGTTTGTTCTCCAGGCTGCTCCTGGGGCAATACAGCTCCAAGCCACCCTGCAGGGCAGGTTGGATAGTTACTGCCCTTGATGACTATTCCCATCAGAACTGACAGGATTCCCCCCATCCCCGTATGAAAGTGCTGCTCAGTAAGGGCAAGCACTGGGCCCTAAACTCCAGCCAAGAAATTCACAGTGTGGAGGAGACGGAGTGACTTTTTATTTCACTTGCTCCCCCAGTTCTTTTGGATTTGTACAAATCTGAACAAACAAACAAAATGCAGTGGGCCAGCTCTGCTTTCTCGTCCCTCTGCTCTGCCCACTCAGAGGCTCTTTGGCGCAGCATGAATTGTGATCCTGGTGTTCCATCACTTACACCATTAAACACAGCACCCGGCTTCCAGCCACGCTCCCAGAGTTTAGGAATGCAAAACACATTTTAACCAACAGGTCACATTTACCGAATCCCAGCCATGCATGACCCAGCTATGTGAGCAGCCAATTCTTATGTTTCTTCATCAAGGATATGTTTCCTTCTTCTTTCTCAGCTGTACAGTGTCTCTACATTTTTTTTGGCTTGAGGTCTCTGCCTAATTATCTGTAACCTTCTGTTCGAAGATCGCTGTCCTGGCCTGATAAAAACCAGTAACTTTGAAAGCAAACTGGGTCTTAATTTTCCTTGACAGCCCTTCTTGAAACATGTGGGCAAAGTCCTGGCTTAATTAAATGCACATTCGTATTCCAAACAAATTAAGTACAATTAAGGACTCTGAGTTATGGGTATCTATCATTTGGCAATGTTTTTGTAAAAATTACCACATTTAGATCAAAGGCAGAGGACCCTTCGCTTAATTGCTTCATTAGGGCCCGATGCAATAGGCTTCATAAATATAGGGTCTGATGTCTCTTTGGGAATTACCCAAAACACAGCTCTTAAAGTAATTGCTTCCATATTGCTCTCCGTGCAATGTTCATGTGCTCCACTGATCAAAATGAGTTGGCTCTCAGGAATTAAAGGGAATGTGGGTCCCTCGTTATCTTTCAGCAGCATGACTTTCAGCGCTGGACTGGGTTTGGGGTTATTGGCTATTACCATCCCGGTTTCTACTGGGAATTTCTACAACTCAGCCCCACTGGGCATGACCTTGACACTCATGCTTGAAGTCCAAAGGCACATTAGGCAGCCCCACCACCTTTCAAGATATCAAAGGCTACACAGTGGGGCTTGCAAGTTTGCTTTGTGTTTACTTCTCACACGAGGTGTTCAGCTACCAGGGTGACAGACAACCTTACAAAACCAATTAGACAGAGATAAAATTAAATCTGGTTTTCTGCTGCTTTTGTCACACTAAAAAGAAAGATGATATGACCCAATTTTTTTAAAACAATGGTTACTTAAAATTATTGTTTTCACTGACTTCAACTTATTTTTGACTAAACTCCAGCCTTTCCTTGAAACACTTTGAGACCTAGGACTCCAGCTTAAGGGAGCTAGGAGTGGGATGTTTATCTCCTCTTTATATTAAAGTGACTCACTGCATACATACGGGGAGGATACAGAAAGGAAAGTAACTATCTCCCCTGCTACACACTTATAATTCTAGCATGGCCAAAGAAAAATTAATATAATTGTGTACCTGGGACAAACATTTTTTTTTAAATTGCTAATAATGATCTATTTTTTGATGCCTTATAAACATTTATTTTTGGCTTGGTGCTGAACTGCAGGGCCACCTGGGAACCAGAAAGATTTTTTCATTCCTTGAGAAGGTCTGTGACAAAACACCCAGCCAGCAACTTATCCTTTGCCTTTATAAGGAGGATGCGAATGCCAAAGGGGTCTTGTCATTATGGTGCAAGAAGTTACTGGGAGCTCATGGCCAGAGTCTAGACAAACTTCAGATTAATTTTTAATGAGACTGAGCTATAAGTGGCACCCAAAGCCAAGGACTGTTTATTATCGCAATGCATTACATCAGCAAACACAGCCGTGGTATTAAAAAGGGGGTCTCTGGAAAGTGGCTACACAGATAAATAGACTTAACAGAGAAGGGAAGGAATGATCCTGTTCTCTCACAATTGAAGGCACTGTGCTGTGGTATGAAGGTGGGCTTTGGTGAGTGGCTTTTAGTGAGTGGAGAGAATGACTTTATTATACACAGCGTGGAATTGAATGCATGTTGTAAAATGATTATGGCCGTATTTTAATTTTTGTTAGGATTTTGTGAATGACCCAGATTATTTCTTTTTAATTTGATTTAGCTCAGTGAAAACTGGAGGCAAATGCACAAGAGTTTGTTTTATTCCTCTTCCTTTGCGTATTCCAGGTTAATTAGTGTTCTTCTATCTTAGCTGAAAAGACCAAAGAGGAGGGTGACGTCATCTGTCAACATCAGAATAGTCACAGTGTGTCCAGAAACCACAATGATATGTGCACTGGAGACAGAGAGACAGTGCAGTTATTTAAATGGCAGAGCTACCATTGAAAAATGGTAAGTACTGTTGTTGGAAAGTTTGAAAAAAATATCTTCTGTGCATATATTCCAGTTTTCAACAAAAAAGGAATCCTCCAGATTTTTCAGTTTGGGGGTTTTCCTCTCACTGTTCCTTTTCCCCACATCCTCTTTTTTCTCTTTTTTCCATTTTGCCACTGGAAAAGGATAGAGGAAATGGAGAGAAAAGCAAAAACTAAAACCAAAATCCAATATTTTTCCCAATTTTTGTTGAGGTCACTACTAGAGCACTTCCTTTCCAGCCCCTTAAGCCATCCGGTCCCCTAGAAATTCCAGATTTGATAAGGACTTCATTAACAGCAATGCAAAGCCACAAGAACAGACAGGGGCTAGAGTAGTTGTGAGGAATAGGGTTTTGCTCCATTGGGTTAGGAGAGAAGAAGTCAGCCAGATTTCTGCTAGCAACCCTGTCCATCAACCTCCAATACTGGCACAGAAGTAACTGCATATTTCCAGGCAGCTTTCTTCTCCGAACCAATTTTACTCAGTGCTTAGGAAAAACAACCACCCCTGATTGTCCAGTCCAGCAGTGGATGGCTGGCAACAGAAATCCTATTTTCGAACTGACCCTTGCTTTCCAGCATTACATTCATTAATTCCACAGGCTCACATTTCTAGGAAGATGTCAGTCATGTCTGTGAGTTTTCTATCAGCTATTAATGCCAGATCACAAGGTGAGAAGCAGGGGTTTTAATCTCAAGACCCTCAGGAGATGGAGCTGAATACATTTGGTGCGAGGCATATGTCTGGAAATGTCAAGGATAAATATTGTTAAAGTAGAGGGTGCTGATATTAACTTGTAATTTTCAGTACAATAGGCCTGATTGAAAACACGGCTCCCTGCCTCCTCATTATGGTTGCTCAAGTGTAATCAGCAAACATCTCCTGCTTCCCAATAATGATCACATTTAAATCATAGAACCGTGCACCTTTACCTGTAGCAATTTAGATTTCTGTGCTGACTGGCAAGTGACCTAAGGGTGTTTAAAATACACTCCTCATGACAGAATGGCTGCTCCTTTATTCTTAGGGAGGAAACTATAAAAATTTCCTGCTCATCCCCCAAAACCTGTTTATTCCTCTCTCTAAATGTTTGACAATATCCTAATCAGGATATAGTTTTGCCTTCCTCAACAACATGTGGTTTGCATAAGCATTTGCCAAATGTATCGCAACATGTCCTACAACTCTGGGGCCTTTGTATGGCTTCCCCCTTGCCTAGGAATTTCACAGATAAGGGCTTGACTCTGCCACCTTTATTTGGGCTGAGCTGTAACTTGTTAGGCAAGTGGTCCCACTGTAATCAATAGATCTGTCTGCGCAGAAATGTACTGCTCAGCCTGAGGAGCGGTGGCAGAATCGGGCCCTAAATTACTGGTGGTGCTTATTTCCCAATGGAACCTCTTCTAGTGAACGCAGAGCTACAGCCCTCACTGTGAACCTGATTTCTGAACTACACCTGACAGGCCCCATAATTCAGGATGAGGTGCCCCCAGGAAATGTATTCTAAGGCCCTTTGAAAAGCCAAACACGCATTCCAAAAATTAACATACAAGGGCCTGGCACTGCCTCTCAGCCCTATTCAGAGAAGTTCTCCCGAAAAGCCTGGTGGTGGTGGACACTCTTCCAATGTGTAATGGGCTCCCTACAAAATCGTGGAGTGGAGAAATGTTGGAGCAGAGCCGGAATGCCTGCAAGTGTAAACGGCAATGCGCCAGGCACTGAATTTTGGAGATGAGCAAATCCAGAAGTTAGACTGAGCAGTTTCCTTTTTCAAACGCTGGGCTGGAGTCTGACCCAGATGCACAGAGTCCACTGAGTGCCAATTTTGAAAGCATTGGCTGCACTGGAATTGTCTGTGTGGAAGAGCTGTCACTTCCCAAACCAAGGAACCCTGGGGCTCACCAGGCTTTTAGCCTCAGCAGCAGCCAAAGAAGGCAAAACTATTAACTTAACTATCTTTATGCAGCATCAGGTCATGGGCCATGCAGGGATCCACTTGCTGAGATCGGACTACATGAGTTTAATTCGCAAAAACATGTTAGGAAGGGTTGCTGCGATCCACTTTGCTTAGCATCTTTTCCCACCATTGCCAGCTGATGGGCCTATTAACTTCTGCTAGCCAAAGGGGCAAGATTACTTGACGTAAAAATTGCCAATTTATCTTGCGATCAGGAGAGAGATCTAGGAGGAAGTGTACCCGGTAGAGATGGCACCTAAATCAGTACATAAGAACGGCCATACTGGGTCAGATCAAAGGTCCATCTAGCCCAGTATCCTGTCTTCCAACAGTGGCCAATGCCAGGTGCCCCAGTAGGAGTGAACAGAACAGGTAGCCATCAAGTGATCGATCTCCTGTCACCCATTCCCAGCTTCTGGCAACCAGAGGCTAGAGACACCGGTACCCTAGATACCTATTTCCATTACTTGAAACACGGAGCAGAGCCTGATTTCAGCTGCTAGCTGCCTTATAACTTATGATCCAACTTATTCCTGACATCTTGCCTCTGGAAGCAACAAGCTGAGAAGGCATCTCCTGTTCCTCTGCAGCTGGCTCCCTAAACATTCAGCAATTTTCAGCCCCTGAGCTGCGCAGCTGAAGAAGTGCATAAACAGGCTCCACTGAAATGTGAAGATGACTGATTATGTAGTAACACCGAGCCCCCTTGCTGTGATTATTACCCCCTGAGTGCTCCTTACAGAATGTGCCTCTTATCTCACACTGACAACGCTAATAGAATATGCATAGCCCTATTAGCATACAAGATAATAGCACCCTGGAGGGGACAGAACCATAAAACTTTAAGTAGAAATCAAAACAGAAGGAGGGAGAAAAAGGGAACATTGTCATAAGCAAAAAAAAAGGGGGCGGGGAGAAAGCGCCCGAGGGCAAATTTTGCTGC
This sequence comes from Chelonoidis abingdonii, assembly GCF_003597395.2. Classification (NCBI taxonomy): domain Eukaryota; kingdom Metazoa; phylum Chordata; order Testudines; family Testudinidae; genus Chelonoidis; species Chelonoidis abingdonii. The sequence continues at coordinate 4,587,418 of NC_133791.1, forward strand.
AGCGAACACACGTAGTCATAATTCTTGCGCTAGTCACCATGCAAATGGTAATAGACTGCAATCCCCCGAATCCTACCCGCGCCATGTTTGCGGTGAAACATTAATAGAGATAATGTGCCCCCCCCCCGGATGCGGCGCGGAGCCGGGTGTGGGTGTCACATTGTACCGTAACAAAGTGATGGCAACATCTGCACGCCAACAGACGCTGCGTGGCATGGCGCGAGCCCAGCCGGAGCCCGGGGACGCGCTGCGCTTTGCTCACAAACTCCCGCTCTCTTCCCCGCTCCCGCTCGCGGCTCAGTGCAGGCGCTGGGGGGCGGATGGCCTGCCCAGCGCACCGACCGTGCGCGTCATTTTCAAACGCTGCGCGCCCTGGACGCGGCCCCTGAGTGCAGAGCCCCACACAGGTGATGCATTTACCTCTTGAGCCTATTTCAGCTGCTGGCTTAAACCTCAAACCAGCTCAGCGAATGCCAAGTCCTCCTTTGAGGCACGTCTGCCCCGTGCACTCCCGTTTGTTCCACGCAGCCCTTGCCCAGCTCACCCGTGGCTGGCAGGCAGCCACGCATTCATATGCTTTCCATCGGCCAGCAGCAGCCAAAGTAAATCTTGCCGGGTTTGGCACGAGAGTTCAAAAGAAAGGCTTCAGACAAGACTGGGATGGCTGGGCTCTAAACAGACGACGGACCGCGCGCCTCCGTGCTCATTGTGGGGGCAGTTCCTGGCTCAGGGCAGATAACCCCCCCGCGGCCAGGCTGACAGCTCTCTGGGGTGAACGGGGCACCTGGCAATCGCTGCCCAGCTAGGCTCAGCACGCTGGCCACGAGGGTGAGGGAGGACATCAAAGGGGTCCCTTTCAGGGGATCGGAAACCTTCCTGCCTCTGAACGCTGCAGGGTAGCAGCTTTGCAGATTCCCGCGTGCTTTTCCCGCTGGAGTGCAAAGGCGGGGTCACCCGGTAACCAGGGTCGGGGCCCTGCGGTGCGTTTGGAAGGTTTTGCGGGGAGCCTTCCCAACCATTTGCTGCGGCTTATATAGAGCACAACTCTTTGGAGCGCGCCTTTGTGGTGCAAATTCTCGTGGCGTGTGGGAGCTCGTCTCACTTTGTTTTAGCGGATGGCACTTTATGCCGATCGTTTCCGCAATTAGGACACATTTGGGCACGACTCGAGGCAAGGAAGTCAAAGCATCCGGGGGAAAGAATGAAAAGCGCATAAAAAACTAGAATGTGTGTGTGTATGTGTGAGAGAGAACTAGAACTATTCCTAGTTTGTGTGTGTGTGTCCCTCTCTCTAACAGGTTATTTCCAACTCCCACTCCTCTGAGCCTATGAGTCTGGTGACTTTCCCTATCTTGAAAACAAAAAATTCTTCTTGCGCAGAAGTGAGATCATACCATTGGCCAAAGCTGATTAGTCAGTGCTGAAGCATCCTTCCCAGAAGAGCCGCCCCTTTGATAGGCAGTACCTCCAATGGCAGTGCGAAAACACAGCAGCCGCCACAGCTGGGCAGACCCAAGTGCTAAATTATGGATTTGGGGGGTGGTCAGGTTGGTCAAATAACATTCCAAGAACAATAGTCCTATAATTAAACTATCTCAAAACAGCCACCCAAAGCCTCAGTAAACTTTTCCGGCACCCAAACTAAGTGAGTCTAGAGCAGAAACTTTCCTTTCTGCAAGCTGGAATGGTGATAGCAAGGACTTCACCCAGGGACCAGGTGCTCAACATGGGCCTTTGTGACACGCCTGGAACATGCAGTGAAGAACCATATCTCATTAAAAGAGGGGTATTTTTTTACATATATTCAACATACAAATGTTTTCAGCTGTAATGGACTGAGATTGAAATCCCAGCTCAGTCACAGATATCCTGTGTGGCCTTGGGCAAGTCACCTGATGTACCCATCCTGTGCATCTGTTTCTTTCCATGGAGAAAGTGAGGCTAATATTTCTGTCCCTCACTGGAGCGTTGTCAGGATAAAACCATTAATGACTGTGAGATGATCCAGTACTATGATGGGGACCGTATAAAAATCAAGCCATGTAGGATGAAGGTGTTCCTCTATCAATCTTTCTGAGACTGGTGGCAACATTTTTTCTTTGCTTAGGACACAGAGTAAAACATGTAAAGATAATAAGAGCCTGCTTTGGATGCCTGTTTACTGAAGATATGGTACATAGAATCACTGATTATAAGGGACCTCAGGAGATCACCTAGTCCAACCCCCTGCTCAGAGCAGAACCAATCCCCAAATGGCCTGCTCAAGGACTGAGCTCACATCCCTGGGTTTAGCAAGCCAATGCTCAAACCACTGAGCTATTCCTCTCCCTACATATAATCACTAAAAAGAAAAAATCCCCACCATAGAGCTAAAATGCAGCGTCTCTTAAGCATTTCTAAGTGTCTTCCTACTCAAATTCAAAAAATAGTTATTACAAAAATCAAATATTTTGGTCCAAATTCTCCACTGGCATAACCTCACTGGACTCAAAGGAGTTATGGCAGCAGAAGCTAGGCCTATAGATGCTGGAAATGAATATGCATTGCATCCTTCCAGTGTGGTGGCTCTAAAGCCAAAATTTCCGAAAACCCCACTCTATATAAATATGTTTTCCACCCAATGATCCACTTGCAAGCCTTCGAACTTGAATTAAAACAATAAAAAAATGATTTTTTTTGTACGTCGTTCCCATTCAATGTATCAAATTCAGGAGCCTGTTGGGTTCCAAATTTTCCATTACTGGGATGGTGCTAACAATTCCTACATTTACTACAGTCCCCAGAATTGGATGGATGATGCCAATATTTAAACAAACAACATATTTTTTCCCAGCGTGGCAGCGAAGGACAAGGGAGTAGATGGACTGGTTTATATTTGTTGCAGTCTAGATCTGATTTAACACACACAAAGTCTCATCGGCACCGAACCCTAGTGTTCCTCAAGAGATGCCATTTTCACATAGCTGATTATATTTACTGAAAGTGGATCAGGATGCATTGAACTTAGAAAGCATGCTTGATACAGTGAGTGATTAGCAACTCTTAAGTTTAAACAAGTTCCCTCATAAAAAAAATAGTGTGGTAAAATATATTATGGTTGCTATACTTTGCCTGATGGATGAATATATTTTCCATCACTCCTTATAAAATATTACATCTCCTGACCTTTATCCTGGACAAGCCTGTTTTCTTCCTGTTTATGCCTGTGAACTGTTAACATAAGAAGTGTTGAACAATGACATGGAGGTCACAGCAAACTTCATGCACATTAAAAGAAAGGACTGCACCTCAGTTTAAGCTTCTGTCTCTACGGTTTTATGCTGCACCTCCTCCCTTGGGATCTTTGATCAAAAAAGCCAGAAGCCCTGCATTTGGACCTTTGTAGATTCAGAGCTTGTTTTCTGACTCAGGCTGCAATTCAGCAACACACTTAAATTAAGCTTTTACAATTAAACACCTGCTTAAGAGAAATCAAGGTGTTGCTCATGAACCTTTATTGCTTAGGAAAAAGGGACAAAAGTCAACAAATAAGTTGTTGGTTGTGAATTATTTGTTCATGTATAATGCTGGAGAAATATATAATTCACATACACACATACTATGTGTGTGTGCACATTAGACAGACAGAAAGGAAAGACTCTTCCCACCCTATGTAATCCTGTTTAGTTAATAACATCAAGTTCAATGCACAAATAATTCTGCACAGAAAACGGTATTTTTTCTGCACTAACTTGACTAGAACAGGAGCTTTATTTAGTGTACATTATCTAGGAAAATCCTTAATAGACCAAGACATGGAAGAAGCAATACAGTGCAGGCTGGATGTTGTTATATATTTATTAAGTTGTACCAGGGCCCATTTAGTAGCAGCTCTGCAGTTTATCACGTAAATATTGAGTGCCAAATACAAAAGGGAAGAAAATAACAACATAAAAAATTTATCTTTTGGGGGGTGGGGGGAATGGTGCTGATAATGCAATTGTGCCTTCAGCTGTACTGGCTAATGTCCTTTTGTAAGGGTGCGGTGTAAAAATATTCCACAGCTGGGAGAGCGGAAACGGAGGGGCAATGAGAGTAAGAAGGGGGGCCTTGCTGTTTGTTTTAAAGTGTATTCTGGTTGCAGGCTAGGTCAGCGGGTGGCCAGACTGAGAAAATGAGTCCCCCGGGCTGTAATAATTGTAGCTGTCAGGGAAAAAAGTCAAGGTCTTAGATAGCACTGGACTGCTCTGACTTCTGACCACAGAGAAATATATATGAAAAAGTATTGCCTGGGGCGCTCTAGGAAGAAACCAAGAAACTCCTGGTGGTTTGTGCTTATGAATCTAAATCTGAAATCTGAACCTGAAAACTCATTTTGCACCTGGGCGAGTTTTATCTTTATTATTGTTATTTTAATTTGCTGTTTGGAAGGAACTAGAGATCTTTCCTTCCAGAATGCCCACTCTGTGATGTAATGAACAGCAAGTACAAGCTAGGCTTTTTCACAGAAGATCCATAGGCAGCAGAGAGGGGATAATCCATAGATAATTATAATGAGTCTGATTCTGGTCTCTTACAATACGCTTCTTATGTACATGGCTGCATTCAATAGAGTTACTCCAGATTTATACCACTGTAAACCTCCACTGACTTAACCAGAGTTACTCCTGATGTGAAGCCCCCAGTTGGAGATGTGCATGGTTAGAGCATGCAAATAAGGAGAGAACCCACAAATGTTACTGATTTGTTTCTAATTATACACAAAATAATTCAAACCAAGGAAATCTGCTAAAACAACATGCCAGGCTTTTCCTGAAATACCAGATGGTTTCCCTTTATTTGAGAAAGTGTGGGAGGTTTGGGAAAAGTTTTGAGTCCATGGGCTACAATTCTGGTTGCATCCAGAACCCACTCAGAGGCCAATCCATGACAGAAGCCAAGGAAGAGGATGGGATCAGGTGCATGATCTGCTTAATTGTGTGGGGACATCCCTTGAGCAGGCAGTGGGACCTGTGCCTCCACTGTCACGAAGATCACACCAGCACATATGGATCTGCATCATGTGGGCGTGAATCTCCCCTTTGTTACACCAGAGTAAGTCAGAAGTAACTCCAATTAATTCAATGAAGCTACATCAGCGGTGTAAAGGAAAGGACCTAGGCGCTACTTCTATATCCACAGTGTGCACCACATCTACAAAAGCCTACATTTTTGCATGCTCCACATGGCCTCAGGGCAGTCTTGGACTCTGAGGGAATTTTCGGAATGGGTTTAGCCGTGTCCAAGCACCCTTGCATTAGTACTTCAGCTTGCTCATGACGCTCCATTCTTGGCCCCTGTTACAAGGGTAACCTGCTTGATGAGGACTTCTCTGTCGCACTATGTTTAGGGTCTCCCTCTCTGGCTCCTCCGTATACGTCCCATCCCTGCTGTCTTCCCTGGCCCCCGCCCCATTCTCAGCTGCACCTTCTGTCCTCCTGCCAGCATCTGTTGTCATCTGCCTTGCCAGTTACCGTCAGCTTCTCATTCAACATCTTCTCCTTTTATGCAAAGCACCTGTGTGCATACAAGCCTCATCAACATATGCAAATACTGTGTTTTGTGAGATCCCTTTGTAACTCTTCACACAGTCAGTTTTGGACTTAATGACTTTCAGTAATTTGGTATTATCTGCAAACTTTGCCACCTCACTGTTTGCCCCCTTTTTACCAGATCATTTATGAACATGTTGGTCCCAGCATAGATTGCTGTTGGACCATGCTATTTACCTCCCTCTACTGTGAAAACTGTTCATTTATTCCTCCTATCTTTTAACCAGTTACTGATCCATGAGAGGACCTTCCCTCTGATCCCATGATTGCTTACTTTCCTTAAAGGCCTTTGGTGAGGAATCTTGTCAAAGGCTTTCAAAAATCCAACCACACTATATTCATTGGATCACCCTCATTCACATCCTTCTTGACTCCCTCAAGAACTCTAGTAGACGGATAAGGCATGATTTTCTTTTACAAAAGCCTTGTGGACTCTTCCCCAATATAATATATTCATCTATGTGTCTGATAATTCTGTTTTTTACTATAGTTTCACCCAATCTGCCCGATACTGAAATTAGGTTTATGGGCTTGTGATTGCCAGACTCACCTCTGTAGCCTTTTTTAAAAAAATTGGTGTTAATTAGCTAACCTCCAGTCATGTGGTATAAAGGCCGATTTAAGCAGTAGATTACATATCACAGTCTATCAAAGAATAATCCAGCAAAAATGCATGAGTATAAAGAAAGAATATTGACAATGGTTATTTCTAGTGTTACATAAAGTGTTTCCCTCTTGTACCTCAGCAGCCATAAATCTCAGCGTTTCCCCTTCTGGCTTATTAGGCACCACGCATAGGCCACAGAAAACAGATCTATACAGGTGGCAACCAACCAGACAGAGACACTCAGACCGGAATCATGACCTGTGAAAATGGGGGACATGAGTCATGTAAAGCTGGGTTCACCCTGTAACAGGCACTAGGTCTTGGGGGTTTTCATACAGCCATAGGTTTTAAAGCTAGAAGGCACTACGTGATCATCTAGTCTGACTTCCTGCACAACGCAGGCCAGGGAATTTCATCTAGTAGCCCCTGGATTGAGCCCAGTACCTCTGTTTGGCTAAAGCTTCTCTTCCAGCAAGGCACCTGGTCTTGACCTGAAGACATCCAGAGATCGACACTCCACCACTTCTCCTGGTGGTCTGTTCCAAGGCTTAGTCACTCTCACTGTTACAAAAAATGTGTGCTTTATTTCTAATTTGAATTTGTGTGGATTAAACTTCCAGCCATTGGTCTTTGCTCTGCCTCTCTCTCTTAAATCAAAAAGCCTTTTAATGCACAGTATTTTCTCCCTGTGAAGGCATTTATACACTGCAATCAATTCACCTCTTGGTCTTCTTTTTGATACACTTTGGAACCTGTGCATGCACCCTATGTGCTAGTTATGTCCCTTGAAAACTGACTCGCATGTGACCTACAGGAAGCTAGATATAAAGTTTCCTGCAGAGGCAGCAGGCAGGAGCGATGTGGGGTCAGGGAAGCCCTGGTGTCCTCTCTTCCCTGCTGCAGAAAAAGTTCTCTGCTCCCACGCGGTTTGTATTCTTGAGCCTTTTTGCATCTTCTGTTTATTAATAAACCTGTCCAAGGAAGCGGATAGTGGCACTGGATTCAGGTTGGGGGCAGTCCAGACAAAGCACAGGCTGGCAAGTCGACCCCAAGCATACTCATTGAAAATGGTGGCTCAGTTCACAGGCTGTGTTTGTAGCTATCAGGATTCAATGCAAGATAAAGTTATGGCTGGGAATCCCTGCTGTGCGGCAGTTTGTCTTCACGCTTGGTGAGCCCCTGCACCGTATATACTAAGGGGTTACGGCAGCCCTACCTGTGGCTCGCTAATCCTGCCCGGACAAGCAAATGATTGTCCAAGTGATTTGCTATTTTCAGGTGACGGTGGTACACATGGAAGATCTCAATGTCATTACAAGGCAGGGAGGGAGGACACAAGAAGGAGGAAGGCAGAAACCTTCACAACTAATGTCAATTTTCTGCATCAAATATTTTGATAATTAAACAAAGCTGATCAAGAGAGGAAAACAGCATGTCTCCTGAGCTCAGGAAGCAGAGGCCCATTAAATAGAAGAGTCAGAAAGTGCCAGAGGCGGCAGCCTCAGATTAATGACACCCCAGTAATAGATTTTCCCAGGCACAGTCACATAGGAGACAACTACTGTGTAGCCAGAACAGCGATGAGGCTGTTAAAGGAATAGTAACATTAAATCACCTGATAGCAGTGGGGTGCAGGGATAGATGGGGGAGCAATGACTCCTGCACTGCAGAAGGTGTAAACCTCAATCTGGTTTCAGGCAAAGGGGCTGGAACCCAGTGGTCATTTGCAGTGAGGGAAAATGGGCTGCTCAGATGTTCTGCGTATATAAAAAGAAGTAAAGAATAGCACAGAAACCATTATAAGAGGAAACAAAAATCTCTTCTTCAGATGTAAGGAAGATGCATTTGGAACTGAGGGGAGTTAAATACTACGTATTCTGCTTTTCCAGGAACTGACCCATCCCTGTTTCAATTAGATAGCTCTTCTCTTTTTTGCAAATGGTATAAGCATCTAGGACCAGTTTCATCCTGGGTACAATTCCTTTGACTTTGATGGGGTTAAACCAAGGGATAAATTTGTTTAAATGCAACTGAACTCAGGAACCAAATGAGAAAAGGCTGTTTTCTTATGATCAAGTCAGTCTTATCTCACCAGTGTTTGAACTGATCCCCCTTGAAATGTCCATCTTGTCTGAATCATTTCTATCCGTTTTTATAATACAATAATAACAGAAATGAGGGCTTCTCCTGAGCTGGGCTGGCACAGATTAGAGTTCACCATAAGCGTGCTTCGCTCACAGCTGAGATGTATGGAAACCATATGAAAGGGCTGAAAATCGGAAACAACTTTTTAGATGTACTTGAATCCTGATACGATCACATCACAGGGATGGGTTAAATTTATGATCGTATCTGGGATTTTTGTTTGTAATCAGTCCCAGACCTGCTGGCTATCACTCCCTACTAGCTTGTGATTTCCTTGTGCTAACAAGGAAAAGTTGGGACATCAAACTGTCAGGGAGTGAAGCCAAAATACGATATGATATTAGCAGATAGGATCAGGGCTGGAATGCAAAAATATAAACTGGAAAATGATGGGCCTTTCCAGCATGTGAAACGCAGCACTTAACTACTGCAACACAACGTTGCTAACACAGACAATAATGTGTGCAAAGAATGTGCAGGGAAAGTCCAGGACTTCCTGGGAGAAAGCCTCCAGAATAAAAGCAAATAAAATACAACATACAATGGAACTCTCCTGATGTCCCAGAACAACTTCACTGTGGAAATATTTGCTCCCCTAGGATGAATTCATGCCTGTGCAGAATGATGTGCTTCAAAGACCCCATGCAACACTGAAGTCCCAAACCTGTCCCACTGAAGCCTTCCCCTGGGAATACAGGAATCTCATCTGCCTCTGCTTCGTCATGCTCCCCAACACAGTGCAAGATTTGTGCATTTTCACTCCTCCTTCCCCCTGCTAGGTCCAAATACATACACATCACAGTCCTTGCCCTGGATTGCTTAAACCACCTGCCTCCTGAGACGTCCTTCTCTATACGGATTGCTTTTACCCAAGACTCCCTTGTTAAACGTTAATCCTAGAACTTCCCACCTTTCAGCTAGAGAGAGAGATTGGTACTAAATTAAAAACTAAAGAACTTCACCTTAGTCACAAAGTCACCATCTTAACTTAGAATCAAAGATGGTGGTGCTATGAATGAGCAAAGAGACTCTGCTCCATTTACTTCTTAACCTTGGGAATGGATCTGAATTTGATACTCAAGTGGGGTGTTTCTAGAGGTGAAGAATTCCTGAGACTACAAACCCAGCAGGCCCGTTTCTCTCTCTTGTTATTCAAAATAAACCAAGACATTAATTCTCTCATGATTATTGTCCCATTTTACAGATAGGACAAGAATGGCAAGTTACCTAACCTCTGTGCCTAAGATCAAGTAACAAACTAGTGAGAGAGCTAGAAAGAGAACCCTTGATTCCTGACTTTCCGTTCCCAGCTCTAACCCCTAGAACACAGCCTTATCCTTTGGTACACAGGGTAATTCTCCCCCTCAACTAAGAACTATGGGTTCCTTTGATCCCTTTCCCCGCATTCTTTGTTCTTGCTGGTTTTGCACCCGACATCAGGATCAGGCTTATGCCTCTGCATGTGACTTTTGGCCCCAAGGCATGGAGGGCAGCAGGGGAGAGGCTCACTACAGCTCCTCATTGCACAGAAATGTAATTTTTCAAAGCCGAAGACAACACCATGGATGTATAATGGGAGAAGCACCAACACGTCTATGAAAAAGCAAGCCCTGGTTTCTTAATGTGGAGACTGGATTCCCCATGGAGACACTTCACATGCTTGCAGTGCAAGTAGCACAGTGTTCTTCTGCTGTCAATATATGTAACACTCTGTTACAAGTCAAGATCCTACACTGCATCTAATGTCCCTAGAGAAGAGTGGTATTGAGATTTCCAGGCTACTGTGCATCATGCAGAAGCTTTGTGGGGAAGGGGGAGAATGCCTTCTTCCCTGATTTACTAGGATGCAGAGTATTTTCCAATTAGAGTTTAGCAGGAATCTCTCTCCCTTCTCACCATGCACTGTAGCAATTTACCTGCTATCTAGTTTTTGTTCAGATGTAATCAGATATGCAGTTTACCATAACCCTTTCTTGCTGTATGGAGAAGTTCCAGTCCGTGGGGAATCGACACGACAAGGCTACATTTAAAATTTCCACACCATGATCTGTGGTGATTTCCAAAGACAGAAGCAAATGATCCACTGCCTATAATCCTGCAACATTTGATGAACCTGCCATTCCAAATCGGACCCTGCTGATGACAAACAGAGCCTTCATGCTAACTTGCCACTTTGGCTTGCAGGGAAATGGCCATATAGTCACAGGAGATACACCATCAAAAATAACTCTGCATTGGGCTGGACTCTCCTTTGGAAGAAATACATTGTAAAAATAATATAAACATCCTGCCCTAAAGTTGTTACAGGGGATCATTTATCAGGGTGTTTTGTTTGACTTTGCTCTCATGTTTTCAGCTGTCATGGTAAGAAACTCACTAACTCCCCAGTTCAAGCCTAAGCCACTGGCAGATAATTTATTCTCTAGAAAACATCTATTACTTTAATTATTATAATCAGTTTTGTGTAGGGTGCTTGCAACTCATGTATATGAAATGAAGCTATTGTAAAATCAGACAAGGTGCGGGTCATGAACTCACACTGAAAAACCAGCAAAGGCCTCATGTCTCATTTAGAGGTGTATGAGCTGAAGACAGCATGATCCACTGGATAGGGAATAGGCCTAGAAATCACACAAGCTGTGGTCTATTCCCAGCTCTGGCACTGACTCATTGAGTGGCCTCGGGCAAGTTTCTTAGCCTCTATTTCCCCATCTGTAAAATGACGCTAATGAAACTCAGGTGCATTTACAGAGAGCTTTCATACTGATGATGAAATGCACTATACAAATGCTGATTATGATGAATGGGCTAACACAAAATATCTGCACTCAGCTTTTACAGTCCAAACTCGAGCTAATTAATGGGAAATTGCCTAAGACAGTATTCAGAGTTTGACCTTCTATTGTTAATCTGTTTGGCTGACATAGGAACCACAATGAGCTTTGCCCAAAACTCAAACCAAAACATTTTTGAGGGTCCAAAAAATTTGGAAATTTTGTTCATTTCAAATCTTTGTGAGTCCCCTCAGTTCCCCGTTTCAGCTGAGCTAGGAGGTAGATGTAATAAAGTATCCTGAATAAGGCTGCTCTCATGATGTTTCAGATCAAAGTCAAAACTAGGAAAAAAACCTGTTCTCATCAGATTTCCAGACTGTTTTCCAGGCCAAGCATTCTGGAATGAGCTTAAAATAAGCCACAGAGGGGCTCAGGGTTTCTTTTTTGTTGGGGTTTTTTTTTAGTTTATCTGAACCTGATTGAACTTAGTATTTCTCCCTTTGTCAGTCATGACTGAAACAGATTGGAATTGTGGGCAAAATGTCAGACTGGTTATATAATCAGACCCAGTTTGCCCAGCTCTGCTCACAGTGAAAGACAAATGAATATGACCATCCGCATGACATGAACTACAATGCACAGGAAGTGGATTCCCAAGCATCAGAACATTATTTCAGCTGTCTCCCTTTCTCAAATTTCCAGTTTCTTTTAGGTTGTTTTGTGCTTCTTTCTTTAGGGTTGCTGACGTGGGTGTCCCCTCCTGGTTCCCAACATCTCTGGGACAGGTTGAAGGGAGGCAGGTGGAAAACAGCTGTATCCTTCACACCTGTGGATAGACCTCTAAACTCCTCTGCAAGAAACAGCATGGGTGCCAGACAGAAAGAGGAGTTCTTTACATAACTAGGTGCGTTATTTATGCCAGTCAGGTTAGTCCTGAATAGTCAAGGCTCACAATGCAACGTCTCTCACCTCTATCTGGCGAATGACCAGTTGAGGTTAATTATCAGGCAAAATAATTTAAAGGAATTCAGGATAATCTGTACTGAATATCCAGAATGGCCCCTTCAAAAGGTGTGAACTCATCAAATCCATGCTGAATTGCTAACCCCTCATCTTTGTAGCGGCTACATAGCTTGTTAGACTAACAGAGTGACAAACCTGTTAATGTTTCAACGGGAAATTCTGATTCTTTCAAATATGCTGCAAGGCCCTTTAGTCATTTTCCATCTGGAAGTGTCTTGTTCTCCCTTCAAAACAAACCATCTATTTACAATATAAACATAAGAATATTATTCAGAAAGAAACCCCTCATAGGTGGCTCTCAAGTTGCTTTAAAAATATTAATTCTCAAAATGCCTTCTGAACCAGGAAAGTATTGTTATACCCATTTTACAACTGGGTACAAGGAAAAAGAGAGAGTTTTTGTTACATGCCTAAGGCCATCCCAGGGGCAGAGGTGGGAATATAAAATCCTGACTCAGTGACTGGTTGTTCTAACCATTAGACAACATTCCTTTTTAGATCTCTAATTTCACTTTTGACAAGTATGATGATTAAAAGAAATATGCAGTGCATTAAAAATCAACTTGAACAGAATTGGTAAAATGTCCTACTCCATAAGTCACTAACAGACATTCACTCACACGTATCAAAAGGACCAAATTAGGAGTTGCACTGTGGAAGAGTTTCATTCAAGGTGCTCACAGTGAAACCACAACCACCACATAACCAGGCAACATGTAGTATAATCAGTCCCCCTTAAGAAACATAACAAGAACAGGGAAATATTTAGGGCTCAGTTCTGCTGTTGGTTATAAATCCACATTTTAAATCAAGAAAAATATAAAGAATAAAGAAGAGTAACTTCACTGATGCTAAAGGATCTGCTTTGGTTTTACGACTGGATCAGAATCTGGTCCTTAGAATCACACCTTTCAGAGAATCCACAGCAGTCATAATATCAGTAGCAAGGAATTTCTCCTAATTGGCACCAGATGTGAATCAGCTCATTACCTGGACATAGCAAATAGCATAACAAGAGAGATGTCAGAAACTGAATGTAAAATCCAAGCAGAAACATAAAGAGCAAACACATTCCTTGGGCAAATTGGAGTTGAAGTGTAAAAGGCATTAAATAATGGCTATAAAATGTTATGTATGTATAGTGCACAAATTACAATGTTATTTCTTCCAAACTTATCCGCACAGGAAAGGTGTCTATTTTTTTCTTTCCTTTGTGATACAGAAATGACTCATAAAATTAGTATGTTACCCTACTTGTACAGTGTCGATAGCCTGTGAATTAGTACTGGTGTATGTTTGCTATATTGAGATTTATGTGCATATACGATCTTTCGAAACTTTTGACAGCACAATGGCTTACAAACCAGCTGTAGAAACAGTGCATTGCCCAGGAACTGGTAACATTACCAATACAGCTGTAAACATCTGGGTCAATAACCCTGGTGGTATCTAGCGAAAGATTTAGAGTGAGATTTGCAAAGGAGCCTAAGGAAGAAAGACACCCATATCCCACTGAAATGCAACACTTGGAACAATCAGATTGTCGGTTACCCTTCACAGTGGAGCTTCTGAGATCTCCATTATTTGCCCAACCAGATGCTTGTAATAGAAAATTTAGTAACATTTTAAACCAGAGTTGAAGAGGATGGCTGCTCTGACAGGGTGACTGGCACTCTCAATGTGGTCTCTGGTTTAGGAAAGGAAGTACTATTAACTGACCCAGATTTTGTTTTATTTGCAATGAATGCAGCACCATAGCACTCCTGGCAATCAGGTCATAGGGGTGCATGGTACAAGAATGGACCATGAGAAGGTATATTGTGATAGCCTCTGAAGTTCACTTTGCATGGCTACCGTTGCCTTCAGTGGGCTTTGGATAAGGCCCATTATTAAAGTAGCAATTCAAGTGTCTACCTCCAGCTCTCTCTGCATGTACACATCTTCCAGTTGCATTTAAGGGAAGTTTTCCATAAGTACAGAAACCCCTAAAACTGCACAAATAGGAGATATACAACATATATATACAAAGATATATGTCCGCTGGACAACCTTTGTCAGATGATCCAGGGCCTGGACACTTTCTTTCAGTGCATTTCCTTGCTGTCATCTCTTTCTTCAAAGACATCTCTCTCTCACACACACACACACAGAAACTGACATTCTTTCTGGAATATGTAAGGGGCCATCATATCCAAAATCCAATCACGTTAATGCACTGGGAACAGGAGCACACACATCAACCTGAAAAGAAAAAAAAAATTTCATTCAGACCTTTAAAACAAAATGGAGGGGAAGGGGCAAAGAAAGATACAATGTGGACTTTTGTTTTCTGTGAATCCGTAACCCCAGCCTACCTACAGTACAATAAGATCTACTTAAACATAGACAAGGTCAAAAGCTGACCTTTTAAAACTGGTCAGCCATGTTGACTGGCAATGAGCATTAGTACCACATCATTATGTTCTGATAAAACTCAGTTACTCCTCAGCAAAAACCCATAAATCACAACGCTTCACCCAATCAGGGTTCTGTCACTGTAACTAAACAGTGACTCAAGAAACACCTTATTTCTATTGGCTGTGACAGGAGGATATAAATCTGCCTCTGGCCAATCCACTGTAGGCAACAGGGCATGTCAAGAATGGTGACAGCCAATCAAGGATTCGACACAGAAGAGATCAGAAATCCCCCACCGACTTGATAAGAGGGAAACTTGCGGCACTTGTTACAGTTGTTGAAGTGTCTCTAATTTTAAATGTGAAATGTTATTTCAGTTATCACTTCCAAGAAAGGTCAATTTGTGCTTTGAAATGTTGCATGTCACACAGTGAGCTGGTGCTGGGGAACAGATTTTCCACTTGCCAGCCTAGCAGATAGCTTCAGGTTTGTTTTTAAGCAGATGTCCGACTGATTTATTTGGCATTTGGGTAGGCAAAAGCTTAAAACGAACATCTTCCCTTCGCTGGGCAGCCTCTGAAAGTGCCCTATCTGTTCCATTACCTTTAAATGGCTTGAGGCCCAGCTGCATGCAGGATGTCCTCTCTCCCTGAGTGGCACCAGCACTATGGGGACCCACTAGGGCAGGAAAATTTGGCAATCACTTGTCTGATTCTGCTGGTGTGAACCAGGAACTACTCCAATGGAGTTAAATCAATGTACAGAATCAGAACCTGGGCTTTCTCAGCTGTTTTCAAGAGCTGGTTTGTTAAAAAGCATTAATTGTTGTCAGAATTAACAAATGCCGCTGGAGAAACTGAGGCCTGGGGAGGAGACATGATTTTTCCCAAGACCACACACTGAGTCAGTGGCAAAGCTGGGATTAGTGCTCAGGAGATCCTGACTTGCCCTCAGACTCCCAGCTTACTCCTCTATGCCACACGGCCTTTGGCTGCACTCCCATCTAAAAGCCTGCCCTTGTGAGATCTCAAAACCAAAAGTGATTCAGCAAAAGCTGGCAATGAACAGCCTACAGTTTGGCACCGTCTCTCTGAAATGGTTCAGATCCACCCATTGCTAATGCCCACTGATGAAGGAAAACAATTATTCCAGCCACACCAGACGCTGCATGAGAGCAGCTCCCATTTACTTCAGAGAGAGAGAGAGAGAGAGAGAATTTGGCTCTAAAACCCATGTTGGGATTTAAAACAGGGCCATAATGATTTACCACAAGCCATGAACATTTCAAACAAAGATAATGCGGGTAATGAATTATTTGCAAATCCAAACGAACAATTGGACATACCCACTTCTAGTGGATTTAATTTTTGCCCAAGTGTTAGCTCGTGAGCATGAAATATCACTTTTCTGAGGCATTCTGTTGCATTTATGCAGTATATAGTTACATCAGGCAGCTTATGACACATCAACTCAGTCGAGTGCAGTGCTATATAATACAACCAAAGTAACACGAGCTTTTAAATGCAACATGATGGCAAAAATCCATTTCAAATCTGACCTTGGTTTAATTTCAGATGCCTACTGTCATAATGCACACAACGCCAAAAGCTTCTGGCCTTACTCACATGAGCAATTGCATTAGAGTGAATGGGAGGAATTGAGAATTGGGCATATCTGGGTGAAGGAATCCATGATTTAGTTGTAGCACAGGGGTCAGCAACCTTTCAGAAGCGGTGTGCCAAGTCTTCATTTATTCACTTTAATTTAAGGTTTTGCGTGCCGGTAATACATTTTGATGTTTTTTGAAGGTCTCTTTCTACAAATCTATATTTTATGTAGCAGCTAGTAAGCATCCTTTAAACTGGTATCTGTAATGCCCCAGATCAGCAGAGATTCCTCTTCAAGCAAAAGCACGTAGGCCCAAATTCCCCACTAGCATAAGAGGGTTCATCTCACTGAATTCAGTGGAGTCATGCCAATTTATACCACCAAGGAATTTGCTCTTATACACATATAGTAGATGCAATTGTCAATACATTCGCTCTTCCAAGAAATGAAACACAGGAATGGAGTTGGTGTCCTCTGATCTCTTACCACTCAAAGAGCTCACGAGAGAGAGGTTTTAACCCAATTTGGATAACAAGCAGCACATGATAATACATTTCAGAGACTTCCTATGAGCAATGCCTTGTACTTAAATGGAAACGGTCAAAGCACACACAGATACAAGAATAGGATGTGAGCCATCTTTCTTTATCCTATCTCTGGTTAAATTCTGGGCTTGTTTTTCTCCTTGTGAGGTGATTTCAAGACTGTGCTTATGCAGCTACCCCAGCCCAACCCCTCTCTCTCCCCCAAGAATGAAACATACCGCTAGTATCAGACAGTAGACAGAAACGTGTCAATTTCAATTTGATTCTGATCCTGGGATATTTCTAACTCTCCCCATATCCTTGATAGATAATGGTTTAATAAGCGATCTGTTTTTTATTTAAAGGGTCGGTAGTAAAACCCAGATCACATTTCTCACTTGGTGGGTTAAAAAACCGCTTACGCTCATTTTTGCAATGTAAAACGACACTATATCAAATCAAACATTTCCAGATGTGGCCAGCCGGTGTGTGTATGTGCAGAAACAGCAAGCAGATCTATGCAAGGTTTCCCTGGTTTCTTTGGTAGGGTTGGAACCCCACCTACTGGCAAAGCCTGAAATAGTAACGTCAAGATAAAACCTACATAGCCATCATCCATCTGTTCTAAGGCCAAAAACTTCATGGCTAAAGTTGGGCTCCTAAATAAGTGGCCTGATTTTCATAAGTGCTGAGCACCCAGCAGCTCCCATCAAAGTCATTACACTGAGCACTTTTAAAACCAGGTAACTTTTTAAGGTGCGTAAATGTGAACTAAGGCCTTGTCTACACTACAGAGACGGAAGCAGCCCAGCTACTGTGCTGTAAGCGATGCCAGTACAACCTCCTGGTGTAGGCACAGCCCTCAGCAATGGAAGAGGTTTCTCTACTGCTGCAGGAACACTCCCTCCCCAAGCAATGGTAGTTAGGTCGAAGGAAGCACCCTTCTGATGACCTAGCTCCGTCTACACAGGGATTAGATCAGCATTGCTACAATGCTCAAGGGGGTGGATTTTTCACATCCCAAGCAGCAGAGGTATTTCAACCTAAATTTTAAGCATAGACCAGGCCCGAGGGTGAGATTTTCAAAATGAGTGTGACTTAGGACCCCAAGTCCATTGACTTTCAATGTGCTCACTTGTGCCCCTAAGTCACTCAAGCACTTCTGAAAATTCCACCCTTTAGCAGTGTAACTTTAGACAGCTAATTTTGAAGAAGTTGGCCTAAAACCTCCTTGTGTAATTCTGAACTAAGTGATGGTCGCAAAAGCCTCCAGTACTGGATCCCAGCAATGTATATTGCTCAGCTGACTTGCGCATCTCCATTTCATGCCACTTAAAGCAAATAAAGAATGACAAAATAAACAGGCAGTCAGAATAGAAAGAAATACAATGAGCTCTGCTAAATATTCACAGCCAAATTAGACAACCATGAAATGGGAGGTTTTAGTTTTTCATTTAGAATTCACAAAGCAGTCTGGTTTTTGGAAAAACGTGTATAATTTTGTAGTTTTCTGTGAAAAAAAATAGTCTTGTTTTAAGGAAAACCTTGGCATTTCTAAAATCTGGAATCCTGATTTAAAAGATCATGTTAAAAATATGAATATTTGCATGTTTCAAAGCCAAACCAATCATTTAAAGGAAAAGAAATTTACAGAAAGTGAAATCACATGTCCACGAAACAACCAAGAATGAAATGGCAAATATTTAAAAATAACCCAAACCCACAGAACAACATTCATTCTGTTTGCACACTACCACTAGAGCGCACTGCTCCATGCACAAAGAAACCACAGTTTACGTTCTTCCATAATTTTAATAATATGAATAACTCATGGTTTGTGATACATTAGATTCCTTAAGAACACAGCAATATCCTATGGCTTGTTCTATGTTCTTGGAGAAGGTGCTTTCAGGATGACCACTTCATGCATGTTTGAGAGTGAGAGAAAACAGGAGAGGACACTGCACATATACCTTTCAATTCCAAAGGCAGACACTTTTCCAGGGGGGACTGAAAACATCATTGAAACAACTGTGACCTTCTGTGGTTTGTCCTGTAAGAACCCTAGTGGCCCTAAAGCCACACATACATATTAGACACCAACCCAGGTTATAAGACAAACAAATAGGGATTTGCAAATCTTCCATAGCAAACAGAAAACCAAACTTCTATGAGCAATGAAGCCAGTCTGCATCACTCTATACAAGCTCTTTTCTTAACAGACCACAGATTTCCCCCTTGACTCTGAATGTCTTGGAAGGGGAACAGAGGCCATCTACTCCTTTGCCCCCCTGAAGTCTTCAGAGAGTAGACAACTGGCATATTCCATCCTCCAGATTCTTTCCCACTCTTCTCCACTTCCTTCTTCTTTAGGAGGTAACTTGCTAGTCTGCTCCCCTTTCCTCTCTCTTTGTGGCCCACACACTCATATCTATCATCCTCTCTCACTCCACAGCAGGAGATGCTGCTCTGGTCCAGCTGCTGTTTATCAAGGTCTTTACTCCAGTTTAAAAATCCAAACCCTTCTGCGAAGCCCAGAGCCAATTTTTCACAGTCAAATTATAAACACCTGAGGAAAGAGACAGCTGACAGCCACCTGTGAGGGAGGCTGCTATGAATAAAGCTAGAGGTGTTCATTCATAGCCAGGCACTGGTTTCATTTACCACAGGGGTTCATTCAATAGATTTTGTTACTGTTCCATGTTGCTTTATGGACCTGCATGATCTTGATAGGTCTGTGTATTGGAAAGACCTACAGGGGCCAATCCTCTGTCCTTCTCTGCTCCCCAGAAGTATATCACCAAGGGATACCACTAGTGTGGGGGAACCAACAGCAGGCATAGCGCATGCATATGTGTCTCCTATACCTCCCTCTTTTTAATCCCCGGTGCAGGGGGTGTGTTGGTAGCCAGTGCCAGGGCAGGACAGACAACCCTGAAAGTATAACTAGCTCCCACATAGCTTCCCCACACCCAGCTTCCCTCCCTTCCATTGTGCAGCAGAGAATCTGGGCCAAATTCTACCTCTCTGCTGACACGGCGTCAACCCAATGATCCAAGATGTCAGGCATGCACCACAGAGTCCTTCGGAGAGAATCCAGACACAGCCTGACAGCAAGAGGAGATTGGGTTATTTGTCCATATCTGTCTTATGCATCCAGCACGTCCAAGTACGAGGGGAGGAAAAAAAAACTCTACCAAGAGCCAAGGGACTGAAAAAGAAGTTTCCAGGATGTGAGTCAGAAAGTCCTGGAAGAGTTTCCCTCGAAGGACTAATGATAACGGAAGGGAAAGTTTAGCATAGAGCTAGCTGCTTAGATAAGGCCTAGGTAGACACATTTGCTTCCTGTCTATCAGAAAGGAAACAAGACACACGCACACACACACGAAACCACATTTGCTTCAGGGAGCCCTTTCACGTGGGGGGAGAGTCACTTACAGAAAGCCACATCTCTGGCATCCCTGGGCACTGTCTGTGCAGAGAATTAGTCAGACCTGGCCAGAGAGGAAAGATAACAGGCAAGCCCTTGTGCAACACCAGGCACCACCTTTCAGAGATCCCCAGGGCTGCCCTGAGCTTACGTACTGATTTATGGAGGGATTTTTAAAGATTAAGGACAGCATTTGCTTGTGCTGGTGTCTTCCTTGATCAAGGAATAGAAATGATCTCAGTTCACTGTGAATAAAAACCTGCAACTACAGGGTAAGGGTAACAAAAGGTATAAAATCAGGCTGCATTCAGCCACACTTGGGGTCTGGTCCCTCCTACAGACAGTCTGTTAAAGGCCACTTGGCCATTTAATTCAAGCTCTTCCACTTTAGAAGGCTTCAACATATTTTTGTAGCTTAGAAACTTTATCCAGCATGCAATGCTGCCCCCACCTTATTCAGTTCAGCACTCAAAGTTTTTGTGTTAGCTAAGCAGTGTACGGAGAAAACAAGTGTTTTAATTAACCCTCACACTGCCAGTTCTCTGCTGCCTTCTACTAGTCTGCAGTTGTTCCCAGTGACATGAACAAAATGTGAGCACAAGGACTCAAACTTCTTTTAAACAGTGTATATCGCATCTCAATAAAGATTGTCTCTTGGATCAGCTACTAGAACATCCCTCTGGCAACTACAGCAACTATTTATACGCAAAAGTAATATTAGGAAAATATTTCAACTGTCTTTGAATGCAGCTTAGCAGCTGGAAGTGAGGAGGAATGCAAGTACCATGTAGTCAGTTAGTTTGCGGAATATGAGCAAGTGATCTGCAGACCACCTGTGGCCCTCCATGGACCACTGTGTGTGAACATCTGTATACCTGGCGCATTCAACATTCCAGCAGGTGCCTTCTAATCTAGGAATACCTGGAATGCTGAGCAGCAGGTCTAGTGGTTAAACCTGCCATTTCTGAGCCTTTTGCTGGAAGGGACCCCAGTGTTTGAGAGAACTGAACTCCTGCAGTAAGAAAGTGCAGGTGTTATGGAAGTTTCTGGGCCAAATTCAGCAGTTATTGAGTTACACGATGGGTGTCAGATGGTCATAAGTGTGTGTAAGTGGCTGAGCAGTAGGGTGACCAAATGTCCTGTTTTTTCACATTTGTTGTCGGGTCACCCTACTAAGCAGTATAGTGCACTGATTTGACAATTGGTGGGTATGCAAAAGCAGAGTGACTTACATGCCAAGGGGGTTTGCAGCAGAAACATTAAAGGCCAGGAGGATATAAGATAATGCCGCCGCCACACACTGAGGCCAGCGCCTCCATCACACACTGGGGTACAAATACAGCCATGCTGGAAGCAGGAACAAACCCTTGTGCTTTGCTCCCACTGAGAGCAGGGCTGAGTTTCGTTCCAAATAAAGGTCTTTTTCCTGACTGTTGTACTGATATTAAAACAGCCCCTGTGCTCCAGGTTCCAGGGCTGTCAGTCATAATAAGACCTATGTCCTAGTATCTTTCACACCTTCTACATGGAGCAAGAGAGGTCTCACCATGCGGGCTTGCAAACTGCTCTGCAGAGAGAAAAGGCAGCATATCCCTTTTCAGCCAAGCTCTGGGTCTGAATAGGATTGTAATACACGTTGATCCAGTTTTAGTCTGCCTTTTATCAGGCCTGAGCCTGCAAACCCCTGCTCCTTTGAAATGGCAACATTGAATACAATGGGACAGCTTGTTTGAGTGAGGATGACTTGTGCAAGTAAGGGTTTGCAGGGTTAAGCCTCTTCTTATCAGGCCTCTTCCTGTGGCATAGAGAAGTCAATTCTGCAGGGAAAGCTGATTTCCACAGCACACCTTCCTGTCTGATGCTGCCTGGTAATGTTTAATGAATGTATTTCAGAAAACAAGGCAAAAATTGATGGACCGGCTACCTGCTCCATGTGGTGATGCCTACAGTGTCTCTCTCTCTAATCCCCAGAGGTAGATAATACAAACAGCTTAATACAAGGTGAAATTCATGCCTGTGCAGAAGTCCAAGCCCAAAGCCTGAGTGCCGCTCTCGTCCTATTTAAGCCTTGGGATTTGAGAGGCTCACAGGCTTGGGCCTGACCCTCTGGGTTTCACTCTTAGTGCACAGTTCAGCTAGCCTGAGTCCGGCGGGGATTCATTTTTCAGCAGTGCTAAGCACACTGTGGATCCCATTGTTGGATACTGGGCCCCTCTGACCAATGTAAGTCCTCTTGCCATCACTCAGACTAGTCCTATGATTAAGAGAAGAAAGATCAGGCCCTAAACCATCCAGGGACCAAGTTCCAGACTCAGTAACACCAGTGTGGCTCTGCTGAAGCCATGGAGTTACAGTGATTTATAAACATTTAAGTGAGAGTGGAAACTGGCCGCAAGTGAAGCTAAGGGAACGGACAGCCTTCCTGAAGCCATCATTCCAAATTGGACAGCCCAAGAGTCAAATAAGCTTCATCGTACTGCATCTCTTTCTAAAGAAAGGTTCAGTCCTTGTGCTAGGCATTTCTGGAAAAAAAAAATCAAATCAAATCAGAGGTTTGGCAAGACTTGGGCATTCTTGCTACTAAATAGTCCTTTTGCTTGATGTAAAATTTCAATGTATTAAAGAGAGGGGATAGCTTATTTGACCGGGGTCCAGAGGTTTAGGAAGGCTGAATGTGAATTTTTGCCCATATTTACATGTGGAATGGAGCACAGCCATCCAACCACAAAATGTTCCCAAAGCAAACATCCAAAACCTGGTCTTTGGCAAGGCCCGTTGACAGATTCGCCTGAAACCAGTCATTCACAGAAAGCCAAAACAACAGAATACCATTGGTGCAAAGCACACAGGGTTGTTTTCTTACCTCTTGGGAAGAGGCCATTGAAAGTGATAGGAGGCAGCAACTGGCAAAACAAAATTTGGGCTCATTTTGTTATTTGGAGAGGGGGAAAAGATCAGTGGTATTTCAGATGTGTAGAAGAGCATACTAATAACACACTAATAATGCAAACATACGGTGACCAATAGCACTTAACGCCTGCCACTGACCCAAAGTGGGGTACCTCTACTCTGTAAAGTCAGGAACAGCTAAGCAAAGTAAAAACAAGTAGTCACATAAAGTCTGAGCTGCAAAGAGTGTGAATGGGATAAAGCAGCCCTATTAATTAGTGATGTGGGAATCTGAAACCAAGGGATGGCTTGCTGTGGTTCAGGTAGTTTCACTGTTTATCCTAAATTTATGTGATAGCCTGCACACAATGGGAAGAAGACAGCAAGACATTTGTGTTACTTCTCTACATGTTTTTTGAATATATAGTATATAATAGGAAATTATATCCCTGCTATAAAATTGTATAAGAAGTTCAAACCATCTCTAGAAAAGATTGCATTCCTTGCGAAGTTTTACAGGTATTTAGGGTGATTTCTATTGAATCCTATTACATTTCTGCATAACAGTAATGGATTCATTCCTATTAAATTCTGCAGAATTTTTCCATAAGGAACTTTCCCTCTGGTCTTTGTTTTGCTTCTTCTTTTCACATATTGAATCCCTCTCCCCCAGTCATCCATCTCTCACTCTCACACATGCACATCATGGCAATCTTATGTGGCTCCCTTGTCTCAATATTTCCCTTGTATAATGTGATCTGCATTCATTGGATTTCCATGTCAGACTAGCAGCCAGATTCCCTGAAGATGACACAGTGGTGTGTGCAAGATATTATGTGTGCCACCAAAGCCCCTTGTACTGCCTGGGGGCACTCACCCCCCCCCCCACCACCACCAAGGGATAGAGAGTAGTGTTGTGACCATTGTCCATACTCAGGTCCAAAAAGGAAGTAGCAACTTTAATTGTCACTGGTAACTCCACTGGTGAAACCCACTTTGGGGGAGATATTGAATCAGTATTTTCTCTAGCCACACCCTTTCACAGCCAGCCCTGCCCAGATATGGTGGTACACTGGTCACGGCAATGATGTGTTTGCTTGCAATATATTATTCAGCCACTAGGTGTCTCTGAGTTCCATGAAAGGGGTTAACATAGAAAAGAAAGCTGGAACTCAAGCTGTGCAGAAGCCTGTTTGAGCAGGCCTATAGGTTGCAGCTACTTTCTTTAAAAAGTGCCTCCAGTTTAATCCGACGTATGACAGTCCTCCCTCTCTCTCTGGTAAAAGGGGGATGTGGTCAGTTTATGCCACCACCAGCCTCCCTACTGGCAGACTTTATATTTCTGGGCCTTCTGGTTGGCTGCAGAATGACATAATTGGAGTGACTCCAGCTCTGGGAATGCTGTACCTCACTCCATACCTGCCTTCTCACATTTGATCTCTAGGCCTGTTTCTTCAGAGCCTCAGAAAAGTCCTTGATTTCTGACTATCCAAGCAATGAAAACATTTCACCATGATATTTTCTTTCCTTTCCCCGTTAACACCTCCCTGTGGGCTAAGTGATCCCCATACATGCCAGACTCTTGAAACTGGCCAACAATCCCCTCATGAATTTGCTCTGCTTGGGAATATTGAAATCAGATGGCCAATACTTTCCTAAATTAGTTCAGGCTAGAGGGATCACTCACTCACAGTAGGAACGGTGTTGCAAGGAGCTTTCTGTAGGCCCTGCTATTTACAGTAAACACACACAACTTTATTAAAACAACATTAACATTCCAACATAAACCCACAATAGCAAGGAAATGTCAAAGTCAAGGCAGCCACAACTCTCTTAGCTCCAGAACAACCTAAACCAAATTGTCCTGCAACTGCATCATATGGTACATAAGCTAACCCATGGGACTGCTTAAGACCTGAAGGCAGAGGACTATATGTGCTTCCTCTGATGAGAAGGATGGGGAAGGAATCGGAGGTGCTTCCATTAGGTTAACTCTGAATGCATTTGTCTTTGTGCATATATAGCAGAGCTGTAACGCCATCATAATACAGGTGGGTTGTTCACCTCTTTCCCCTGGGTTTTCCTTTTAATATTGTATATGGAGAGTAGATACCAACACTAGGAGGAATGGTGAAAGTGTGGAACAATTGCGGTAAAAGGAACAATGATACCAAGTAGATTTAATTTGCTTGGTTCTCTGATACTATTAAGCCTTTGAAGGATACTGAAAGCCCCTGGTCTGTCCATGCAGAACATCGCTACTGTGCTTCTAAATATACCAGGCAGGTCCAAGTACACGGGACTGCACCTGCTGTGTTGTCCGACATACCTGTAGAGCCGAGCAGATAATCAAACTTTCCCCTCCAAGAAATTCTAATGAGAAATCCTTATTTCAATTTTTTTTCCAGTGGAAAAGTTTCAGTTTTCCCCCAGGAAGTTTGGAAGTGATGTGAAATGGCCGTTTTCATTTCAAATTGACATTTCAAAACAAAATGACATTTTAAGGTGAAACAAAAATGGCCATTTCGTTTCTGAACATTGATTCAAAATGAAAAATGTTCATTTTGACGTTTCCCAGGGGCAAATACAAAATGTTTGCTGTAATTGGAAATTTCGGTTTCAAGAAGCCAAAATTTTGGAGGGAAAAGTTTCACCTGAAAAATTTGGACCAGCTCTACAGACCATGCCTATCCATGTAGAATTCGGATGCTGGACTTCTGCATATAGGTAGGTCTAGGTTGAATGACTGGGTTATTCAGGTAAATGAGACTAATTGTGCAATGAACTGTAAAACGGGCATCTTTTCATATTCCAGCGATTGCAACAAAGGACTGCCCCACAGCAGATGCACTGCAGCAAAAGCCATACAAACATCCCAGGAAGAAAACTCTGAGTTATCATCAAGGTATAGAATCAAAACGGGGGGAGGGTTTTGTTGCCCACTTCATTCCCAAAAGTTCCATTGTCCCAATATGGCATTTGGCAGACATCCGACAACAGGACCTCAGCAAATATCTCAAAACATTCCTGGTAATGTTCCCTCAAATAAAGACTGGGATGAATTTGAGTCACGTGTGGTCATCCTCCTTTTCTGGTCATTTTCCATGAATATTCTACTGCATGTGCTTGCAACCTGGAGATTGTGAGCATTTAGATGGGGACATGACTACTCACTCCTTCATATTATATAGATAGAAGCAGAAAAGGCAAAGCTTTTTCGCCTTTGTAGCATAGGGTCAGAGTCGGGAAAAGGATGGAAACCACTGTTCTAGTGCACAGATTGGCAGGAGGAATGTTTGTGGGAATAGCAAATTTTCAGTGACTGTTAGAGAATATTTGTGGGAAGCAAATATAAAGATTCTGGCTGGGATTCTCAAAGCCAATGAAATCTCTGGGACTTCTTATGAGTTAAGTGGCTGCTCAGCGTGACGTAGGGGCAGAGAAGGGAACTGGATAGTTGATTATATAATGAGACAGACTGACTTCAATCAAAATTGAAATTCACATCTCTGTAAGACTGCAGAGTGAACAGCAAAAGGTTCAGAAGTTTGTTTCAGCTCAAGCAAGAAATTCAGGAGTGAAATCTTGCCCCCATTGAAATCAGTGGCAGCACTTCTACTGACTCCAGCGGGGCCAGGGTTTCACTCTAGATGCTTGTGCAAAGTTTATCCAAACCTTACAGACCTCCTGTGTCTGCAATGCAGCTGGAAATTTCAGCAGGGCAACCCCTCTCTCGGTATTTTGTCATTACCAAACCCAGCAATCACCCCAAAATGGAGAAGGGTGTGAAAATATTTGCTGGTCTCATTTGATTTATTGAGTTGAACAGGGGCTGTCCTAAACGCTGGTTTGTGAAACATTGGACTGAATGTTTATATGGGTCAGCTAAAAGTCGAGCTGTGGCTTGTTTTCTCCTTCCTGTTCACTTTATTTCACTTTCAGCATGTGTTTTCAAGCCACAGTGTGAGTTCAGATGTAGTTAAAAATAAAATCAAAGCATATTAAAAAGGTTTCAAACACAACATATTACCCAAAATATTTAGGGCTTTTATAGCTATTTCAATACATTGTTTGAAAAATATTTTAACAGGTGGATTGGCAATGCTGCTTAGCAGGGATTTGAACCTATAACATTAGTGGTATTTCAAGAGATAACACCAGGACTGTGCTATGTTTTATTTGCTTACTGTGATGTAGAAGGACTTGAGTTGTTATAGAAACCCATAGACCTGACCAGGGCCAGCTTTAGGAAGTGCGGGGCCCAATTTGAACAGTTTCCACGGGGCCCTGGCAGGGATGACTTAAAAAAACAAAACAATATGTAAAAAGACTCATGGGGCTTGTACTCACCAGGCGGTGCTCTGAGTCTTCGGCGGCATTTCGGCGGTGGGTCTTTCACTCACTCCAGGTCTTCAGTGGCACTGAAGGACCCACTGCCGAAGTGCCGTCGAAGACCCAGAGCAAGCAAAGGACCTGCCACTGAAGTGCTGCTGAAGACCCGAAGTGCCGCCAGGTGAGCAAAAATTAAAAAGGGAAGGGATTCTCACTGGGTGCGGGGCCCTCTTAGGCACGGGGCCCAATTCGGGGGAATTGGTGGAATAAGCCTAAAGCCGGCCCTGGACCTGACAGAGAACCAGTCTGGAATTAAGGTTACTGGATCATGCCACAATGTTCAGCCAGACTGGTGGAATTTGCTTACTTTCTGCCAACTCTTCTAACGGAAAAGGAAAACAAAGTAGCATGAAACATGCCCCTCGGCACTGGCCTGGACCTAGCAGGAGTCCCTTGCCAGCCAAAGACTTTTTCCTTTCTTTAAAGATGTGGCCACCCTACTTTCTTCATTATTAAACATATACAGAGTCCACGCCGCTTCCAGGAGCTCCCATTGGCCCAGAGCAGCGAACCGCGGCCACTGGGAGCCGCGATCAGCCGGACCTGTAGATGTGGCAGGTAAACAAATCAGCCCGGCCCTCCAGGGCTTTCCCTACACAAGTGGCAGAACAAGTTTGGGAAACCACTGGACTAGACTAAAATTTCTTACATTCCTATTGAATTGATGAATAAACTGGCTTGGCTATCAAACATGACCTCACCTCAGCTAGAACTTTCAACCCTAAAGACGACATCAAAATGGGATTATCTTGCTAATGATGTCTGGTGTCACACACAATGGATGATAAAAAAAGAAAGGGCTAAGCTGTGTTTCGTGAGAAACTGCTTAAGGATGAGAACAGTTGGATTGTGAATGAGAAGTAAGGGAGGCCCCTTTGTTTAAGACACTAAAAGCTCAACTGAACAAATCTCTAGACATTCAACATTATGGAATAATATTACAGCAGCCAGGGGATGAGTGAATGCCCAATCAAGTCTTTTGCCTGAGTAATTTGGATGCTTGTGATGATGAGTCAGAGTGATGAACATATGAGGAGCAGGAGAGATTTTTGTGCACATTTGATTTACATAAGGCAAATAATAGTAATAAACTAGGAAGTGTGAGACACCAAGACAAACATTTTATAAACAAAACGTGTTCTTAGTGTTTCCCACGTGCACAACATATTCAAGGGATGTTTCTAAAAGGAGCATATACAGTTGCAAAATACGCACGTATGCTCCAGGGGAATCCATCCTCTGGGGGATTTGCACACTCAAGCAGGTGCAAACACATTTTGGAGGCTTGGTCCAGGAAGGGTTTTCGAACACCGGGCCCTAAATGTCATTCACAGAAACACAAAAGATGATTTCTAGGGGCCTGTGGAGGTGGAATCATTATCATAACAAAACAGCTGAATTCTAGAAGTCAAGTTTTGCTAACAATGCCTTAAAAAAACAAATCTATATGCCTTCCAGCGTGAGTTTCACTGAATAATTTGATGAGATACTTTCAACGTCTGCTCCTGCTTGATACTGCTTGGGAAGGCCACCCCAGAAATGGATGGTTTAAGGTAGTTGAAGTGGGATTAGCCTTCATGAAAGATTCAGTGATCCTTTTTCTCAGTGAAAATTTACAATAATATTTTAAAGATTCTCAACCAACATCCAGACTTAAGCTTTGAAAACAGATAATGCATTTTTAATGGGATTGCACATCTGACAAGGAATTGGACTAATTCCTCCAATAGCAGACAGCTTCCTCCCCATAATTCACCTCAAAAGGATCAAAAATCAAAACACGTCCCCCCATCATCTTTGAAATGGCCCCCAGTGAGTGCCTGGAAAAGATCAGATCAATTCAATAATTCAACAGCAAGAGACTAGCACAAAAGATTCCTGACCTCCCTTGGTCCATCCTACTGAAATGGAGACTTGGAAAAAGAGCCAAAGACAAGGGGGCAGGAGCCAGGTGAAATGCAGATCAAGAAATAAACTGGACCTTCCTTGAGTCCCATTGCTTCAGAAATAAATTTAGGTCCAGTATTTCAGCTGCTGGGTGTTCAATAGAGTGGCACAATTTTTCAAAGTTGGTTGCCTCATATGAGACAATTTGCTCTCAGTTAATTAATATGGGTGAAGTGCTGGGGGGATCTTGGATTAAATGTGCTAGAGATGATGAAGGCAGGATTATTAATTATTATTATTAGCTTTAATGAAGGTTACCCACCAGCAATGACTTGGTTTTAATTTGCATTCACATCCTCCCCAGCCCACCCACAGAAAGAATTAGGCCAACTGGTCCATATTTGCATAGTTGTGCCTTTAAAGCGTTCACCACTATAACTCTATGTTGATGATCCACAGCACAAAACCTGGCGAGGTCTGTCAAGGCACTATTAGCATTTGTTCTGTTTTTTTTTTAAACCCTGCGGTATTAGGGTGCACTAATCTTTAAAAAGGTTAATTTATTCATAGAGATTTTGACAGAGATGTATGGCTAGGCTGAAATCCCAGACACCTCTTCCCGAGGGGAAGTGCTAGCGCAGAGACTGCTTTCCCGAGACAAAAAGAGAGAGACTTTAGAAACAGGCCCAAACTGAATTAACCTGAGGCCTCCTACACTTTCAGAGCATTTTCACTTCCTTAGATAACTGGTATTTGGAGTGGGACCTGAACCAGCTGAGGTTCTGCTGCCTGCTGATAAATGGAGAGGATTCCTAACCAATAACAGGCCTGCTTTCTTGGAAAACAGGGTCCCAAATCAATCATGGGCAGCAAAAGCATCTCAATCCTTTGCAAAATAACAAACAATCCATCTCTCTCTCTCACTTACACCCATGCCCATTTCCGATGAGAATTTATCCCAGAGAAGCTCAAGATATTGTAGGTTGATGTCACTGAATGGAGAGATAGATAAGATGGACAATACAAAGAGAGATTCTAACGAAAGGCTATAAAATGTTCTATTTGTCCAGGTATCACATCTGTCCATGCTGCTAATTTGGTTTTCCTGGAAAACATTTTGCACTGCTGAGGTCAATATATTTTTTCGCAAATGAAATTTTGGTGATGTTAAATGGCATCTATCTATTCTCCTACACAAACATCCATCTATGTATCTTCTACTTATATGGCCCTCATCAGCATAGTATCTGGATTCACCAAGGCAGCTACAGTCCTATTTTCAAGCAGGCTTCAAGTAAAATCCCTGCCCCCAGGGCCTCCAGTCAAATATAAATGGTTCCTCTAAAAAGGCTGATTAGAAAGGGAGAGACTGGAGGATAGTTTTCAGCTGTCTGATTGTGCCCCACTGAAGTCAATGAATATTTTCCTATTCACTTCAGTGGGAGCAGGTTTGGCCTGATAAACCTCTATGAAGATCACTCACTTTTTAGAATTGCTTTTGCCTGTTTAAACTCAAGCATGTGGGACACTGAAAAGGCAGAAAGCAGCAAACCTTGTGTCTCTACCATGAGCTCAGGGCCCCTGGAGTGTCAGGACATTGTAAGATGCCAGCCCAATCACTGATTTGGTGAGGTAATTTTAATTTGTTTGGGGTCTTAGCAATTAAATACACAATTTCCAATGGGTAGGCTATCTGCAGAAGGAGAAAGGTCTCAGCTAATGCGTGAATGTCCTCTGCTTGCCAGCAGCAATTGCTCAAAGTCAGGAACACCTGCCCTGTTGCTTACATGCTCTTTTCTGATGAAGAGTCTTAATCATGTTTGACAGATTCTCCCAGTGGCCAACCAGTTCAGAAAGTCTCTAACAAACAGAGTAGAATCTACGCCAAATGGCTTTCCATGTCGAATCATGAGTAAAGGACGGGGCCTGTCACATATTGTGCTGAGCAACACAGAACTGATCACTTTCTCCCTGTGCAGAATGAGATGGTTTTGCCTGTCACAGGTGCATGGCATTTATTCAGACCAGCTACTCCGTGGCATGGACCACAGCCTAATAGATCACCTGGTGGACCCATCTCCTCTTTCATTCATAATCACACAGACCTCCTCCCTTAGCCTCCCAGTCCCATTTGCAATCAGCCCTTTGGCAATAACAGCAACTGTTTATTCACAAATAGTATGGTTCTGCTCCCTTGTTTCCACCTGCATCTACAGGACTTTTGAAAGAGGAGTTGGACCCATGACCAGCGATCTCCTTATGGGAGAAAAGCAATTGCTCCTCAGACCACAGTTTGAGAACTTCTAGTTTCAATGATTAACTCATAGTGCTGGGGAGAGTCATGAGGAGAATTTTGTTTCCTGTGGTTTAAGCAGCCTCATCAGAAACATGGAGGTCCCAGTAGTGTGAATGTGACACACATGGTATAGGGAAAGAACACGTGGGTGGAAAGAACTTGTTTGCAGAATTTAGGATCCATATGAAAAATGTTTGCTAGATTTATAAACAAGCTTAAAACTGAGGTTCAAGCTTTGCTTGGCTCTGGAAAACACAGTTCTGGGTTTCTGTGTGGATTTTCATTTTTAAGTCCCAGGTTTCACAAAACTTCCAAAAGTTTCTTGAACTTTTTTTGTGCCCCATAAGTTGTTTCATTATTTTCTAGGAAAATGTGTTTAAAAAATAATATACTTCTGAGCTCAAGCCTGTGCTATGCAAACAATAAACCTTGTCTGAGAGCATTCTTGCCCAAAGGCTAATACAGGAATGAATGAATGAATGAATGAATACATAAAAGGTCTAGTGGTTTCACAAAACTACAAACCACCGGGTTTCTCCCAATCCTTGAGGAGAGATTACTCATTTTGATGACTTCTTCTTGTATTATGTCATTAATAATAATAAAATATGTTAGAATCAATATATAGATCAATTCACCCAACACTTAAATGCTGCCACCTCTGGAGTGGAACATGGCAGCTGCTTAATGGCACATATCAAACCAATTTGGAAGCAAAGAAGTTTATAATATCAACTTGAAACTGCATATTGTCTACCCAAAACTCTCCTGGTAATTATGCCAGATGCTGTTGTTAACATCCCTACTCCACAGAAGGTTCCATAGTGCCATTCATGACCACAAGCCATCAGTACCTCTAATATTACTTCATATCTAAGTTACTTGTAGCACCCTTCTCTATAACACTCTGCCAAGTCACTGATGTGCTATTGACTCAGAGTACCACCCACTGCACCATCAACACTATTCCTATGGCACCTGGGTTTTCACTGGGTGTTTCCCATCCAAGCTCCAACCATCCCCCACTTTGTTTAGTTTAAACCTGACAGGTTCTGAGCCTGGTGGGGGTGGAGGGGTTGCCCTTTAGGTCCCTCCTTTTCTGAGGTATTTAATCTTCATGGGGCGTTTTCTTTTAACATGCAAAGGGTTTAGGTAAGGAGTGAGCCTTTTTCTAGGTCAGGGTTATATTGTAACAGAGAATGGGGATTTGTTTTTCCCATTATGCTTTTCATTGTTTGAAACTTGAACCCGCTGCCTTTAAACACAAAGAGCCATGACGGCAGGTGAAACCTGAGGACTTTAGGAAGGAGGAGGCTTTCCTCTGAAGTAGGGATGGAAAGATCTTAACCTTGTAGTGCTGAGATAATGCCCTATGGGAAACCACAGCTTACCTTACTGCTTTGAGGTTCAGAAATTCACAGTGTATGATGGAAACAACCCACCGGAACCCCCTAGGAATCAGTGTCCTGGAAAGCATCAGTGTATAATGCATTATTCCCTAGCGTCCAAGCTACTGTGCTGGCAAAAACGTTTCATAATGACAATCACATACCACACACACACACACACACACTGGTTTGCATTACAGAAATCATAGTACAGCAGAAAACCAATTTCTCTTTGCTACAGCTGGGTTTGGATTTATTCCAAGCAGCCAGTATCTAACAAACAATCTCCTTTCAGAAGTTCCCACTCACTCTACTCAGATCAATCTATTTTTACCTTGCTATCTCATTTGATCTCTGCTTTCACATAGACAGGAGTGTAGCAACAAGAGCAGATGTGCCCCATTTAAGCACAGAGCAAGACCTAGCCACAGTACATTTAAAGTTGTTTCTTGAGGGCATTGGCAAGTGTGGACAATAGTTCTCATGAGATTTATGCATTGGCTGGGTTCGGAACATTACTGGGTCAGCCTCTCAATATTCCTGCAAGCCTTCCAGTCCTGGCAGCAACCAGAAAGCTTGCAATTGAAGCTGGTCAACATTTTTTAATCGAAACATTTTTGCGATGAAAAAAGATCTTTGACCAAAAGGAACTTTTTCATTTTGGTTTAAATTTTTTGTCTTTTTTATGAAAAAACAGAAGACAAACTTTTCAGTAAATATTCTTGGGTTTGGGTAAAATGTTTTCGGTTTTGGTTATTGAAAAAAAGATTTTCTTCTTTGATTTTTGGTTTCAGTTTTTCCATCAAGAAACTGAAATATATTCACTGGAAATGTCAAAAATCATCATTTTTTCCCCAAAATTTCTCAGGAAAAGTCATTGCATTTTTCAACCAGCTCTACCTGCAAGCACAAAAATGAGGGTATGAAAGTTAAAACATACAGGAAAGATATATTGTGATACTGTAATGATCTTGGTTGTTGGCATGTGTCACCACTTTCCTCTACTGGAGGGAATCAGAACTACTCCACTGTGTCAGGGTCATACTCTAATAACAGTTGATGGAGATTCTCTCTTAGCTCACATGGTAAGGGGTTCTGGTTTTGGAGTAGCAGGACCTGGGTTACCTTCTCTCTTGTCAATATGAAGTTCCACGCAGCCCTGGTGTGCATGATAATCAAAGTGGCCATAGATTTGTTATCATGGGTGTATGCATACAAATGTTGTAAAACAATGTATTTCATTTATAGCCAGTGGATGGGTACAGCACTTCAGTCCCATGAGGGACAGGTGCTGAGCATAAGGGATTGAGATGCCATTTTCAAACTTCATCCGCCATCATGGATTCCTCAGGAACCACAACGACACATCTTTGCTTTACATTACCCTAGCTGTAAACTGCAGCTGCAAGAGAGGGCTGTGTACTTTGTATACTGCCAGGTTTACACTCAGGGATCTTCCACACATAACAAAGGTAATGCTGTGTACTGCTGCATTTGCCATGAAGGTGCATGCAGGACTCTGGCTTCTCTAGGGAGAGAGATCCTAGTTGTTGGGAGTGCAAGTGAACTTTAGGTACAGGGATTTCCAAACATTGACGCGAAGGAGGATCAAGATTCTGAGGGCTGTGCTTAATATATTTACATATTGTAAGAATTTATTGTAATAAAATAAATGCACCCCATCATTATGTTGGCTTGTGTTTGTGTTTACCTCCGTCAGAGACTAGTAGCAATTGCCTGCTGGTTGAATTCACCAGCAATAAAGACATGTATATGCTCAGCTTTGTCCTCATTCCGCAGCTAGAAGGAGAAGTCAGCAACGGGAGGTCTTTTACCATTACAGTTGGCCTCTATTCTTGCTGCAACAGCAGAGAGACCAAGGATGAAATAACTCACACAGTGCCTGCTATCGTCTTGATCCCTAAGAGCTGTTCCCTCTAGGGCAAAAGCTAGGCAAGGAACGGTGGTTGAAGTGTGCTACTGCTACCCACGCTGCATGACTTGATTGATGATAAACAGGACTTCATTCTGCAGGCTGTCAATCAGGAGTATTCCACCAGCTTGAAATGCACTTAAAGACTCACACTGTACAGCAGTGAAATGAAACAATGCCAAACAATAAAGGTTTTGCTTCTGCTGGTCATCACTAGCTCAAGTGACAAATAAATTCCCCCTGCCTCCACCACTTCCTGAAACACAAGAACATTCAGGGATCAGTGAGGATCAAGAGGAGCCATCTCAATAAGAGCTGCTCAGCTTTCCTCTGCTTTTAGGGACCACAATGTAACATGTAAAAGCAGCAGAGAATCCTGTGGCACCTTATAGACTAACAGACGTTTTGGAGCATGAGCTTTCGTGGGTGAATACCCACTTCGTCAGATGTATCATCACATCAAGTAATTGAGCACAAATTGCAGCCATATTTCTAAATTTCCTTCTGCTATTGTCCTTTTAGTGACTTCATGTCAGCATCTCGTTCTGGATCTTTAGGTAATTTTATCATTTTATAGTCGATAGCAAGCCATATATTGTGCATGCACACGGCTCACATTTACACCAGCATGAGCATAGAGTAAGTTCATTCATTTAAGTGGAGTCACTGCAGGTTTGCATCAGAGTGAAATCTGTTCCAAAGGACTACTAAAAAATGCCAGACTTTCTCTAGAGACAAGCAAGTTTCACAAGGTTGAGAAGCTCTGTTTGGATAAGTACCCAAGGCACCAGCCTGCCAACCCACAGCACTCTCCACTCCCCCTTGCAACTCTCATTCCGATGCATCAGTTCAGTACTGACTGGCAGAGAAGACAGACCTACTGACTCATAAATGCTGCTTCATGCAGCACCTCTCACAGGCATGCAATTTAGTCTCCCATTGTGTAATGTGCGGCTTTAATGGCATGTTGCCTCAAAGGCAGCTTTACTTTTGCTTCATCAAAAGGTCGGATTTTGAAGAGCAGCATCCATAATTTGCACCAACATATATTTCGTGTGGCAAATAATTGTAGGCATATTTGCACACAGACAAGCATTTGTTCTTTGCTGCTTCACTTTGGCAGCTGAGCACCCTTGAACTACCTGCTTGCACAAGCAAACCAGGAGATTACAAATCTAAGTTCCCCAAAAATATACCTGTTATTATCTGCACCCACAAATGTATAAGAGTGCAAATTTGGAGTCCAACTTGAGGTCCGTTTACAAGTCAGGGTTATAAAATATACCATCCATTGTCAAATATAATGCATATATGGGTGCAGAGCGCATTACAAGTTCCAGAAGCCCAGCAGTATACAACTGGGCAATAGAACCGTCATCAGCCCGTGTGGTCCTGTGAGAAATGATGTTATTAATGGAACCCTAGTCAATATTTAGCCAATCAGCTCTTATCGCTAGGAGCACATGGCATTAAATAAAGATAGATAGATTTCTTCTGTCTGCCAAGAAGCCACTGCAGCTCGGTGTGCTACACCAGCCTGGTTTTACATCTCAACATTAGTTATGTCACCAATGCCCCAGAGTTCAAGGAACATGAAGAAAACCATAGCCAACAGCTTCCATTCACCACATCCTTGGCCTCACCCACAGCTCTGAGAATCCCTTTTAAAAACACATACACAGTGAATCAAAGGGCGTCTTTTGTAAATCTTCTCTGACTCCTTCCTTCCCTGGGGTGTGTGGGCAATGACTTTGGAGGCTCGTTCTTGTGTGGGTGTTTTAGTAGCATTTTTGATGTCTTTATGAGGAGGAGAGATTGAGAGGGGGGACATTTTTACACAGGACAGATGTTGTCACCAAGGCCGACCTTGTAAACAAGATATGGAGATGGCCTGGATTGGGTTACCTTGGTAAAATAGTTTAAAATAAATAAAAAGGATGGTTGGTCTGTTTCAGGTGAATTAGCTTGATTGGAACTGTCAGGTTAAAAAAGTCTAAATAAACAGAGTTCTGCATCTACCCATACTGGAGTTAAGAGACTAGGACACTATTCTGGGGATACAAACGCAGCCGGAAACCCTAGTGGGTGAAATTCACCCCTTGCAGAGAGCCAACACCACTTATGTCCCAATCAAAACAGGGCCTATCTGAGACTGCCAAAAAAAGTTTTCATTTGTGGTAGCGTGATGTAGAAAGTAGACCACCAGGAACTCAGGAGACCATGGAGTCATTTCATGTAGATCACCAGACACCTATCAGATGATAATGAATTTCTCTTATGACAACCCAGGGTGGGCATCAAACCTGTGAATTAGAGAGGGTGGACTCCCCAACAGCTTGCTTGTGTCCTGCGCTATTAGTTCCTCCAATAAAAATAGACCTTGGATGTGATAGCCAGAATTTTTCATATCTTCTTGCCTCTTTGCTTGGGAAATCATATAAAAAAATCAAATTGTAACCATGACAAAAAAGAAGCACAAAAAAAAGAATCAGGTCTTTGGACTCATTACAGAAGTAACTGGATAAAATTCTCTGGCCTGTGTTGTACGAGATATCAGACTGGAAGAACAATTGTTCCTTTTTGCTACTAAAAATCTGTGAATGGCACCAGGGTAATGACCCTCTCTCAGTCTAATAGATATGACAGTGGTCATTTTAGCACTAGCTAGTTCGCTCAGCGAGATTAGACATGAAGAAGAGTATCTGGTTCACAATTCTTCCACTGTGCTAAGGTCTGTAGGTTGCTTCTAATCAACCAAAATCAAATAAAAAGGAGAAAACTATAAAGTAACAATAAAAAAAACTTAACAATGGGAGGCAAAAAGTGTTTTCTGCCCTTTAAGTGAATTTACGTAACATCCTGTACAATATGCAATTTGGAACATGCATTTGACTGAAAAAGAATAGAGAAAATAACATGCAATGACAAGAAATGTAGGATTTCCCATCCAACAGTATGTAGCTATCCCATGCTGAGCTATGATTGGACAAGCTCAGCAGGGGCAAGCAGTGTTGCAGTTGGATGGGTAACCTCCACAGAATACCTAGGTACTTTCTGGTAGTGGTTCTAGTGATTCCAGGTGGTGCTCTTCTCTGATCCATTACTGAACAAATTGCCCAGCGTGAGGCTGAGGTACTGCGCCCTGCGACTGCTGTCATTTGAAGCCAACGAAAGTCCTTGAGGATTAAAACCATTAAAGATTCTGTGGCGTTTTCCACAAGATTAGGATTGTACTGACCAAATTTCAGTGCAGCTGTTCTAGCTACATAAAATTCTCCCAGCTGTTTCAATTGGATACAAGTAGTCATCTTCACTTCCTGTCCTAAATCATTAAGAAGTTTTGATATTAAGTAGCTGCCAAGTGCTGCCCAGAAGTGGCTGCATGTCAGTGGTAGATTATTCCACCCATGTGAAAGAAGTTTGATGAATGTTGTGCAATCCTTTGGGAAGAAAGGTGGGTAAATATAAAGGGTTGAGCTTTAGGCATC
Source organism: Chelonoidis abingdonii (assembly GCF_003597395.2). Lineage (NCBI taxonomy): Eukaryota > Metazoa > Chordata > Testudines > Testudinidae > Chelonoidis > Chelonoidis abingdonii. Next base: position 4,625,769 of record NC_133791.1, read on the forward strand.
CAGACCCCATTGAGATTCAGTGGGAGGTCAGCAACTAACTCGGAGTTCTTCCGTCTGGCAGACAAAGGTACAACACAATCCAGTGGCTGGAAGTTGAAGCTAAATAAATTCAGCCTGGAAATAAGGTGCACAGTTTTGACACAAAGAGTAATTAACCACTGGAACAATTTACCAAGGATCGTGGTGGATTTTCCACCAATGACAATTTTTAAATCAAGATTGGGTGTTTCTCTAAAAGCTCTGCTCTAGGAATTATTTCGAGGAAGCTTTATGGCAGGAGTGGGCAAACTTTTTGGCCTGAGGGCCACATCAGGGTTGCATAACTGTATGGAGGGCTGGCTATGGAGGGCTGTGCCTCCCCAAACAGCCTGGCCCCCACCCCTTATCTGCCTCCTCCCATTTCCCACCCCCTGACTGCCCCCCTCAGACCCCCTGACCCATCCAACCCCTCCTGCTCCTTGTCCCCTAACTGCTCCCTCCTGGGACCTCCACCCTTAACTGTCCCTGCGACCCCACCCCCATCCAACCCCCCTGCTCCCTGTCCCCTGACTGCCCCCCCAGGGACCCCTCGCCCCTTATCCAGCCCCCGGCCCTGGCCTCCTTACCATGCTGCTCAGAACAGCATGTCTGGCAGCCGCGACGCCCGGCCGGAGCCAGACATACTGCAGCTCTGCTTGGCAGGAGCACACAACCCCGCCGCCCACGCGGCAGCATGGCTGCGGGGGAGGGGGAATTGGGGGAGGGGCTGGGGGACAGCCTTCCTGGCTGGGAGCTTAAGGGCCGGGCAGGACAGTCCCATGTGCCGTATTTGCCCATCTCTGCTCTCTGGCCTGTGTTAGCCAGGAGGCCAGACTAGATGATCACAATGGTCCCTTCTGGCCTGGGAATTAACTCCTTGGGCCCATTTAATAATCCTATCCTAGCTATATTATAGTTGGCTCTGGCAGCAATTCCTATTAAGGCTGCCCGACACCTCCCATTATAAATCCCTCTTGTCAGTTGCTTATAACTTTGCCAAACTTTAACCACGTGGCCTGAAATTTTCCAAGCTGGGATATCTGCCGCAGGCTGAATTATTCTAAAACGTTTCAGCTAAAGTGGTTCAGCTGTTCCAGAGAACAAGATTAGGGAAAATATGTTGTTTTGCCCATGTTAAAGAATTAGCTATAGATGAGAATTTGAAAAGCAGACTAGGAGATTGAGACACACAATCCCCATGGAAATGAATGGAAGCTGTGCCTCTAAACCCCTCAGGCAGTTTTGAAAATGCCAGGCATGCATATGCAACTTGTCTATCTGCAGCTAAAAAGTAATGTCAAACGCCCAGAAATAAAGAAAATTGGACAAAGAATCTGAACCACTGCAAATGCATGTTGTAAAGTAGCCTAAAGAATAGATTCTGTTCAGACCAGAAATTACCTTAAATGACTGTTGAGTTGACTGGGTTACAATATTTTAAGGATCATAAAAATAAATATAGTTGTCCAAACAGAGAGATTCAGTGCACTGCCAACCAAAACACCAGCGCATAAGGGGTGCTTACCAAGCACAGTGCTGGGCTGCCTGTAAACTACAAGGGCCAGAATGAAGTGACTCTTTGTTCAGTCTGTGTGTTTAGAAATTGACGAGTGCCCCGCTGTATCAATCACGCCTGTCAGAAAGCACAAGTGCAGATCTGTTACACTTAAAGGGTCGTCAAACGAGACATGATTTAATTTGTCATTTTTTCTCTCTCTCTCAGTGCAGCGTGCACGTGCTCTTCATTACCCTTCGTCGGCAGAGAAAATGAATACATTTTTGTATAATTTTTTGGCAGGGGGCGGGTGCAGTTTATTTACCAGCTACCCAGCACTTGTGAAGAGATCACGCGCAGCTGTTCCTTCCATGCCCTCAAGAACTGGGACTACAACTGAAAGCTTTGGGGAAGTAGGGAGAGGGATTATTGAGTTATTTTCCAACAGACTAAGGCCCTGATTCTACAATGAGCTGTATACTCATTGCAGGATCAGGCTTCTTAGTGTTTGCATTTCATTGTCTTTCCTTATGTTATACTCCTCACAGATCTTTGAAACAAAAATTTTAGCAGGGCGTCACTCTGAACTTCAATGCAGAGATCAGCGGGCAGTTTTGCCTGCCTTGAGACTGCAGAATTGGACTCGCTGGGCAGAAGTTGTAAGATTTCCCCAAGGAATGTGTTACAATACAAGCCCACTTTTCTTTTATTGTTTTTCGTAATCCAGTTGGAGACTAAGCAAATATACAAGGAATCAAAATGCTCTGTTGGGAGATAAAACCATTTGTTTCAATTATTGCAGTGGTATCAGTTTTACTGACTGGTAAAGGGGAGAAGAAACAATAGAAGGAGGAACCTTGCAAAGAGAAAAGGAGCTATGAATGAGCCCATTTTGCAAATGTGGGAGCCTAAAATTACCTTCCTAAAGGGGCACTTGAATATATCTGAGTGCAGCTTTGAACTCTCAGCTTGGCGATGTGTTGCCCTACTAGTCAAGAAGCAGGTCTCAGATACTAAACTAGTACAATAATGGCCAAATCCCCCCATTGTTAGCATTTCTTGAACCCAAGTAAGCTCCTGCTGGCTCTTGGTGTGAGTCTGGGTCAGGACTTAAGGATCGGGCAGTGTGACAACACTTTCACAAGTCAGAGCCAGATTCTACAAGGTTCAGAGCACTTTCCAGGAAGCACTCAGCAGCTAACAGGATCAAACCAATTCAGTGATTTTATCTATCAGCTTCAAAGTACTTTACAATGGTAAGTGTTATTATACCCCCACTTGAGTGCGTGCCCCATATGAGGCAGTGGCAGATAGAATAGAACCCAGAAGTCCTTACTGGCAGCCTCCTCCTGTATAATAAGCATTAGTTATATTTTCTGTTACCTAGTGCTTTTCATCAGGAGATCACAATCATAAGTTTATGGGAACTGAGGCACTGAACAGAGGAAATGGCTTGCTCAGGAGCAGCTGAGCTGGGCACAGAACACAGGTGGCCCTGACTCCTAGTCTAGCGCTCTGTCCCCTAAGCCATACCACCTCCCGTCCAACAGCTCACAACTACTCCTCTCCACGTTATCCTGCTGTGCCACATTCGTAAGAGGCTGAAGCTTGCAGTTAATATTGAATGGTAATTTCACCCTAGATGATAGCACTGTGGTAGATAGGTTGGCCTCTAGGCGCTACTGGAGTACAAATTGCGTCTGCTAATCACCTATGGCTCAGGGCCCTATTGTGCTCGGTGCTGCACAAAGCCAGTCCTTACCCCCAAAGAGTTTACAACTGAAATAATTTCTCCCTCCAGTTGAGAAAGGAACCCACCAGCCCTCTCTTAGCAGGCCAAATACCATGTGTAAGGGCTGAATCAGCCAAGGTCTAACTGCACCTTTAAATTAGGGTCTCGTTAATTGCATAAGGCTGCAGAAACTCTTAGTCCAAAAACCAAATGGCGATTTATTTTTTAACCAAGTGTCTCTTTTTCTCTCCACTAAACAATCTGTCTCCCCCCTGCTGTGCTGCTTTTATTTTTACATGGCCAGAATTCGGCCACCTCTGAAGTAGACGTCATGCTTAACTTTCTCCAAGCACAACAAGGACTGTCCTGTCTCACAGAAAGGAGTGTCTAAATTAAAATCCTACTTATTCTAGCATTTCCTATGGAAAGATTTTACAGGGCCCCACATGGAAAAGTGCTTGAATTAAATATAGTGCTAAACTGGCACTTCTCTGCTCTATTCCATCATGATAGACTAACAGGGTCACATCTTTTAAATGCTTCTAACTTATGAACTTGATGATGCAGCATTTGAAATTGCAAAGCGGCAGCTGCCAACAACTTTCTTCGTATTTTCATCTGGTGACCCTTGCAGCATTTAGGTCGACAAAGTAGCAGTTGTCACCTCTAATTTAGGCCTAGTGGGTGCACTGAGTAGCAGAGGATGTCATCTGAACTTTATATAATGCCTATTTGTTGATCCCATTTTGTTCACCTGCAAGATGTTAAAGATAGTCTTAATTCAGTGCGACTGACTGGCATCCCACCTGCAAGAAGTCACTCACAGGACTGGGGCTGAAAACAGTAAGAAGCATCCTGGAATGCAGAGGGATGCTTTTTTTATTTTTTTTTATTTTTACACGTGATTGCAGGCAAGGAGACAGAATAGTGCACTTGTCAGTGGCACCCATTTGGACTGATCCAAATCAATTTATTACACCTGGGTCAATGAAGTATAAAGGAGGAAGACTGGGTGAGAGGCAACATAGTAACAGAACGGATGTGTGAGTGTCATATCCCAATAGAGTAAGATTATCTACTAAGTGTGGCTTAATGGTTAGAACATAGGATGGGAAGTCAGGGCTTCTTTGCTCTTGGCCCTGCCTCTCTGACCTTAAGTATATACCTCCATTTGCCTCTCTCCTGAAACAATTTTCTTAACATTTAGGGGATTAGACAAGATGGGGATGTAATATCTTTTATTGGACAAACTTCTGCTGGTGAAAGAAACCAGCTTTCAAGCTAGAGAGCTTTTCTTTGGGTCTTTGTTTAGAGGGTTGAGAGACTTAATTTACGAATTATTCACAAGCATTCGTTCTTTACACCTTTAAACCTCTGGAGGAGAGCTGGTCAAAATGTTCAGTAAAAGACACTGAAAAAATTGAAATTTTTCTACATTTTTCATGGGGGGAAAAAGTAAAAAAATTCAATTTTTGGACAAGGAACCTGAAAAGCAAAACATTTGACTTGAAGCATGGAAAACCGATCTCAGATTTATTTATTTATTAAGCTTTTGGGGATTGGTTTATCTCCTCTTTCCACCCCCATCTCCCTTCTTTCTCCTGCTCCTCCCCCCCTACCATCACTTCTTTCAGTGACAAAATGGAAAGAGGACCGGGGGAAGATAACTGAAAAACAAAACAACTCAAGTTCCAAATATCAAAACAATTTTTTTTCCATCAAAATACAAAACTTCCATGAAAATTTCCCTTTTCAAAAAAAGGCCATTTTTCTTTTTAAAAACTTTCAGATGAAAAATTTCAGCCAGCTCCACTTGTGAGTTTGCAAAGCTGAACTAGGATTTCCCATGGGAAAAGGCTTCCTGGGGAGACTGCTGGATCAAGGGACAGGTAAACGTGTAATGCTACACTAACAATGTTCTCCATCCTGACAGGAAATGAGATCCTATGCTCTAAAATTCAGCTGCATTGTTATCTAATGCTGTGACTGTATCCGGCAAGTTCCAGGTCTCACTGAAATGAATATAAGACTTTAAAGGAAGATTCCTAAATAGGCATTGAATGTCAATTAAGCAATATTTTATTGAGATTTAACAATCATTGGGCATCTATTGTTGTTAGACAGTTGTTTATCTACAGTTTGTTTGTTAACCCTTTCATTTCTCATACCCCTTCTGTACCTGCTGTGTGGTTACTGTCCGTTGTTGAAAGGGAAACAAATTTAAAATGTAAACAAGGAAATACATATTTTACACAATGCAAAATTAACCTATGGAACTCACTGCCACAATTTAGTTTCAAGGCCAAGAGCTTAGGAGGATTCCAGAAAGGATCAGACATTTCTATGGATAATAAGTATGTCCGTAGTTTCTATATGTTCCTATGCACATGCTATTAAAACTGATGGATGGGTTTTACCTAATAAAGTCAGCATCACAGGTTTGTATCTGGATGGATTTGGCATATCCAAAGAGTCAAAGAATTTTATAATGATCAGTATTGGTGCCCCGCTATGTCAAACACATCTTTAGCATCTTGCCAGTTCCATGACATGTGACAAGCTCTCTGTACCTCAGCAGGGCTTTGGCCTTCCCAATGCATCAGGAATTGGCCACGGCAGTGTGCTAACTTCCTATTCTGTAAGATGGAAATAACACTTCCTTTCTCCTACTCTTTTTCTGCCTTGGCTGTTTCGAGTGTGAGCTCTGGGGGGCTGGGAGCATTTCAGTCTGTGTGTCTGTACAGGCCCTAGCACAATGGGGCACCAATCTCAGCTGGAGAGCTAGGCTTTTCTGGAATACTAAATATCTGCAGGAGACAGGACACAGGACTTCATTGACCAGTGGCTGGTGTGGTACTGTATAGTCAATGATCCTGCAAGAACAACAGCATGAGGGACCAAGGCTTCAACGGGACTCAAGTACATGCCTAATAGCTTCTTTGCAGGATTAGGTCCCAAATCGTGTTCATGTGAATAGCCCCATTGAATGGAATGGGTCTGCTCACGGCAGTATTGGACAGCAGAATGTGGCTCTATCTTAGTAAAGAACTCACTCAACTAAAAGAATATATTTGAGTTTGTCATAACAAGGACGCTAAGTTCAACAGGCCTCATGAAAGGGACTTGTTTCAGTCCTAAATCAATTTATAAAGTCTAAACGTAGAGTTAGCTGAATAAAATATGAATACGTCCAATTTGAAATACCATGCCTCAGACTGAGTAAATGTCACCAGTAGGCAACCCTTAAGGAAACAGGCAGCATGCTACCTTTGGATGCCCAACCTATAAATCAACGTATTTCCTGAACCCTGCCTAGAATAGTGGAGACCAGCCAAAATAACATAAACTGCTATTTGTGTGCTATTAGTTACAGGGAGGGGAGGGGCATAGAGCAAAGCCATCTTTTTAATGGTTCCTACACTGTTTGGAAAACATTCTTTCCTAACACCCATGTATCAGGTCTCTGTGAAAGAATTCAGGCCCAAAAATAAAAAATACACCTCAATTTTAAAAAATTATCAAAAGAAAAATTAAAAAGGAACGGGGGGAAGAAACCAGGGATGAGAAAATCTGGGGCAAATTGGAATGCTCTCAATCTTTACATTTAAAGAAATATGGCAATTACAAAAAATATTTAGTTAGGTGCCACACAGAGGTAAGAGATGAGGTCGATTTGTTCTGATCAGTAGATTTAAATTTTAACAATAATCCTGTATTATATAGAACTTTTTATACTTTATTTTTTGCAGAGAGCAACAGACTCCCACACCCCAGTGTTTATCAATATTCATTACAGAAATGCCTATAACGTCATTTCCACCGTTGGAAAAATCTGCTCAAAAAATGGAGGCCAAAGTCTCAGCTACATATGGGGAGCACTTGGCATGGCTGAGGATACGGACTAGAAAGGTGGCTTTAAGCTACCTTGGCACCGTTCCCTGATCCTGTACTGAAAGGAGTCATTCTAGTATCTGAACATCAGGACATGTGGAATCACAATCTGTCTTAAACAGGAGGAATCTATTAATGCATAAAGCTACCAACTATAGACACAAACTTTTCCAGCAGCCTGAGTTCCATCTTGGTTTTCTTTATTTACCAGGGATCATGCCCTACCTGAAACTCAATACATTAGCCAGAGACATCTAGTGGCTGAATGATACAGTACAAATAAGCATTTTGATTTTATATGGCAGGCAATTGGTCCTTAATATGTAATTCCATTATATCTGAAAAGTGACAACCACCAAGAAAGTAAAAATGACAAAATCTGCATATTTGAAGCCAAAGGCATATGATGGTGGCAAAGCCATTATTACAGCATTAAAGTAGGTAAGATTGAAATCCCCTGCCAATTTTCAATATTAGTTTAAACACAGAAATTTTAGATCAACTATAATCTGTAAAAGATGGAAACCACTGTGATTAGCAAATGAATTATTTTTATCATATTTTAATAGATTGTACTCATGGCTGTTCAGTAAATACATTTCTAACCTTCCTAGGGAAAGAACATTCTCATAAAACAAAAATCTCTTTGGGAATCCCTATTGCTGTGATGTTTTTGATTAGTTCAAATGTTTTTCTGGCTGGCTGTGAAAATGCATTTAACTGTAATTGACTAGACATTGTAATTCTGAAGCTTTATCAAACAAAAATCCACACTCTGATACAGAAATCTGGCAGAAGATGATGTACCCTATCCCTATGAGGCAAACTTTATGGAATAATAATATTGATCTAATATAGAAAGATCAGATGCAAATTTCCCTATAGCTTTGCAGTATTATCTGGAGAGGCGTGGAGGGGAGAAATCCTAACATGGAGATCTATTAGGATTTGGAACAGTCTCTCTCAGAGGAAGTGGTGGAATCCTCATTGCTCACTCACTTCATTTAAAAGTGAACAAAGCCCTGAAGAATAGACTGCATAGATCCATCTAAAAGGGAGGGGAGGTGGTATTTTATGTCAAAAATGTCATTACCTGTTTCCGAGTCACTGGTAACTCAGAAGAAAATTATCTTGAATGCTTATAGATCAATGTCCTAATAGATAAAGCACAAGATAGGGTATTAATGTCTGCTGCAGACCATCAGATCACGCCAGCAATCAGGATGACCAGCTCCTTGCATTTGTCTTTAATGAGTAGGGAAAAAATGCTGTGTAATTATGAGGGACTTCAGTTTGAGTGACAGATGCTGTAAGTCTCATGCTGCTAGTTTTAACACATCCTCAGAATTTCTAAATATTATAGATGATAATTTCATAGCTCAAAGAGTTTTGCAACCAACATGAGGGAATTCAGTTTTAGACATAGTCTTGACAGATAAAGAAAGACTGATCATGGAACTATGAGTTAATAGTACCTTAGGAACAAATGATCATGACTTGATCAAATTTATAATGTGCAAACAGAATAAAGACCAAACTAGGAATGAAGGTACACACACACACACACACACACACACACACACACACACACACACACACACACACACACACACACACACACACACACACACACACAGCTTTAGAAGGGCCAATATTACAAATCTGAAAACAATTATGAGCCAAAATGGCTGGGAAGAAGAATTTAATAAGAAAAATGTGAATGATAACTGGAAATTTTTTAAGAACACTTTACTAGATGCCCACAATCCCACAACTGAGGAATAAGACTGTATTGGCCGGGGGGGTTGAGGGGGAACACACACAAAACCTGATTTACAGAAGAGAAGGCAGCTATAAAAAATTCATATATATAACAAATGGAAGAAAAAAGAAGCTGATACTAAAGAATATAAATCAGAAGCTAATAACTGTAGAAATTTGCTAAGGGAAGCAAAGAGATACATGAGACATCCTGACAATGGTATTAGTTCACTAGAACATGGAAATGGTAGAATTATTCATTAATACTGCAGAAAATGCAGAAGTGTTCAATAAATATTTCTGTTCTGTGTTGGGAGAAGGAACATATGATGCAATCTCATCTGATAGTGCTCTTTCCATTCAACTAGTATCTCAGGAGGATGTTAAACAGCAGCTACAAAAGTTAGTCATTTTTAAATCAGCAGGTCCACATAACTTGCATCCAAGAGTTTTAAAAGAGTTGGCTGAGGAGCTTGCTGGATCATTAATGCTCATTTTCAATAAGCCTTACAGCAGTAAGGAAGTTACAGAAGACTGAAAGAAAGCTAACGTGCCAATATTTTAAAAGGGTAAATTGGATGACCTGGATAATTATAGGCCTGACAGTCTAACATAAATCCTGGGCAAGATACTAGAGCAGTTGATATGGAATATAATATAATTAATGCCAATTAACATAAGTTTATGAACATAGATTCTATCAAACTAACTTGATTTTTAGGGGGATGAGATTACAAGTTTGATTGATAAAGGTAATAGTGTTTACATAATATAATTAGATTTCTGTAAAGCATTTGACTTGGTATCACAACAAAACTAGAACGATATAAATTTAACGTACATTAAATGAATTAAAAGCTGGCTAATGCATAGGTCTCAAAATGTAGTTCTAAGCAGAGATTCATCATGAGTGTATATGTTTAAAGTCAGGTGCTGCAGATATTGGTTCTTGGCCTCACATTATTTAACACTTTTATCAATGACATGGAAGAAAATAAATAATCACTTATAGGGTCTGCAGGTGGCACAAAAATTGAGGGAGTGGTAAATAATGAAGAGACAGATCACTGATACCAAGCGATCCAGGTCGCTCTGTACACTGGGTGCAATCTAAGAACAAAGAATGTAGGTCATACTTTCAGGATAGGGGGACTCTACCCTAGAAAGCAGTGACTCTGAAAAAGATTTGAGACCTCCCAGTGTGAAGCTGTGGCTAAAAGGGCACTCGTCAGAGTAGAGAGGTTATTTGACCTCTGTATTTGGCACTGGTGCGACCGCTGCTGGAATAGTGTGTCCAGTTCTGGTGCCCACAATTCAAGAAGGAAGTTGAAAAATTGGAAAGGATTCAAAGAAGACCCACGAGAATGATTGAAGGTTTAGAAAGCATGTCTTATAGATTGAGCTCCTTGAGTCTATCACTATTTAGTTTTGACAAAGGGAAGGTTAAGGTGTGATTTGATTGCAATCTATAGATACCTAACATGGGGAACATGGGATCTTTGGTCTAGCAGATAGAGGTATAACATGATCCAATGGCTGGAAGTTGAAGTTAGACAAATTCAGACTAGAAATAAGGTATAAATTGTAACCAAGGGGTGAAATTAACCACTGGAACAATTCAACAAGGATCATGGTGGATTCGTGATCACTGACAATTTTTAAATCAAAATTGGAGGTTTTTCTAAAAGCTCTGCTCTAGGAATTATCCTGGGGAAGTTCTGTGGCCTGTTTTATACAGGAGGTCAAACTAGAGGATCACAATGGTCCCTCCTGCCTTGGAATCTATGACTAGGAATTCTGTCCTGGATGGGGACATGGTGAATTAATGCATCTTCTCCATCTCTAGATTTTATTATTCCATTACTTCCTGTATCACTGAAACAAGAGGACTAGGCTGTCCTGTTGCTAGGACAGTAGCATCTCATGGTCCCATTTGGGGCAGATTAACATGTCTCTTCATTTAGCCCTTTAATGAAGAGATGCTCAGGGTGGTAGGCATGGGGAGACCAGAGGATAAGCTTCCTTTACCCAATCCTGCAGCTAGAAAATGCGAGCCTGGTTGACTGCCTTACTCTAGTTTTATAGAGCACTTTTGAATAATGCTCTAAATTAGATCTCCTTGTGGGAAAAACAAATCTGTCAAGGGAACAGACTTTTTAATGTGTGAAACAAGGAGCTTAGCTGTATGGTAGTACCGACGACACCATCAATTTAGTTCAAACAGTTGATGCTAAGCTGAAAGGAGACCATGAGAACGGGTGCATCAGCGACTGACTGGCCAAGGGATGGCGGACCAGAGCTCTCCCTTCTATTTCATTTTAGTCCTACAGAGATTTGGATACGATTCCCCCCTCCTTCTTTGGGAAAAAAAGGAACGATGAAAATAAAATAAAACCGCTGTGGGTAAAAAAAATAAAAATATCTTGCAGCATCGAATCAATTAATTCGAGTTCTTCCCAACTTCCATGCAGGCTTTGCCTTCAATTAGCATGATCTCACTGAAACCTCTTGTGCAGGCCCCGAGCAAAAGCAATGGAAACTTTCTCCCTTCTTGTTTTAATCTTTCACCAAGTCCTGACTTTCGCCTCCAGCCCGTCTAATTGAAACTAATCTTCGCGGGCGAGGCCTGTCTCTTTCCCCTAATCCCTCTCTAAGGAAGCTCACATGGTCCCAATTACTGCCACACCGGCCCCTTTTATTCCCCTCCTCGTCTCTTTCTGCCAGTTTCATTTTTTGAAAGTTTGCATTATTAACTCCATGCTTGCGAGTTCCTGTCTGTCACGGGGGCCTCGAGATGTTATCACTGGTTGCCGATGTATAAGGTTACCATGAAAGCATTTTATGGATTACATTTTGCAAAAAGGCGATAGAGGGCATGATAGCTAGCAGAGTGGTGAGCTTTATAGGAGTTTATATCAGCAATAAATGAGGGCCGAGGAAGTGTTTATCTTGGACTTAAGTGTATACCTGCTTAGATATCTGAAGGCAGAGACAATAAGAGCTAAGAAGGGTTCGCTAACATTTACTGGGAAGGTTTCACAGAGATGCCTCTAAGATGTGCTGCTACCCTGGGAGGAAGGCAAACCACAGAGAGACAGAACCAGGGAGACCTGCTAAGAATGTGTTTAATATTACTGAGTTAATGAGGTTATATGAAGGCAAAGATAGCACTCCCTGGTTCCCAAGCCGGCTTCTAATCCCAAATCAAACCCTAACCCACTAATTCCAAAGCTCAGGCAATTTATTAAAAAATAGACAATTTTCCTTTCTCTTTGTTTCTTCCTCCCCCCCTCCCCAATCTTCCTCCTCATCACTTGCCGAGTCCCAGGCAATAGCTCTGCGTCACTCCAAGACCATGATTTATGGCTTGCTTATATAGTTTCTGGTTTAAAGCTAGGTTTATAAATCAATCCCGGTGGCTGCTCCCCAGAATACATTCACTTGAACTTCCCTTGCGCAGCTAGGAGAAAGGCCGTTCAGCACCACAACAGAAAACCCCACTGAGCAGAATTCACTCTGGATTTCATTTTTCCTTAAACCCACTCCCCTAAATGGCATTTCCACCACGACCACTGCCACCAGCACCTTTCCCATTTTAAACAAAGCACCAAAAACTCTCCATTTGCCACCTTGAACATCATATTCTGTATTAACGAATGTCGGGCTAGCTGATAAATAGACAAATGTGGGGAGGACAGGTGCGGTTGCAATAGTGGTCATTGTGGTCTCTATAGTTACAGATAGTCACCAGCCTAACCCATGCAGCTGAGGGTGGGAGAGGGCAAAATCTGTTGATGGTTATTAGTGACCTACATAAGAGGGCTGCCAGGTTTGGGTCAGCAGGTGTCCACATCACAAAGATCTCAGGCTGGAATCCCAGTCCCCACCCCCTTTCATTCCACGTGTCAGGCACTCTAGTGGATCCTGGCTTTTACTAATAGAAACATGCAGCACAGCCTCCAGCAAATATATTCAATTATTTTTAATAATAATCCTCACCTTATAAAATTTCTCCCTCTGGAGAGGGAGGGAAAGAGGAAAAGCCAGGTGTTACAGATGCTAGTCATGCTGCTTAATGCACAGTAGGGAGGGCCAAATAGAACTTGAATAGAATAGGATGGAATAAAAAGATGCAGGAAGAAGAGTGCTACCCTACCTCCTTCCTCAGCAAACCCGTGTAGCTGTATGTACCAGGAACTCAGAAAGGGTCCCGGAGATAGTTCCCCCTCACCTCATATGACATGGGTGAAGAGAAGGCCCCACAAATAAACAGTAGCAAATGGACTGGGCCAGATTGTGATCTCAGTTCCACTGCAGTGAACCCCAAGTAATTGCACTAACTTCAATGGAGCTACTCCAAAGTTGCATTGAGATAATAGAGATCAGGTAAAGCTCAGCAAGGTCTTCCTCCAGACAGAGACAGAACTGAGCTCTGTCCAGATACTCTTATTTCTTTCCATCCTGCTGAATAAGATGGGTTGCAACATTAGAGATATTGGGCTGCCCCCTTCTGCCTTCCCCTCCTCCCACAAGTATTTCGAAAAAAATTCTTGAATCCTGTGGGGAAATTAAAACAAATCAAAATAATGATGCAATTGAATCTCTAACCTTGCCTCTTGAAGACTCAGATATTTTGACTTGAGCCTAAAACTCTCTCATAACAATGCATCTGCCCTAGTCTAGCTTAGAATGTGGATAGAATGACTGCTGAGAGTTGTAAGAGATCAGCCCCTGGAGAGTCAAGTTCAAATTCCAGGTTAGGTCACAAGGATTATCCGGAAGTGTAATGGCAGAAGTCAGAGCAGATCAGGATTGAAGTGCATTGGCAGAGCCGTATGTGGCAAATTTGAGTAACCTACTGGCGTGAGTGCATTACAGGTCCCTTTCTGTGCCAAGTCTTTAGTGGACAGGAGTCTGTTATTAGCATGAGCTGCTTTTAGCCACTTGCCTTTTCAGATCTGGAGGTTCAACACCTCATCCGTCCATCAAGATGGAGGGCCCTTCTGTAAGTGGGTCTGTAACTGACTCATATCCTCTAAGGATCTATTACAGCCTCCTCTGGCCACTGTAGTACAGGTCCCCTACACACTCGCTAGAGTAGTGGCTCTCAAACTTTTTTACTGGTGACCCCTTTCACATAGCAAGTCTGAGTGCGACCCTGCCTTAAATATATAAAAAAAAATGTTTTTAATTTATAATACCTTTATAAATGCTGGAGGCAAAGTGGAGTTTGGGGTGAAGGTTGACAGCTCATGACCCCCCCCCACGTAATAACCTCACAACCCCCAGTTTAACAACCCCTGCACTAGGGTTTACACTTGTGTGGTACCTTCCCACAGGATGCCTGGCTCTGATAAATGCTACTAATCTGTTGCTAAAATGGATGCTTATTTCACTCTGATTTTTAAATAAACATTTATGCTACTTCTGTAACCCTCTCTCTTTCATACAAGTTCCAACTCATTAATTTTCCAGCATTATCAATCTTCTTGATTTTATCTAACAATATTTGGTGTTTTTCTTAAAGCCCCAGCTCCTGGAATCATTAGATTGCATATAAACCTCAGCCTTCATTAAATAAAAAAAAAAAGTGCAAGATTCTAGCCCTTGTGGTTGTGGCAAAAAAGCTTGAAAACATGATCCAATGTGCTCAATAACCAGAAGGCCAATGAAAAGCACCCAACATTTATGGTTTGTAAAATCCTAAATCAGCCCCCCAAAATGATGAGACTAACTTAAAAATCTTGAGATTTAAAACAATGCTTGGTGTTAGCAATACTTTTTTATCCTATAGAAAAGGGGGAAAAAATCAGTTTCTTTCCATGGATACATGAACACACACATGCTATTTTTCATATATATGCGCTGGAAACTCCTCTTATCACATTCATTTCCACATTTTCTTCTGCCTTGAAAATGGCCTGTGTAAAGACTTTAGCATCACATACCCGAGGTCTGTTCCTGAATTTTTTACCTGCTAGCTGAGAAGTAAAAACTCATAGAATGGCATTATATTTTTTATGGCACAACAAGAGTAACTTCCCCACCCCCCGACTGTGATATTTATGAGGGCTTACAGAATGATTAACTGAGGGGGATGGGGGAAATGAATCCTTCCAAACAGTGAAGGTTTGGATTCTCCAAACCAAACAAATGGCTTTTATTCCAGATTTATGATCTTTTCAGAACTCTGCAATGATGAATAATGACCTATCTTCATACTATTGAAGAGTTTATTATGACAATTTATCACCAAAGTAACATAAGATCTGAAGGGTTTTCAGAATAATACTGAGAAAGCAGTCAAGATAGTCTCAGCTGTGAGCTTCCCCGAATATCCAGGGGCCTGCTGATGGGATCTCTGCTCTGGAGTGTCCATGGGGAGAGTGCATGGGAAGGGACAAGTCACAGTAGGAGGGTGTGTGTGAATGCACAGGCTTGTGCACAGGAAGGAGAATACTACCATGAGATGGGATGTGTATGGTGTGCACTCGTGCACAGAAATAGGAAAGCCCGTGCTTGGGGAGGAGAATGTTGCTCTGTGTGTATTCCTTTCTCCATAAACAAGGCTACAATCACCATGTGGTAGGAGTGCATGCAAGCTGATGTGTGCAGATGTTGTTATCCCTGTAGGATGGTGGGCATGCACGGTATGGGGTGAGAATAGGCTTGCACAAAGATCCACCATTTTAACATAGTTAAGACAACCTGTAATTAATCTCCTGACTGAAAATTTTTTCGTCTAAACATCTGAATCATCTTTTGGTAACAAATATTTCGTTTTCACAACAAAAAAAAAACTGGTTCTGTGTTTCTGAAAATTGAACTCTTCCCCCCCACTTTTTACCAAAAAAAAAATGTGCAAAAACTGAAATTGTCAATCCCGGAGTTTTTTTGTTGTTGAAAAACTGACATTTTCATGAGGAATTTAGAACTAAATTAAGTTTTCTGCAAAAAAAGAATTGGCAATCAGTGTCTTGCGTGCTCCCCAAGGAGCCAATGCTTGTCCTTGAGCGTTCACTAGCTTTCAGACAATAGCTATAACAGTTGCCGGTGGCTCAGTGGATATTAGCCCCTACAATATGACAGACATTGGACTTTTTTCTAGTAGAGTGCCATTCCTTTGTGTTCCCACTGGAATTGGGGCCAGGAAATATAATCTGGGGCCCAAGTTCTCCCAATGCGAATCATACTTTTTAAATTTAATTTATGAAGTAAAGAGGACTGATTTGCAGAAAATTCCTCACAGAAAAACTGGGCCGCTGTGTGTTGTCTGAAGTGGAGCACCCAAAAAATCTCCTTTGAAAAAAATCTTTGCCTGGTATCTTACCAGATTCTAGTCTCTAGAAGTGGGGAAGTGTTTACGTGATGAGACACGAGTTATTCTTTGCCTCCTTCCTCCCTCAGTCACTCTGCACTCTCCAGAAAGCTATTGATGAGCCAGCCAGTTCCACTGAGTAACACAGATCCCATCCAGGACAGAGCAGAGCCTACAGCTGGATGACATTTTACACAAGTTTAGAATGTCTTGCAAGATGTTCTCCAATTAGTCATCATCACTCACAATATGTTTTACATATTACCGCACAGTTTACAGTCAGACTAATACAATCGCAGCACAGCTGCTCACAGCAAGACACAAAGGTTATGGCACTGTGTACATAAGCAAGCTGTGAAAGTAACAACCATCCCGCTCCTTTACCCTCCCGTGCTTTTAAAAGCCAACAGAAGCAGAAACAAATAGCGAGCGTGCCTCTCGTTTCAGCCTGGAATAACACTGGCGAGCGTGGAGCGAAAGGAGCGATTGTGTTTTTACAATTTGATTCCCATTGCTGAGGCTGTCGCCAAAGCCTTTGGATCCTGGAAAAAGTTCAGAAGTGCTGCTTTTTGGAAGGGACGGTGTTTATTGGAAAATTACATCTTGCCCAGTAAAAGCCGAGAGTAGAAATAGTGGAGTCTATTAAAAGTTACAGAAAACACTGTTCAGAGTTGATTTGATGATTGCTACACTTTGGGTTTGAGAGTTCGATGCTTTGCATTGGCACATGGAGTTTGGGGCTCCAGTGTGGTTATTGGGAGTGTTGGACTGGTGACCTCTCCCGTCCATTTGCATCATTAAACCAGAATGTGCTGTTGCAGTGACCTCTGGCTAGTAGCCAATTGGTTTTCCTAAAAGAGAGACTTGTCTGAGCAACGCAGGGAGAAGAGCTGCCAGCTAGAGACCAGAATTCCAAACTGCAGCAAGGGGGCTTGGGACCAACACAGCACAAAGCTGGTGCCTATCTTTTCGTCCTTTGTTTTGTACAGTGCCTAGCAGAATGGGATCTGAGTCCAGGACAAGTGCTCCTACGCACTACGAGTACAAATAGTAAATAAAAAATAATAAATCTTGGTTCCAGCAGATTAGCTTAAGAGGAGATTCCCGTTAGTTCAGATCAGCTGCTGTCCCTTTGAACTTTCCTAAAGCTCTTTGGAATGAAAGTAAAATTGAAGGTGAGGAAGAGGAAAACCCTCCATAAAAAAAATAAAAGGTCTAATCCAAACTCAATTGTAATGAATTGAAAGACTCCCATGGGCCTCAACAAACTTTAGGTCAGCCCTTAATGCACACACCTATTGCTCTAGGTTTGTAAGAGAAGGTTGGTCAAACCACTGTGCCTTGCACTCGGAGGAAAGGGTGGGGGAGCTTTGTGATGGACCTTCGTTCCTGGGCAAGTTCATTCCACAGTCTTGGACCAGTCCCTGAGAAAGCTGTCTCCCAAGGTTGTTGGTTTTAACTGCATACAAGAGGATAAAAGCTCACACGTGGCAGAAACTCCCATTTTTCAGGGCATGAGCCAAACACACACCGATACGGAAGCTATGTCCCACTGTAGGCTGGTAATTCTAGAGCAGGGGTCGGCAAACTTTGAGAAGTGGCGTGCCGAGTCTTCATTTATTCATGCTAATTTAAGGTTTCACGTGCCAGTGATACATTTTAACATTTTTAGAAGGTCTCTTTCTATAAGTCTATAACATATAAACAAACTGTTGTTGTACATAAAGTAAGTAAGGTTTTTAAAATGTTTAAGAAGCTTCATTTAAAATTAAAATGCAGAGCCCCCCAGGCCGATGGACAGGACCCGGGCTCTGTGAGTGCCCCTGAAAGTCAGCTCACATGCCGCCTGTGGCACATTTGCCATAGGTTGCCTACCCCTGTTCTAGAGCCACCCTTGAGGGGGCATCAGCATAGCAGGCCTGGCACACAGCAGGCAGTGAGCTGTTATCTGGTAGATTTTCTAGCAGCAGGGGTGTGTGCCTTGCACTCAAGGGCTGAAGTCCCGCTGCTCAGTTTGGGCTCTATCACCCCTTACCATGGGCAGAAAAGGCTGTATAAATCACAAGGGTTGTTATTGCAGTGTGGCTGTAGCCATGTCACTCCCAGGGTATTAGAGACAAGGTGAGTAAGGAAACTCTCTCATTGGTCTGTGTGGCTTGAAAGTGCCTCTCTCTCACCAACAGAAGTTGGTCCAATAAAAGATATTACCTCACCTACCTTGTTTCTCTAAGTGTTGTAATTTATTTTTACAACCTTACACGAGGTTGGATTCTTCCTCCCAACACATATACCCATAAGCTGGACAAAACAACAATCCAGACACTTTTACAATCCATCACTGTATTTGCCTCAGTGGCTGGAATGAAAATCAGCCTAGTTACATTGACTTACAGCAGCCGAGGATCTGGCCCCTCGTGTGACAATTGTCCTTTGGGGCCTGGCATTGGTGTTGGAACACCAAATAGCCATTTTACTGTAGTCAGCAGAGCATACTTGTATGTCTACACTACAAGTGTCACAGCAGCTAGGCTGTTGTAACATAGACACTTGTTAGAGACACAAGGGGTTGTTCTGTCGCTATAGTAAATCCACGCCCTTGAGAGGCGGTAGCTAGGTCGATGGAAGAATTCTTCCATTCACCTTGCTGCAGGTTGGGTCAACCTAGCCATGATGCTCAGGGTGTGAAATTTTTCACAGCCCTGACTGATGTTGCCCTGTCAACCTAAGTTTTAGGTGTAGACCAGACCTAAATATTAAAAAAGAAAAAGAAAAGAAATGTCCCACTGTCACGGCTGGTTTGAGCAGTCTTGGTGTAAGTCTGTTTTATAAGCTGTGTTAGAAATGTTTATTTGGATTTAGCCTTTCAAAAAAATAAAATTACAATGCTCTTGGCCTGGTAGCGCAGCGTGCGTTGCCATATTTGACTTTGTAAAGACTGAGTTGTATTGCCTGTTAATGGATACATACAACAGAGTCCGTTCTGCCCTCTCCCACACAGGGACCACTCCTTTAGAAATGAAGAGGTTGAATTCATATAAGTGAGGACAGAGGCCTACACACAGTAGTTTAGGTGTGGGGAAAGGGTGCTCCCAGAGACATTGTGCTAAGGTCTCCATAGTTACACTGCAGATGTCGTATTTCTTTGTTATACTAACATAACGTACATTTTAAAACTTCCAGTAACAGATTGCCAACAATGTCTCTCATTGTTCATTTGAACGTAGACTGCCTCCAGACAATAGATTTGTTGTAGTTTCAATAAGCTGGAGCATATCTGCTATCTGCTATGCAGGGAAGGTGAGGTTAGGCTAAGGGTAAAAATAATTTTGTCTTCCCTGGTGCTGAAAACTCTTTCATTGGTGCTGATATTCAGGGACCTAATTTAAATGGGGGACTATCTTGTAGCATTATCCTCTCTGATTGCATCTGACGGGGCCTTGAGGATATCGAATTACAGAGCGGTGGGCTAGCTTGCCCATTCTCCATTAACCATTGTGGAGAGATTTTAAATCATAATAAGTCCAGGGTGACTAGTCTCTGCAGTATGTAGCTGCTAGGAACAGATTCCTTGGGACTGGAGACGGATAATAATTAGCACTAGGATTTAGTTTACAGGACTGAATTGTAGGCCCAGTATGGAGCCTGAGGGAATGCTTGTGGGGGGCCGAATGCCCATGGATTCACCCCTCTCCACACATTGCTCTACCAGAGGTGCACTCACAGGCACCGAAGGCAGCAGCCTGCCGGTGACCTGGTGTTCACCTTGGCCACTGGTGCTATAACACAGAGCGGTTTTGTTCCTCCCGAGTGGATGACGTCCAAACAGCAAATGTTCAGTGAGGGCAGGAAGAGCGTTTGAAGTAAATTCTTGGAGAAATAAATGTGAATTTACTTAACATACCATGTCTCCTGCTTTTCCCCTCAGCCCCCCTCCTCTTTTTCCTTCCGCCTGCCGCTTCTCAATGCCATCCCTCTAGTATCTAAGTCACCCTTTACGCTCACACGGCACCTCTCGCTCATGCAGTCCCAGACCTGGATCTTTATTTTCTCTCTGTCTCCTTTCCCTCCTCCTAGCCCAGATTTATCTGCATGTGAGACCGTTTTCCCCACTGAGTCTATAAAATAGTCAGTTGTGCAGGTCTCTGCTTCTGATATTTTTATATCCTCAGAACAGGCTAAAACAAAGTGAAGCAAAGGAGCTGGGGTGACTACAGGAAACAAACATGAACAGAAATGATTGGTTCCCGTGTCCTTTTCCTTCAGTGGAACTGGGATTTAGAGTTGCCAGATCCACTAATTTTATTACAAGCCTCACAATATTTGCTGGGTCCCTAGAAGTGCTGGTTGCCAGAGTCCTGGGATTACATGAGACTTGCAACTTTCACTTAAAAATAAAAGGATCTTCTAACTCTCATGGGCACAAAACAAAGTTTGAAAACTGGAACTTTGAAGTTTGAAAATCCAGAAGGTAAATAAAAAGATCCCAGTGTTCTTTAAAATGTGATTTTTTAAAAAAAGCTATTCTCTTGATTTGGGGGAATTTTATCTTCCTGTAGACCTTAGAGTCCTCACCTGAGATTAGGGACCTTGTGTACATACACAAGGTCAAAGACACTTCCCAGCCCAAAAAGCCTAAATAGGTGAGACCCACAAAGGAGGGAGAAAGAGAAGCAACATGCAGGCAGAAGATGGGAGAATGGAGGGAGAGAGAGATTAAGTGTTATGCCCGGGTCACAGAGGAGGTACGTGGTAAGGGAAGGAATTGAAACCACAGCTCCTGAGCCACAGCCCAGCACCATAACAAAGGCCATCCTTCCCCTCTTCTGTTTGCTGTTTTGTGCCGCATAACAGAAAGTAAATTCAGCTTCAAATAGTCTTCTTGCATCAGAAGAATCCACAGCTTCCCAGTATAGCAATTCTATGCAACCCACTCTCCATAGGGTATTCCAAATGGAAAGGGGATGTCGCCCAGTTACCCCTATGCCCCATAATGCCCATTAATCACCAGCTACTGGGGATGCCCCACAGAGCCATGGCAGACAACAGGCTGCCCTAACTTTCCCTGGGGGCAGTCCCCAGAAGCAGGAAGCTTAAAGACAGCTTTGCCTCTGCACCTCCCTGACTTGCACCAAACACAGTGTGGCCACTCCAGATACCTAGCCCTATATACTTAAAAATGCTTCTGGCGTGTGGCTTGCTTAACATTAGGAGGTTGCTAATCACAGGTAAGTAGGGAGTCTCCACCACCACCTCAGTCCTATGAGTTTTATGCTGGTTGTGCCCTGTCCATTAATGTCACCCATAGGCCTTCAATAGGGCGCACACACAGAGTAAGGCAAAGCTTGCCAGCAATTAGTCACATTAACTACTCAGGAAAATAGACTCAAGCACCGTTTACTGCTTTTCCCCCTTGGAACAGCTGGGGAGACAAATCACCTTTTATTCTTCCTCTATTTTGGGCCTTAAATGAAGGGTTTAAAAATCCACAGGAGCAGAAAACAGCATCCACTTCAGTCTTTTTTTGGATCATCTCCTTTATCTGAGTGACCTGAGTTCTAAGTGGAATAAGACGAACATTTTTTCTAAGAGAAGAACAATCACCACAGACAAATGACCAATCTGTTACTTGCTTGTGCACTCGTGGTTTCACACAGAGGTTCCTGCACTGAAGAGCACACTATTTGGGATTACCAAATAACAGCGGAGCCCCCTATTCTTGGACTGCACAGAAAGGGAACCTCTGTGATTTGGTCACACAGATATCTTTTGCACGGCAGCCATGTTCAGGCTATTCTGCCACTTGCCATTAGGAATAGTATGTTTTATTAATACTTCATATCAAACTTTAATACAGTGATTACAATGGAGAAAAATGTCACTTCACATTAAGGAGGTATTAAAGAGTTTGGCAGAAATCCTCATTTTGAAAGGGGCATTTATCAAGTGTGCAAAGGTGATTGCTATTCATCAGAGCATTTTCAGATTGGATGCTCAGAAATGGTATGGTATGCTCAGTATGATTATTAATGGTAACAGGAAACAATTACCTTTTTACTATTCTCCTACCTTTTGCCCAGCTCATCTATTTGGATAGACCATAAACAGCTTAAGGCAGGGATTTACTAGGTGTATGTACAGCTCCAGGCACAATGAGGCTCTGACTTCCATTGGTGCTACTGTAATGATTATCATGGAGAGATCAGACTAATGACTGGCAGCTCTCCAAAGGTCTGGAAATCTGAAGTCAATTTGGCTGAACTTAAAAGTTAGTGAGGAAAAAAAAAAGTGAGTTTCACATACAGGCCTGGAGATCTCACCAATGTCTCTTGGGAATTTCCACTTTCTGATGCCATGCTCACCCATTCTCCATATGGAAAAAGTGTATAATTTTTAATTAAAAATTATAGCCTTCCATAGATTTTTCAGACTGCCCAATACAATAGAAAAGAAGGTTTAATGTAATTTCTCTAGGACCCTATTAAACAGGGATTGAAACCTACTGTTCTTTTCACATAGGCCACCAAATTGTAATGACATGTGGTCACTGCTGATCTCAATAGATCCAAACTACTGGTTTAGAGATGGAAGTTCAGTATAGTGGTACTAATGATCTGAGCTAAGCTGCCTGCCTTCCCCCATCCCTATCCCAAAGCTTCCTAAAGAAGGAAGTTCTCCAGTGGAACAGGTTTCCAGTGGAAAACACTGATTTGTCAAAAGTGAAACATGACAATTTTGACAAAAAAGTTTGTTTCAAAAGAAACTGAAAAGAGTTGGGAGAAGATCTACATTGCCTTTGCAGAACAGAACATTCAATTTTCTAGTTCGGAATGACTTTTCATGCAAAATCTATTATATATAAAGTCAAAATCAGAAGAAAACATTTCCGTTTCATCAAAAGGAAACATCTAGATTGACCCAAAAAGATTTTTTTCTTCTTTTCTGAATTTTATTAAGTGGAATTTTTTTGAATGCGTTGGGTTTCATTCCATTTCAGACTTGCAGCAATCCCCATAAAAATGAAATATTTGGTTCCCACTCAAGAGCTGCTTCCTAATCCTCAGGCTAGTTTTTAGAAAGCAAAAAAGGATCCATATGTTATTTGCATCTCTCAGCCTCACTGTGTTAACTAGGGTGACCAGATGTCCTGATTTGATAGGGACAGTCCCAATTTTGGGGTCTTTTTCTTATATAGGCTCTTATTACCACCACCACCCCCACACACACCCTGTCCTGATTTTTCATACTTGCTGTCTGGTCATCCCAGTGTTAATTCTTCCTTTCCCTCCCACATCCCTTCATGATAGGCTGACCAGACCCAAGGCCATTCGAAGCCCTGGAATGAGCTTGTGCTTCTTCAATTTTATTGGTAGAAGAGCAAAAAAGTTAATCTCCTACAGAAAAAAGGAGCCATCTCACTTCCTTGGAGGATGGTTTTAATCTCATCCTGGACCCAGTAACTCCAAAAGATGGAGCAAATGGCAGCCCCATGACAGTCTGACAGCAGTCACAAGGAAACATTATCTGATTCATTTTTTAGGAAGTGTTTAGTGTAAGAAGGAGCAGGAACAGTTCGTGGAAACAGACTCTCCTGTCAGTGGTGCAGCTACTGTTCGCTTCTGTGACCCCCGAGCAGATGTGTCCATATCTCTGGCAGTAGACCGGCCATGTAGGGACCCTCACAATGGAATTAATTAGCTCCCACTTCCTTACTGTAACCTCAAGTGCTAGTACAACATATACACTCCGAAAGCCTGGAAGTTTCACTTCAGGGGAAGCATGTCTGCATGCAGCAGTGCACCCCCGAGCCCAGCCTAGTGGTCTCTGGTGCCCCAAGCAAGAATGGGTCCCACCCAGTTGCCAGGGGATAAAAATGATCATGCCTTCCCCACTCCAGTCCCTGTGATGGAAGGGGAGATTGGGCCATCCTGTGCGTTACTTGCAAGGGTGCAGAGAGCTCCCAGGGTACAGGCCCTGCACAGCCACAGGCTTGTGCTGGGAACTGAAGGGCTTCGAGAACAGCAAAAGAAATAGAGCCCTGCACACTGACTTGCAATTCCCAACAGTGCAATTCACTAGCTCTTGGCCACCCACCCAGCAAGTAAAACACTGACTCCCACGAGTCCTGAATCCCAGGCACTTGCTCTGATCACTACTTCACATCTGCTCTCCATGGGCCAGATTGTGCCTTTAGGTGCAGTCCCAAACAGGGGAGATACATACTCTTGTGCCTCACAGATACCCCTCTGAGTCACAATTCTACTTGTGCAGGGTAGTAATTTCCTGCTGACCTACCCCAGCAGCAGGTTACAATGTTGGCCTGAGTAGCTGAGAGCAATGAGTGTGAGAAGAGTAGAGTCAAGGATCCACTCATTCCCCATCTGCTTCTCAGACGCCATGAGTGGCCCCATTTACTCCTAGGCATGTGGAGCTAAGATATGGGTAGGGTAACCCATGCAGCGCACGAGGAGCGGGGTTTCACTTCCTCTGACTGCTATTCTCCGGAGCGTAGTCCGAGGCACAATCTAACTCTAGGCTCACCACCACAGGAGGAGACTGTATTGAATGGTTGATTTGGGGGAATGACTGAATTCAGACTTGAGCAATTTGGCTTTGAATTGAAGGAGGGAAGGCTTGAATAAAACCTCGAGAACGGGCTGGAGCAGGAAGCATGGCTTCTCAGTGGAAACCCTGGTATCTGAATTCATTCAAAGTTTTGAGTTAAAGTTAAAAGGAAGTCATGTTAGCAGCGTACTCGTCTATCCCACCTGTGCCTACCGAGCAGTATTTCATGCTTCCTTGCATTGTGCCTTTTATTTAATTTTCCAGCGAACACACTCTTTTATCATCCGGAACCATGAAAGTAAATTAAGAAGAAATGGTTCTCTTTCAATTAGGCTCACAGTTGCTTTGAGTAACTGCCTATAATTCTATTTAATGAAAAAATAAAATCATTATTCCACTTCTCCCAGTGCCCTGTGACAAGGACATAGACGGGCCCCATTAGTGGGTACCATAGATTTATTTAATTAGAAAAATATTTTGTTTTCACCAATTCTTAAAAAAGGAAAAGAAAAAACCCTCCAGGCACAAAATTAATCAAATCTGTTACCTAGTGCTTAATAACTTATAAACTACAGGCATCTATCAATTCATAGGTTTGTTTTCCCCACTGTTTTAGTATTTACATCCTAGTACAATGAACAGGCTGTTGTCTTAAACGTTCTGTTGTTTCTTTGCAATCCCAATCCATGCAACAGACAAGACAAGAGATCAAAGGATAGCTCAAGGTCTCACATTTGGATTCAGGACGGAATTGGTCATTGGAACAAGACTAAACTCAGGATAATGTCTGACGGCAGAGAGAGGGCCACCTGGGAGGATTCAGATCCAGCTGCTGATTCCAAATACCCACAAAGGCCTGACTGTTGTGTGCCCAGCTCATGGTTATTCTGTGCTCCCCCATTTTCAGTAGCCACCTGCCTCTCATCTCACACCTAAAATGTAAGCTGTTCAGGGCAAGGACTTGTTTGCACTGTGTCTAGAACAGTGGGATTGAGCCTCTGAGTATGATCACAATAGAGAGGAATGAAGACAAGCATGTGGTTTGGGCCAAGGAAAGAAGGAAAAAATAAAAGAAAAAATGTTGATATTTTACTTTCTTTAATCTCCTCCTCTTTTGACTGCTGGGGAAAGGAGTGTGTGTGTGCACAATGTGTTGGGGGGCAGGTTATAACGGCTGCTCACTGCTCTGGAAGGCTGCACATGAAGGGTCCGCAGTCAACTGATGGCCAGCAGAAGGAAATGGCCATAGCACAGTCCTGCATCTAGGAATAAGCAGGACACATCAAAGGGTGCTGCAGTGTTTTTTTGTCAGACTAGGAGCATTGGTGAACAATCCTGAAGGCATCAGCTGCCTAGTTGTAGGCATGTGTGTACAGAGGCCAGCTCTCTGGTAGAGTTGGGGTGAAGCAAATGTGTAGCCAGTGCAACTAAATTAGATTCTTTATTCAAGCAAAAAGCAACAAAGTCCTGTGGCACCTTATAAACTAACAGATGTATTGGAGCATGAGCTTTTGTGGGTGAATGCCCACTTCGTCAGATGCATGTAGTGGAAATTTCCAGAGGCAGGTATAAATATGCAGGCCAGAATCAGTCTAGAGATAACGAGGTTAGTTCAGTCAGGGAGGATGAGGCTCTCTTCTAGCAGCTGAGGTGTGAACACCAAGGAGGAGAAACTGTTTTTGTAGTTAGCTAGCCATTCACAGTCTTTGTTTAATCCTGAGCTGATGGTGTCAAATTTGCAAATGAACTGAAGCTCATTAAGGTGGAGAGGTTCACCCCAGGTTCGGTAACAAAGGAAATATTCAACAGCACTGGCAGATTACATGGGCTGATCACATGGGCTGATCAAGAACGTGTGGAACGTAGTGCGGGATGCTCTCTGGGCACCGCATGTCATTCTGGAGGGCACCACAAGGAAGTACTGTGGGCCACTGACAGAGGCAACACACACCAGGCCAGAGCCTCAGCTAGTGTAAACCAGAGAAGCTCCCTGCATTTACACACTGGCATCAGTGAGCTGCTCTGATTTCCCCCAGCTGAGGACCAGGCTCGTACCTTCTTGCATGATGCAGAAAAGTCATTTCTCAGCATTTAGCGGACTCTTTATCTAGCAATAATACATTACAAAATGCAAATGAATATGTCTAGATGAATTATATTCCTCTTCTTTGCACCCTTCATACATCATTTACCTTCTCAGAATGTAAATTCTTTGGCGCACAGGCCATCTTTGTCTATATTCATTGGGCAGGGTCTGGGCCTGTGGCTGAGGACTCTGGGCATTAACCTAACATGAAGGTACAATAATATTTTAATTTAGTGCTCATGAAAGGTGCCAGTTTGTGAGCTGTGGAAGCTAATGTCATGTGTTCATTAACAGATCACAGGCAGCAGCAACACAACCTTCTCTCCCTGACACCACATGCCAGCCCTGAGAGATTCGCCCTAGAACGGAGAGGCCAATTCAGAGGCCAAACCCATTCAGTTCTTTACCTCTCTGTAGAGCTAGGAAAGCAACATGATACAGGCAACAGGGCCGTAAACTGGGAGTCAGGGGATCTAGGTTTGCTTCCCAGGTCTACCACTAATGCAGCATGTGACATTGGGCAAATCTCTGCACCTCAGTTTCCCCATCTGTGCAATGAGCAGAATAAAACCCAGCTTTACGAAGTGGATGGACATCCTGGGATGAAAAGTGCTGGGTATTAGTACAATGCTTGGGGTGGGTTTCTTGTGACATTCAATTATACCTGCCCCCAGTAGACCAAAGCCACCAGCTCATTACACGGATGCCAGTGAACAGCTATAGCTGATCTTGAATGGATTCAAACTCCTACTGTTCTTAACAGAAGAGACCAAAATTTGGAGTCAGAGCCTGGATACACTGAATTCAATGGCAAAGCTTCCTCTGACATGAGCTGGACCAGGAGTTAGCATTTACACTTTATTACAGACCCATGCCTCAGGCCCACCTGGGGTTGTATTCTGTTATTGGGAACAGGACACTTATGAATACAAAACTGAAGATCACCTGAGTGTTCTTCAGAGATGTTCTGCACTGATCATCATAATTTACATGGTCTTTGAGATGACAAAATACTGGCTGAATTTCTAGGTCCTAATTTGGGATGAACCAGCTCACCTAGCACTAGTTCTCTGGAAACCTTCACCTAAACTCCAGATCACAACTTTTGTGAGGTGCATACAGTTCAGTCAACCCCTTCTTCACCTGTTATTTTTCATTTTTGAGCCCCAGCTAGTTCTAGAAGCTGATATGATAAGAAATTCCATTAGTGTGATATTTCCCAACTGACTGGAAGTAGAAAAGAGTAGACATCCCACAAGAAGGCCTGATTTTCTGAAACTCTTCCCCAGGCTACTCTGGGCACACACATGTGGCTCAAGCCCATTGATACGCACTTCAGTGAAGAAGCCAGGCTTCTGCTTGAGCTGAATTTGATATGGGAAATTTCAGAAAGTCATCCTGCACCGTGACCCATGTGAAACGAGAAAGAGATCAGACAGGCAGGCCAGTGATGCCCCACAGCACAGATTTAGAAGAGGACAAAAAATAAATTAATTTCCAAGTCTGAAAGAATTGGAGTCTCAGGTTTCCATGACAAACCCCTCCATTCTGAGCATCACATTTAGGGTCCTGCGACCAGCCATTTGATGCAAATTCTGTGAGCAAAACTCCCAAGCCCCATAAGGTAACAGCTTTCTGCTTTTGTGCTGGCTCCAGCTTAGCCACACAAAGGAAAGATTCAGGATTTCCAAAGGTGACTATCTGTATAAAGACAAATAGTGCATTGGTACCCTCTACTGGTAATGGTTTAGAATAACCAGAGGATGAAATTCACAGAGAATTACCTACAGTACAATCCAGGCTTGAAAAGAACAGATAATCACATTGCCCCAAAGGTTTAGAGCTTCTTAGTTAATTGTATAAATTCAGATATTTCTTTTCACACACCATAAACTAGGGAATATGAACTGGCATCAACTTTCTCCACCAGGAATTTATTCTCCACTTACCATGGATGTACAGTGTCAATCAATTTACATACAAGTGATTTTTCTGTCTGTTTAGGTATCTATACTATACTGTCATTATGGTATCAAAACATCTTATTTACCTGTATATGCAATCCCTGTATCTTGATACCAGATAAACCATAACACAACCCACTGAAAACAGTTTGTTGTTTTCCAATTTGTTCTCAAAATTAATGTATTCAGTTGGCATGTTACAATGTGAGCATCTGGTGATATTACCCATTAGTTTAATGTTGCTTAACTATTTATCCCATCACTACTTCTGTGAACGTCCCATTTGAAGTGCCTTTCCAGTAGCTGCAAGCAGGTAAATTGCACTATCCCCAAGCTTTGTGCTGTTGGGTTCAAATTGTTGTTATTTTTCATTTGTATTATGGTGGTGTCTTTTTTCTTTCAGTAGCAAAGTAACTTGGTGCTACTTTACTTTCACACTCAGAACTCATGAAAAAGTTTTCCCTAGAATCCAGCATTCAGTTCTCCAGTTTGGGAACAGGTTGTGAT
Organism: Chelonoidis abingdonii; assembly: GCF_003597395.2. Classification (NCBI taxonomy): domain Eukaryota; kingdom Metazoa; phylum Chordata; order Testudines; family Testudinidae; genus Chelonoidis; species Chelonoidis abingdonii. The sequence goes on from NC_133791.1 coordinate 4,655,103, forward strand.
TCCAAAATGATCTATATTGCATAGACACTGCAAATGAAGCTGCCCTAGAGAAAAACATCAGAAACCTTTCTAACTAGCTCCACAACTCTTCAGGCTGGCTGCTGCTCAGTGAGTCCCTGTGACCCTCTCAGCTGCACCTGAAAGAGGGCACTTGGCAAAGTACTCCTGCAGTGACTATCCATCCCTTCATCCCAATGCGGGTGCCTCCCAGAAACTCCATTGCTGCTGTGACTGTGGAAGCCCTGGCTGAAATATGTACCCTGCTACCTGGAGCACCCTGCCATCGATCCTTCATCTGGAAGAAGGAAGCTTGATCCCAGTAACAGCTGTGAATGGTGCACAGAAACAGGTGAAGGTGATTTTGTCGTCTCATTTTCTGAGTATGGCGTTGCCTCCAGATGCCCCCAAAGGGAAGACTGCTACTGGATACAATTCAGTACAGAGTCAGGCAAAAGGGTCAAAATGGAGTAAAACCAGGGTGCGTTTGAGCTGATAATGTTGTGTAACATGTTACCTTTAATAACTTTAGTTGTTTCCAAGGACTGAGTCACTAGATTCCTCTGGCACGCAAGAAAACAGAATTCTTGCATTTAGCTTAAGCCTGCAGTGAAATGAACTTTGTGGGATTTGGCGACTGGCCCTAATGGACCATGGCTCCTGTCAGATACCAAACCTCCCAGTCTAACACCATGGTTCCTCTGCAGCCAAATGCTTTTACGATATTGCAAACAAATATCTCCATCACCCCTTCATCACATTAGTTCATTTGATCAAGAAACAAAGCCCTGTTGGCAAATTAACATGGAAAAATCTCTCAGGGCAACCGTTTATTCATTACATAAGCAACAGGGAAAGTTCCCATCTGGAGATCATTACCTAGCAAGAAGGTGACTAGAAGAATAAAGGCCCACAGGAAAGCTCTATCTAGTCTTCATCTGACTATTGAGGTAGGGTTTACGAGTTTATTCATTCAATTATAAAACCCATTCCAGGTTTTACATGAGATCCACTGCTTGCAAAGAAAGGACAGGTTGGGTATTTTATCGAGTTCTGTAAAGATGCTCAGCTGGAGTAAAATGGGGTAGCTGCAGTGAGGTACAAAGCCCTGATTTAGAAAAAAAAAACACCTTTATATATTATCATAGTCAGATGCCCACTTAAAGATAGCAAAGAAGAAACAATGAAAGAAGAATTCCCAGCAAGTTAACAATGCCTAGAAATGGGATACAAGGGAAATGTTGGCAAAGAAGGTCCCCACCTCAAGAGTAAAACCAAGCAGAACAAGCCTTACATGAATTCCTAGGAGGAAACATGGCTGCGGCCAGGAATTACGTGTTCTGCTCTTCATTCTCATCTCCTTACTACACACACAAAGCACACACAATTGTGTATGTCCAAAACACAGGTGCATGTGGGTTGTGCGCACACACCATACTAGATGGAATGTTTCAGACCAGTTTAACTACGTCAAACTCTGTCTAGCAGCTGCCCACAAAGATAACAGACTAATACTGCTAAACTGGCCAGAGAGTCCCCTTCAACTCAGGTTCTAGGGGGGCTGAGATTTTTAAAGACAAAACTTCCATATTTTATCCCTGCAGATACCCATGAAAAATATGTAGTCACTGCATGTAGCACATTGATGGCCCTGGCATTGTTATACTTTGCATTAGGCAAAGCCTTTAGTCACAACAACAAGAAATTCAGTCAGGGCAAGTCACCTGTCTGAATTCCCTCATTCCCATGTCATTCTTACCAAGGAGTATCACTTCTCTACCTAACTATGCAAGGTCCAGGCTGGCAGGCACTCCACACTCAGAGTTTCCACTCAGGTCAGCTCCACATCAGTGATAACAAAAGTACAACAAAACATCCAACGCAACAGATCCTTCTGCCCCCTCTTGGGCTATTCCTCATCTCACGCTTGACGCTCCATTTTCAGACACCCCCAGGCTCAATAGTCCTTACATCAGACTCATACACCCCTTCCTCAGGGCTGGGGGTGGAATCCAGACTCACTCTCAGCTCTGGGACCCTGTACGGAGCAACTAGGTCTGTGCCTTCTTTGCCTGGGCCACTTCCTACCATCAAGCGCCTTGTGTGACTTCCCTCAGCCTGTGCTTAACACAGCCGCTCCTCTGGTTCCCAGGTCTCTGCCTTCACCCTAGATCCTCCCAGCTCCTTCCTTCTCTGCTGGAACACCAATCTCTCAGGAAAGCCTCTCTGTGCCTTGCCCCCTTTCCAGGCCCACCACAAGGTTTAATTCCATCCCTGGAGCCTTCTTCAGTTTTTCTTCCCATACAGAGGGAAGTCCTTACCTCCTCTCTCCTGAGTGTCTCTGTCCTGGGTCACTCTCCTGGCCCTCCTCTGTAGCTTTCACTTATTCTTTTGTGAAGAAGCCCCAGCTCCTGTCCAGCTGGGTCAAATAACAAATCAAGCTCTTACTTGCCTGTTATCCTTTTGTTCACCTGTGTGAGGTAGACACCTCATCACATACACAGAGAAAAGCAATGCCAGGCAACCCCCTGCCTTAGTCTAGACTAAATGGGGGCGTGTGGCGCTAGCAATGTGACCAAATTGGGCTAATTATTTCTCCTTCATATTAAATCCATCCCCATTGTAATGATAGTAATAATAACAGCAACTAGAGCGGTTTGGAATTTTTTCAGTGAATTTTTTCTATGAGAGAGATGAAAAATTACCTCTTTTTTTTTAAACAAAAATTTGTGTAGAAAATACTCGTTTCTTTCTAAAATTTCCTTTTTTTGAGGGGGGAGGAGAGAAAAAAACCCTGAAAATCAAAAGAGTTTGGTTTGCAACTTTTCATTGACACACTAAAAAATGTCAGCAAATATTATTATCAAAAAATGCAAGTTGTTGGTATATTTCTTTCAAAAATTTTCACAGAAAATACCTTTCACAAGGAGATCTAATTGCCTGTCTCTTTTTTCAGATAAGGAAACTGAGGCAGAGACCTATATCACTAGCCCTAGACCCCATGGCACATTAGTGGCAGAGAAAGAAGTAGAAATCAGAAGTTTCTGAATAACAATCCCAACGCTGCCTCTTTTGTAATCAATCACGTTCAGGGAGGAAAAAAGCCTCAAAACTTTCCATCAAATGAACAAATTTTCTTTGTTATTAAAGTTTCTAACTAACCACTTTGTGACGTTTGCCTTCTGGCTTTTATTTGGTCCCTAGCCCCCCCTGGATATGATCCACAAGGAGGTATTATTGGCCACCGTTTTCAGAAGAGACTAGTGAACTGGAAACCTTTGATTGCTAGCTGCCCAACTTCAGAGACTGCAAAAGGCCTTAATCTGCACAGCGTGCGTGCTCGGCACTTTCTGAAAATCTGGCCCCTTTGAAGGGTGGGAAATGATTTTGGAAAATGTTGGCCCACATTTCAGTGTTTATGTCTTATCCCAAAAGAGGCGCTCCCGAGTGGGTAAGTGCCTGCCCTCTTGGGTATTGGCTTAGCACTGACACACAGGGAAGAACACATCAGCTCAGCTGCTTCAGAAGAAGACCTGTACATCCCCTGTGCTGATATGTAGCAAGCACTAGCAAATCAAGGCAGAATGTATCAGCTAAGCCAGGGATAGGCAACCTATGGCATGCGTGCCAAAGGCGGCACGTGAGCTGATTTTCAGTGGCATTCACACTGCCCGGGTCCTGGCCACTGGTCCTAGGGGCTCTGCATTTTAATTTAATTTTAAATGAAGCTTCTTAAACATTTTAAAAACCTTATTTACTCTACATACAACAATTAGTTTAGTTCTATATTATAGACTTATAGAAAGAGACCTTCTAAAAATGTTAAATGTATCACTGGCATGCGAAACCTTAAATTAGAGTGAATAAATGAAGACTCTGCACAGCACTTCTGAAAGGTTGCCGACCCCTGAGCTAAGCTGTTAGAATGGTCAGGGTTTTCCATGTTCAACCCTGGCATTGGCTGTGCTGTGAAATATGCCAGGCTATAGCCATTGAGAATGCGTTCATCTGCTGTGCTGCCATATGTACATACAACAAAAGTCCTTAGTGGGATCGAGTTCAGTACCCCAATGGGAAGCTACACCTGTGTGTGGGACACCTAGGACCTCTGGCTGTAAAAGCACAGACCTCGACAGCCTGAGCTACTACATGCAACTGCATTAGCCCAGGCTGTAACAGGCTCATCAATCTGCACATATGGCCCATCCATCAGGAGACGGGGACAGAGCTCCACATTTAGCGGGTGTGGACTACACAGGCACACCCAATGTATCTAACATGATGCTGACTGGAGCAGGCATCTCACAGCAGTCTGCCAATCAAATTACAGCAAAAAGGACCGACAACAACACAGTTAACAGACAACTATCACTGAGACCCAAAGTCTCATGATTCTGTGGCCTGTTATCACAAAGCACCAAACTCCACCATGGCATATTTATGGTTGCAAATGAACTGTTTGTTTTCCGACATGGAGAAGTAGGCCAGTTCCTCCTCAGACGTTGAGAAAGCCCTCTGCCTACACAATCCCTGCTTGTAAAATGAAGCCCGAACCCTGAGATGTGTGTATGTGTCTGTGGGTAATCCAGGTCTCCCAGTTCTAAGCAGCGCGCTGTGTCCGGAAACAACACTGGAAAAACATTCTCATCTGACTTCATTAATCTAACTCTTGCTCATGTATCAAAGTGTGGCGCATTTTCTTGTAAAAATGATTAAGCTGCTAATTAAGCTGTTTATAACTTGTTTCCCCAGTCGCTAATGATAATTAACATGCAAATTAGCTGAGGGAAGAGAGGCACAGGGGTCCTCAGTTCATTACCAAGTTAATTACTGTTTGCATACTTAAACATTACAGTTATAAATGGTGGCATTTAATGTAATAGGCAAGATGATAATTATACCAATGACATTTTGAAAAGTCATTTCGCTGTGTGTTATTTTTTCTGGGTGATTAATGTTTCCATGCCTGATTGATAAACTTAGTTCAAACCAATATAAGTTGGGAACATAGTGTAACCAAATCAGTTACCCCTAATGGTCACATGCTTTTCTATCCCTTTTGGTTATAAAGTTGCAGCGCAGGGAAAGAATGAGAGAAAAATGTTTGGCAGTTCAATATTGAAATGTAAGGAGTAAAATAAGTTGATTAACACCAGTTCCTCACTCTCTGGTCTTGCAATGCTCAGATGAGCGGATGACTTATTTGCAGAGGAGTTGAGTTCCCAGTTTGGGTTTGTAAACATAAGCGTTATTTATGCTGACAATAATAATGTCCAGAAGCTACACCTAAGCTTAGGGCCCTCTTGTGTGCATGCGTGTACACACACACACACACACACACTTGAGTGTGCCCCAGAGAGCTTACACACTGAATAAACAAGACAGGCAAAGGATGGTAGATACGAAAGATAATTCTCCCCATTTTGCAGATGGGGGAATGGAGGCACAGAGAGATTAACTGCCTTTCTCAAGGCCACACAAGAAGCCTGTGGCAGAGCCAGGAGTTAAACCCAGATCTTCCAAGCCCAAGCACAGTGCCTGAACCACAGGGCAAAACCTTCTTCTCCATTGGTTTCCACTGGAGTTGTAGGTGCCCAGCAGTTCTGAAAATCAGGCGCAAGCTAGGTAGATAAATGCCAGGTACAAGGCTCTGAGGTTCAATTCATAAAAGTTCCTCAATGTCTGCATATTTCTCAGTCAGTGGGAATGAGACTGACCCAGAATTTCTCACTTCTGCAGAACCGGATGGGAAATGCCACTGTAACAGCTCAGATCATGAGATTTCAAACAGGAATTTCTACACATGTGGATTTTAGAGCAGTGGGGATTGGGAGGAAGAAGGGAGTGAGGAGTGATGACTGTGGAGGTGCCAATCCATCTGTAATGCACTTTATGCTTCCCCCAAAGAATCAGGTGAGTCATATCACACCGTGGAACGACCCAAGCTTCCACACGCTGGATCATGTTTTACAAAAACTATAAAGAGATGAAAAACTGACCATTAGCTGAATAGAGGGTTAATGGAATGGTCCATTCCACCAAGGCAAGGGAGGCTCAGTGAATTAAGTGCTCATTTTTTTCTTCTCAGTAAGGACAATTACTTTGGTCTTGGAATGCAAGGTGGTTACAGATGATCACTGATTACTGCTAAGCCTTGCCGGGACACCTAGGAACTAAAATGCCAAATATTCAGCGACCACATGCAATTGCACCAAATCAGCATGAGCGTCACTCAGCAGTTATCAGAATCTATGGAGACACTGGGACCAAACCAGGGGCCTTCTTCCAAGATCAAACCCCACCCCTTACCTTTGGATGAGAAGGGCTTCCTCACTGGCTGACTGGGAGCTCTGCTTCACTCCCGTTAGCACTGGGAGGCAGGGAGCTAATTAATTTAGGCTGCTGCATCGTTGTGTCCCAAGTGCACCAGCAAAGCCTTTGGGGTGACCCTCAGGGGCTTGTGCTGTTGTTGTTTAATCTCCATAAGATTAATAAAAGGGTTACTTCTCTCTAACAGAGTGACCATAACTGTCTTGTAATTTTGTTCAAATGCTCTTCACCAGTACCACCTTCCATCCTTTGCTTGGATCATATGCATTGTAATTGTAATTGGGCTAAAGAGGTGGGTTACTGGGCAGTTGCATAGGGAAATAGCAAAGGGTTTCTGCTTTCCTTCTCTCTCACCCATTTATATATAGCTATAGATATATATCAATTTTGTTTCATATACTGACTCATTTGTGATTAAATATACATAAGGAACAGGAGTGCCTGGATCAGCTGACAGGGCAAAAACAGGTGGTGGGAGCAGAGGACTTTGAATGGGACAAGTCATCCAGTAAATACCACTCCTACAGGGCTTTATTGAAGTGTAAACAGCACAAAAAGTTTTAAAACATTGCAGAGAAATTGGGATTGAGTCATGAAATATGATTTCTCCTTCCCGGAACAACTTTCAGCCAAGGATCTCAAAGCACTTCACAAACATTGATTGAGTCACCTTTAAATGCCCCAGGGATGTATTGTTGTCCCTGTTGTTCTGACACATAAGTCGGAGCACAGGGGTAAAGCAGCTTTCCCAACAGCGACCAACCAGTCAGTGGGGAAAAAAAGAAGAGCTGATCAAGACAAGAAACTTCCGATATTTCAACCTTTGGTTTTGTGCTGAAATGAAACACTGAGTTTTGATTTTCCCAACAGAACATTTTGATTTCAGCAAAACCCTATTTTCTGACAAGAAAATGTTTCATTCAAAAAATTTTGGCCGGCCCTGCCGAGAATACACCTCCGCAGTCTTGACTCCTAGTCTCCTGTTCTAACAGCACTAGGAAGGTCGGCATGGAGAAGATGTTCAGGGTGCCGATTTCCTTAACAAGAAAGGAGTTCCCTAGCTCAGTTTTACATCCAAGTTCTCCACAATCTACTTCTCAGGCTAGGCAGTGAGCATGGAACTGAACACACTTGCGGATGAAATTTCATCATGTGGCTTCAAAGCTGGTGACATCCAGCAGAGCCTCTTGACTTCAGTGTCATGAGCACTCAGTCACCTAGCATCTATTATTCAATACAGGCCAACTCCTTCTCTCCCTGACACCAGAGTCACTCCATTGTCCTCAACTCTCACATAGGTGTAGATAAGAGCAAGATTTGGCCCCTTGACTCTAAGCAACACAATTGATAATCTCACTCTGACAGGTCACAAGTCATTTCTGGAGTGTTTTCTTTTTCTAAATGTAGTTCGTTGCTCCTAGATTACAACCTCTTGCACCAAGCAAGGAACTTCTATCTTTCCTTGGACTTTGCACTCTTCTTGTCACATAGATGCAATTGTCAAGCTACCCTAATTCACAAGTTAGCTAAATCATATGTATTGAAGTTCTTCACTCTTTCCTCCTCAGTCCATTCCTCAGCACACACTGTTCATCTTTCTCTCAAATATGTAGGAGACACACTATATGTTTTTGTACTACTAATGCTGAACATACACACAAGAAGCCTTGTTCAGGTCCTGAGGGTCTAGTTCACCCCTAACTTGACACTAAAGTGTTTTCAGAATCCCTTAAAGTCAGTGGGATTCTTTCCCTTGTCTTCAAGGGGCTAAGGTCTAGGTCCCCGAAGTACATCCCCTCCCTCTCTCTGTCCATCACCCTTTCATTTCTGTGCATGTATTTAGTGCCTCTTCATACTCCTGCCAACCTCCACTTAAGCTTAAAAAAACATCCGAAGAGCCATCTTGTCGGTATAACGATGATTGTGTCACTGTCACCTTCTAGTGGCCAGATCCTCTGGAAAGGAAAAAAGCCCTACAACCAGTAACAGCTGAAGTAGTAGAGGCCCGTATTTCTGGTCCCAAAGATCATGGAGTTTTATCCCCATTCCCATCCATGTCTGTAGCATGTGGATTTATTATACTGTCTAAAATATGCATGATGGAGTTCTATTGTTTCTCCTGTAATGCTTCTGTTGTGCCTTTGGCTTGTAACCGCTCTAGGCAGGGTCCTGTTATATGTAGCCCCCCAGCTTTGTCCAGCTTTGTGGACACTCCAGAAACACACACAACAATCATGATCATAAGTTCTTATTAGCACCCAGCCCATATCTTTTTGGAGGAAAGTAATTCCATCCACATGCTGCTGAACAGCACTCTTTGCAAGGGCACTCCAGCTAGCATGCCATCTGTACTCCCTACCCCCTCCAGCCCCCTTTAAAAATTAATCACCTGGCTACAACAACAGGAGAAGTTATTGTAAAGTATTTAATATTTAACTAGTGTTTGGAAAAACACTCTTCTTGCTCTTTCTCTGTGTTGGTTTGAGCATTTGCATCACAGTAATTCTTTACCATACGGGAGAAGCAGCATGATCCGGTGTCTTGGACACAGGACTGGGAGCGAGGAAACCTGAGGTCTATTTCAGCCCTTGACTCAGTATATGATGCTGGGCAAATTGCTTCACCTCTCTGTGTCTCTATTATTCCCTTCTACCTTTTTCCAGTCTTGTCCACTTAGATTGTTAAACTGTCTCTTGTTATGTGCATATGCAGCACCAAGCACAGTGGAACCCTCATCTCATCTGGTGCTAAAATTATTAATATTTTTTTAATGAACGGACGACATTGTCTTTCTCTGTGAGCTTTGTATCCACAGGACAAGATGTCCCTGGAAGTGATGCCCAGACCAGTGATATGAAAACTCCCTCCCTCACACAGCGAAGTCAAATTATGGGTAATGATTTTTTAAACATGGACTGCAACCCATCGAGAGCACCAGCCTCATTGTGTTCATTCCCACAAGCTGAGCTCGAACCACAATGGAGGAGGAACGAGGCCCATGTGTTTGATCAACTCGGTCCTTGCTAATGTGATTTCTGTTGCAGAACTGTTCCTTTTTATGCCTTCCGGTCTTTCCTAGCAATATCACCTATGCCCTGATGTGACAGCAGTACTAAATTATTTCTTGATGGCTCATTAGGGTAATTAAAATGAAAGTAATCAAAGCCAAGTAATGGGCAATCTCTTAATAAACTGTCAAAAAAATCTATATTCATCATAGGGAATTTTTTCCAGTCTGAATGTCAAAGAATACAGATCAAGGAAAAGCTGGACTTCAGAATCAGTTCTGGTTTATACGAGCACTGTCAGGCGAGCCACATCCGGAAAAATATAACTTACCGGTGACTAATAACATCAAAAATCCATTGTGCACCATTGAATCTGTTAGCTCCGTTTCCACATTTCACTATTTTGGACAGTGAAAATAGAGTAGTCAGTTTCATTTTCTTTTTACATGTCAGGTTCCCTTCCTAGCTGCCCATCCACATACTGCACACTGTGTTTGCAGTCTAATCTGCCAGAGAATGAACATAAGAACCTAAGAACGGCCATATTGGGTGAGACCAAATGGTTACATTTAAAACAAAACTATATTTTTAAAAAATGATTAATTTTTTTTCATTTATCCTAGACTAAATCTTGATGTTCCCTCTCCATTTTTCATGGGCCAGACCCCACCACTGATTGCAATGGGTATTTTTCCTGAATAATGACAGAGGCTGGCATCTTCATAGGAGCCCAAGAAAGTTAGTAAGCCAACTCCCTGTGGGATTTGAATGACCCACATTTACAGAGCGCCTTGCGATATTCAGCAGAAAGGTGCCGTATTGTGGCCTGACACTTCCTCCTCCGTAACATTGCGAGCTGCTTCTGCGACATACAGCTGCCATGTCAGGGAGCTCAGCAAAGCCCTGGTGAATGACTTTGGGCACCACTTCATCACTGTTTCACCCGACTCCAGAGGGGAGCAGAAGGGAAACAATGACATGCCTCTACCATGACAGCAAAGCACCTCCTTTGGGGGGAACTGCAGCTAGGTCATAGCTACCTCAGCCCAGCAGCAATGTCTAGCTGAGACCAGGTGGGTGAAATAAAAACTGGGCTCTCTCAGCAACAGAACCTGGTCCAATAAATGACATTACCTCATTCACTTTGTCTCTTTAATATCCTGGGACCAACCTGGCTACAACTACACTGCATGAGACTAGTAGGACAGAGAGATAGAATCATAGGGTTAGAAGGGACTGCAAGGGTCACTAGATAGATAGATAGATAGAGGGGGTGTGTAGGGATAGATAGATAGATAGATAGATCTGGCAGTTCAGGCTTCGAGCCCCCCGGTGCGCCAGCCATGGCCGGTGTGCCTGCACTGTGCAGCAATCCTCTGCCTGCGGGAACAGAAGCCTGTGTTAGTGTTTACCGTCTCCTGGGTAACAGGGCATGTGGCAGGATGAACCGAGCCAGCCAGTTCTCACCCCATCTCTCCCAGCAGCAGACACTTCTCCTGAGTGCAGCAGCAAGGAATCTCGAGATCACCCTGCACCTCCACCGCATGAGCGTGTTCAGACGTGAGTTCCCAGGCCCTGCTTGTGCCCTTCTCCCCCGGCCCCCTGTCCTTTGTTTCCTCTGCTCTTCTGTCCCATTGTCTGGGGAGTGAGCCGCTCTGGGTTTGGTCCCTGTCTAACCTTTGTAGATTCCCACCTTTTTGTAGTGGGAGGAGAGAATGTGAGTCGTCCCCCCCCCACCCCCCATTCCCTCCAATCCCAAAGTTGGGGAGAATCCACGTATACTTGGCTACTTGTGCCAATAGTCTGCCCCCCATCCCCCACACACACACCCAACCCCCCAGCTTCAGAAACAAAGACAGGCTTCAAATTGCCTCCTCCCTTTCCCCGCGTGCCCAGAAAAGCTACAATGTCTGAGGAATGGCAAACAGCAGGCAAAGCAGTGGGGTGGGTGGTTGTTTCTTTCCCAGCGTCCAGCTGTCAGAAGGAGTCTGATGGTGCAGGTGGGGTGAGGAGCGAGGGGGTCAGACAAAGTGATGGGAGGAGCACATATCAGAGCAGAGTCGGACAGAGCAAACGCCTGAATCAGGGAAGGGCATTTGGAAATTAACTCCCATTGAGCTAGGTGCTGCACGCACACAAAATGAAAAGACAGCCCCAGCACCAAAGAACTGGCATTCTGAGCATCCACTTTATTTCCTCTTTTAAAAAAAAAATTGTAAACATTCAGTTTGGATGATGCAGCAAATGTTTTGGGAAACAAGTTATAAAAGGCACCAACTACAGGGCACCAAATGGTATCTTCTGCGGGCCCAAAGCTGGCTATATACCTTTGCGCTTGCTGGTCAAGTAAAAGGTGCTGTGTAGCCTCTGTTCTCATGGAAGCCAATACGGGATGATGAATTTATTGAGAGCTGGGGATTCAGAAATTAGACCTGAACTAGTTCACTGATGTGCCGTTGGGGCGGGTTGCTGTCTCTGGGGTGAGATATGAGACTGAAGTCTCGAAGGCTTGCACTGTGGGCGGGTGCTGTTTGCCAGGAGTGGCTGATAAGACTATGTGCTGGGCCTGGTTTTCCTGCAATACCAAAGCCAGAAGCTGCATTCTCCAGCTTTGCTGTTCCTTTCTTTCCACTTTCATGAGCATTTGTCTTCTTTTATCTTCTTAGGAAACGGGATTGGCCCTTCACAACAGCAGCAATAACAGCAGCTAATTTCTTCTCTTTTCCCCTAGGATTGCCATCTTTGATACCATCTGATAGACTGTCAAATAAGGGGAGGGTGGCTCCTCCAGCAAAAGGAAAAGGAGCAAGAGGTGTTGTTAAAAATGAAAGCCTTTCTTAATACTTTACCTTTCCAATGCTTTAACTATTTTCTCTTGCTTTCTGTATCTTTCATAAAAGGTTTAAATGATTTGTAATGTTGGGTTTACCAAGCTGAGGTCTCCGCATCCCAAACTTCAAACTTCATTTAAAACTGTTTAATGTTGGATAGTGACTGGATCATGTTAACACCTTTGACTCTTTGGGCCCATATGTTCCATCTAAATTAATACAACGGGTCCAAAAGCATGGTTGGGGGAAGGGAGGGAACAGCCCTCTATGGTTTGGAGGCTAGAGAAAGATGTGCTTGGTGGGGAAGGGAGATAGTTAGAAGACAGCAGCAGAGTAATGGTAGGTTTGTTTATTACACAAATATGTTTAAATTCCTCCTCTCCAATATTTGATGCTGAAAATATTTCATATATGTTGTCAAATGGAATTTAACAACAAAGTTCAGCGTAAAATACTGAGGGCAAATTTCTCCTCTCTGTTCCACATGCAGATCTGTGTAGCATATTCTGTGCTCCCCCTGATTCTTGTATCCATCCAAGGTCTACAATCATATCCTTAGATCGTGAGCTCTTGGGGGAGGGACCGTTTTTTGGTTATAGGTGCATACTTTTCAATGACCAATTTTTTTGCTCTTTGTACGACTCTGTGACCTTCAAAACATCTGAGGCCCTTGTTTGTCAATTTGATGGCTTAGAAAAAACAATGGATACCCATGAGCTGTGGCAATGTGCTTAGTTCTAACTGCTCTAATTTCTGTTCTACAGGCACCTGAAAGTGCTGTGTGTGAAACGACACTTGCTGAAGATGTAAATGCCTCTGTGTTCAGAATGTCAGCTCAGGACCTTGCCACACAGCTCTGCAAGGAAGGGGACCAGCACCTAGCTATGGATGAGCTGCCACTAGCCACAGCTTTCTACATGGCTGCATTCAGCTGCAGTGCACTCCTGGCAGTGCAGAAAGTAAAGTCCCTTGGGAAGGAGCCCTGGGAGAAAGTGATAGCTACCCTGGAGACGTGGTGCACAGGCAAGAGTCAGATTCCCAGGATACACTGCAACAACTTGGCCATTATGTCACTCAACGTGGGAATAGCTGCAGTCTTTCTATCCACCCTAAGCCCCAACAACTTGGCTTCCTCTGTATTCAAGCTAGAGGCCATGCTCAGGCAGAGGCGCTATGAAGATGTGGTGAGCCGGTGCAATGCCCTGCTCAGCATTCATCCCAAACACTCAGTGGAGCTGCTCCTGATGAGGGCTTTGGCCTGGGTGCTGTTGGGGACGCAATCTGGGAATGGAGTTGTGGACTATATCCAAGCTTTTGTGATGCACCAGGCTGAGACGGTGGCATATGTATGCAGTAGGCAGAGGGAACACCTGCCACTGGTGATCCAGACCTTCTCTGATTACCTCTCAGTGCATCGGGAGATAGGTCCAGATAGCAGGGCTTTGGATGTTCAGTTGAGTGACTGTTATGACTTCCTCATTGCCGTGGCACCGAATGGCATCCAGGTATGCCGGGCACAGGCTGCATACCTCTATGAGAAACACAAATTCGAGGAGTGTGTGGCAGTTTACAGCAAGGCTATGGAGGCCTTATCTGCAGGTAGCAAGCTCAGAGATGAGAGAGCTTTGGGTGTCCTCCTAGGCCGAGCCGCTGCTTACTTCTCTTTAGGTGGGCGGACACAGGAGATGATGCAGGACTTGACAGACGCCTTCAAGATAAACCTTCGCCAAGCAAAGCAGCACTTTGATGAGCTTTTCTCATCTTGCGACACTGAGAGGATTAAAGAACAGGCCAGAGCTGTCCTGCATGTAGAGTTTGCGGCTTACAGAGAAGCTGTGCGTACTCGGTCTGAGCTCCGAGATGATGCTGGCACAGAACTGCTTTCCCCAGTCATCCACACTCTCCAGTTCCTCATTCAGATCGCCCCAGGGTCCAGGCGTGAGCTAAGTGTCCGGCTGGCAGATTGCCAGCTGCTGAGCAAGCAAGTCAACAGCGCTCTGAAGATCTGCAGCCACCTCTTGGAGTCTGACCAAAATACTTATTACAACAGCCTCCTGGTCCTGCGAGGGTTTTGTTACCTCCACGCCAATGACTGTCAGCAAGCCCTGCTGGACTTCCAGAAGGTCATCGAACATGACTCCCCACACCCCAACAGCTGTGTGAAAGCCCTGTGCGGGCGGGGACTTATCCGGATTTTGGGTGGCAGTCCTTACCTCACGGCCCTGGATTATATCACTGCCTGTCGACTGAGATTAGACGAAACCATCCTCACTGTCAAATCCTATGTGCCCTGGAACCAAAGAGGGCTGCTCCTGAAGGTGCTCCAGGAAGAAGGGCAGAAGATACTCCAGAAAAAAACATCTCCAAAAGGCAGCTCAGCCTTCAGGCAAAAGAAAGGAGCAGGACTGAATGGATTCCTGACAAAAGAAGGGTATGGCCTGAGCGGGTTGATTGTTCAGGTGGGTGGGAATGGAATACAGACCCTTTCATGTCTAGCTCACCAGTTGGTGGGAACTCAGCCTAAACTGGTAGTGGGCAAAAGCCATTAACATGTGAGGGCTGCTCAGTGTCCTTTATAAAATGAGATGGAGGGATCTCACTCTGTTTTCTCATGAAGTAAATATCCATGTCACCAAAACAGTCAGTCATTTTTGGTGATAATAGGCCCCCTCACTGGAAGTCTCAGCAGAGTTCAAGCACTGAATGAGCCATGGAGACAACTCTCTTAAGTGCTCTAAAAGAGGTCCGACCAGATCAGGGATGAATGACTGCAGGGGAGGCTTGATTTTCTGCTATCTGTGCTGCACCCGGTTTGAGGATAAAAGAGTAAGTTCCTGTCCAGGGCTGGCAGTCTGGTACCATTGTCCAATGCTAAATTAACGAATGTAACACTTAAGTGGAAAAACAAATCAAAGCAGAGTTATGGCATCTAAATCCATTCAAGTTTCTGCTCCACTTGAGGGTGCTGTAAATAAGATTAGCAGAGCTGGTTGTATTTTTCAGTTGATTTTTTTAATGAAAAATGGCTTTTTGCTGGGGGGAGGGGTGGAAGGGTTGTGAAAAAATTTATTTCTTTATAAATTGTCGACTTTTTCAAAGATGAATTGAAAATCAAAAACATTTGTCTCCAGTTTTCAGTTTTTCAGCCAAAAAAAACAGAAAATTGCTGTAAAACATTTTCAAAACCACTATTTTTTTCATTTATTTCTATATTCTTCCTGGAAAATACTCAACTATTTTCTGACCAGCTCTAAAGACTGGAAAAGAAATGAGTTTAGAAATTTGGTGACAAATGGAGCACAGTTTGGCTTATACAACTGGGGATACTTTAGAGAGGTCTCTGATTAATAATAGCTAAGTCTATAAAGCATTTTGCTTTGGTAGATCTCAAAGCCCTTTACAAAGCAGGTCAGTGTCATTTACAAATTGGGAAACAGGCACAGAAAGGAAATGACTTCCACATAGTCACCCAATGGCAGCGCCTGGACTAAAACCCAGATCTCCTAAGTCCCACTCCTGTTCTTAAAGCAGGAGGGTGTCTAACAAGGTTGTTCTCATGTACACGTGTCAGTGTTTTATAGCAATTTTTAGCAGGAGAGAGTTCTTCAACTGAGATAATACATGATTTTCTATACCTACTGTTTTTATTATTTGTATTGAATAGTGTCTAGGAGTCCCATCATGGACCTGTACCCTCTTTTGAAGCCAGGCTTTTACCTGTGCTTATAAGCTCATTTACAAATAGGCATTTGATGAAACCTTTACAATGTGGCTCAAATGTTTAAGCGACGGGAAGTTCTCTGTCGCTGGAGACAGTGAAGTTTGGCTGCCATTGTAGTATGGGGCTCATTCAGAGCCAGTTGCACTGTCTGACCGATTAAGAAGCTCCACCAGAACTACAAGCAGTTCTTCCTTTGTTTATGCAGGGATGCTTTCGGGGTTCACCAGCTGGCTTCTCTCTTGATGGAGCTGGACCCTTCTGATGAAGCATCTCAGATCCTGTGTGCCGATGCCTTGTACCAGCTGGATCGGGTGGAAGAAGCTCACAGAATCCTCTTGGTCGCCCTCTCTAGGAATCCCCAGAGATCTCCCATCCTGGCAAGGCTGGCGCTGTTGCAGCTGAAGAAAGGCTTCTTGTATGATGGGACTCAGGTAAAAAAGTATCTGGCTGGCAAAACGGGCAAGACAAAGTCCTGTGGGTGAAATGATTGGGGAGTCCACAGTTCTCGTTGGCTGATGTTAGGGATGCCGTACATATGCACTGAGTGGTGTTTGTGAGAAATGAACAATTTGTGCGTTGTGATCTGGGACAAGAAAATTGGCAAAGTTCTGGGGTGAGCTGCTTGGGAAATGGGTTAATCTTTCATGAACATTTTCGTGAAAAATTAGTCCCTTTTCTTGCTGGAGATTTTCAAATTAAAAACTTATCAACCCGCTCTAATTCTGGGGAGTGCAAAGTTTCAGATGAATTTCCAGGGCTTCATCACTTCCCAGTGGCTAGTTACAGTGGACCTACTTACAGATCCCTTCACCCAGCAGTGTGGAGCCTTTGGCACAAATAGTGCCATGCACATGTGGGATAACATCCTTATTGTGACCAAAAATAATACAATCCTGGTCAAGTGCATCTCACCTCTTAAATTAAAATCTCTGATGTGCAGTAAGACTCCATAGCAGCAGACTCAGGGTTGGAGACATGGTGAAGTTCAGAGCTAAAATTAGATTTTAGTATCCCAGCCACTAAGGCCACGTCTATACTACGCGCCATATCGGCGCGTTACAATCGATTGCTCAGGGATCGATATATCGCATCTCATCTAGATATATCGATCCCTGAGCACGCTTACATCGATTCCGGAACTCCACCAAAACCAACGGAGTTCCGGAATCGACATGACGAGCCGCGCACATCGATCCCGTGCGGTGAAGACGGGTGAGTAGATCGATTTTAGATAATCGATTTCAGCTACGCTATTCTCGTAGTGGAAATTGCGTATCTAAAATCGATTTTCGCACGTCGTGTAGACCTGGCCTAACAGAACTTTTATGATCCAAACTCAGGCTTGAAAGGGGAAGCTCTTGGATTGTAACACAGGCTGCACAAAGACACAAGCAAATGCAGCCCATTCATCCCATTGCATTTAATGACACCTTTCATCAGAGCCTTTTAACTAGATAGAGCATGATTGAATGTGCTGCTGTGGTGGTAATATCATTGATGGATTGGTAATTTTCCCTTAAAAGGGAAGGAAATAGCTATTGCCTTTCTTCTGCAGCTACCTAGTCTTGCTAATGAGTCTCTGTAACTCTTTCCCGGTGGCTACATAAGACAGCAAGAAGATCTGCAAATTGTTGCCTTATTTTAGGATCTCACAGGCTAGCAGATTCACGTCTCTCAAAAGCAGAGAACATGTCTGTGTTTATGGCCCTGTAAATAAAGCAGTAATCTTGTGAAATTTATTCCCTAGTGGATGGGTAAAAAATTACTGTCTGCCGCCGAGTCTCTGTGGATTCGCTCTACTCACAGGTGGAAATCCTTGATTGAGAAATGCAGTTTAAATCCTACGTTCACCTAAAATCTGAGAATATCTAATTCCCTCACCTACCCAACCTAGGAAACCTAATACTTGACCCATCAGGTGAAAAGCTACCAGGAAGGTGAGTGACTAGGAAGTTGGGGTACAAAGAACTCCATTTCTTGCTCTGACCCTGGTTGGTACTTACTAAGAGAACCAGAGGTCCCTTCCCCTCTCTGGTTTTAGGTAACGGCTTGTCTTAAAGAGCACTCAAGTTCCAAGGTAAGTTGATATTCAGAATCTTTCTCTCAGCACCTGCAGACTGGTTATCATGTTCATTGCATACACACAGCTCCCACTGAAACCAAGTTTGGAAACTCTAGGAAGAAGTGTTTTGCCACAGTAAAACCACATCCACTCATTGTAACTTCCTAACAATGTATGGCATCCCATGGTGAGAGCATCAGTGCCACATATACGTATGGAGGAGGAAATCAGTAGCCATTATCTGATGCACAGTGGGAGCAGTGGCACTGAATCTATTGGCTACAGCAAAGCTCTAGGAGTCAGGACATCTGTGATTCCTGGACAAAAACTTGCTGCATGAACTTTAACAAGTTCTTTAACTTCCACATTTCATTTGATCCAAATGTGATAATAATTAATAATACTTGCTACTTTAGAATGGGAGCTCCCTGGTCAGAAAGTGTGTCTTCCTGCAGATCTAGGTGGAGCCAAGCATATTGCAGGTGCCACTAAAATATAAATAGAGTAAGAAAAATATTCAGCTTAATATAATATCACTAGCAGAAGTGTTTGGGGGTCCTTGGATAAAAGAGACAAATGCTTGTGGGCGTAAGGAGATTGCTTGTTAAATTGGAAGGGATTTGAGAATTTTTATTTCTGCTAAGCAGTTATAACTGCCAAGATTAAACAGTTAAATGACCGGAGTTTGCCAGCAGAGGACACTGTTGCATTTTTAAACTATGTAATAAATCCACCAGATGAAAAGGAGAAAAGTATTCCATCAAACCAAATGTGTTATTTTTTCCCTGTGGAGTATAAAACTTCTGTGCTATGAGCCGAGAATGTGAGAGCTCTGAGTGAATGATACCACTCATCAGAGTTCACATATAGTCCTTGGAAAGTCTGACTTTGAACAAACTTTTTAATGTACTTGTTATTTGGAGTCACCATTTTTTTTTTCCCTTTTGGATGTGCACAAAAACAGTGGTTGAAAATCCATTGCTTTACTCTTTGGCCAGGACATGTTACCCAAGGGAGCATATTCCATGATGGAATCACACTTGAACTCAAACTGATGGCATAAAACTTCTTGTGGAAGTTTTTCTTTCCTTTCCACAATTTTCCAAGTCTTGCAAGCTTTGATAGCCATCAGGAACACTGAGAAAATCCTGAAGATCAGTGTCTAAAAGACAGCAGCAAATTTCCTGCACTGCCACCTGCCCCATAATGTGGCAGCTCACGTGCCTGCACTACTCCACCTGCACTTGTTTTGCAGTAAATGTCCATCACTGCAGAAGTGTATAGGGTAGGTGCAATCCTGGAGTGGTGAGATTTGACATCTGCTTTACATATGCCCATCTGCATCCATATGGCAGTGAAGAATGGAGCCTAGTTCAGCTTTTTCTCATCAGAATTGGTACCTAAGGAGTGCGGGGAAGGGAGCATCTGAAATCACTACGTTCATTTTGACTTCAATGCCTCTTTATTCTATTTACACCATATTTTATATGAAAAAATACCTATCCAAGTTGTGAACTTGCCTTTCTGGTGCAATGGAAAGCACACTTTCTAAAAGGAGATAATAAAGATAACCTGACCTTTACCCAGCAACCTTCCATCCCAAAAGCCCTTTGAGAATGAAATGAAGTTCATGTCACCCACCACTAAAATGCACTCATCTGTGGCGAAGTGTAACAGAGCACAGCCACTTTTTGAACAATCAATACAGTACCTGGCTGAAAGTGCACAGAGAACTTACCATAGCCAAATGTGATTTTTCTGAGTTGGAATTTAGCCAGAACATTGTTCTTCCTGTAAATACTGTAAATGGGATCTTTAATGATCGGTTTATGTGTTATCATCCAAAAGATAGCAGCACAGTGGCCTTCAGCACCATAGGGGACATTAGAGGGAAGAATCCCTCTGTTGTGATAGTTGGACCTACACATTTACCCTAATTGTCAGTTCAGTTGTAAAAAGTACTAACCAGGGGTGGTTCTTTGATGACTTTTCATGAATTCCTTGATTTTTGCTTTTGTGGCCCAGATAAGTTACTGAGATTCTTCCCCCAGTCTCTCCATCAGACCGAATCTCTTTGGGGCCATTATGGTTCGGTTTGGCTCTCTTTGAATGTTGTGAATTTTTTCACAATTCTTTTCCCTTTTATTTACCATCTCTAATAAGCACCAACCCAAGCTTTCTCCCCAAATTCAAAGCAAATCTACTCCAAAGCTTGGAATTTTGGATAACATTTTTCCTGTCTTTATTTCAAAATGTCTGCTGTTTCCATGTTTCATGGCCCATCCAGAGCAAGAGAAAGTAGTGCGCACAGAGAGAGATTAAAAAGACTGGGACTTTTCAGCTTGGAAAAAAGACAACTAAGGGAGGTATGATAGAGGTCTGTTAAATCATGACTGATGTGGAGAAAGTAAATAAGGAAGTATTATTTACTCCTTCTCATAACACAAGAGCTAGGGGCCACCAAATTAATAGGCAGCAGGTTTAAAACAAACAAAAGGAAGTATTTTTTTCACACAACGCACAGTCAACCTGTGGAACTCTTTGCCAGAGGATGTTGTGAAGGCCAAGACTATAACAGGGTTGAAAAAAGAACACAATAAATTCACGGAGGATGGGGCCACCAATGGCTATTAGACAGGATGGACAGGGATGGTGTTCATCAGCCAGGGGTGGCTCTAGGCATTTTGCCACCCCAAGCACAGCAGGCAGTTGTCCCAGTGGCTTGCCACCCCAAGCACGCGCTTGGCGTGCTGGTGCCTGGAGCCGCCCCTGCCATCAGCTCTGTTTGCCAGAAGCTGGGAACGGGCGACAGGGATGGATCACTTGATGGTTACCTGTTCTGTTCATTCCCTCTGGGGCACCTGGCATTGGGTGCTGTCAGAAGACAGGATGCTGAGCTAGATGGACCTTTGGTCTGACCCAAAGTATGGCTACTCTCATGTTCTTCTAGGATATGAGATTATCCTGAGAATAACATGCTGTTGCATTTGAACGCCCAAATATTGTATTGCCAGATTGGTTATTTCCTCATGATGTGAAGTCTTCTTTGAGACTGGAGATCCTTCTAAATGATAGGCTCTCACTCAGTGTCTGAAAGGTTGACAGTCTCTTATGGAAAGTCAAACATTTTTATGTCATCCCTCCCCTTTACATTTATTATAAAGGGGAAAGTAAAAAGTGTGTTAACCACAGCAATGCAAAGCCCATCGAATTTATTTTTGTGTGTGTTTCAAGAGATTGACAGGGAATACTTGACCTTGAAGGGTGAGGGTTGGCAGGAGAGCAAGGTGGCAAGCTCTCCTGTGTGGATGTGAAAAGGGTGAAGTTACAACTCCCGCATTTGACCTCACATACTTTGAAGGTATGGGCTACACTGAAGTTATTTGAAAAAACATTTTTTCCTTGCTTTAGAATTGAAATAAAAATGTTGACACTTTGTGACCCACCCCACCCCTCACCGCTTTTCATCACCATCCCTGGGGATCATGAGCCCTGGTTGAGAAATACTGCTCTAGTTCACTCTCAGACTGTTAGACTCAGGAGTGTTTATCTGTGTCTGTGCCCACAGTCCAGCTGCCTCTGATTCTTTCTGATTTCCATGTATGTCAATGTAACCCTCCTCCCCTTTTTCTCTGCCCTTGTTAAGTTGCTAAAGAAAGTGATCCAAATCGGAGACACTTCCTGCCTCCTGCTGATCATGGATATTTTCAAAGACGAAGATCGGAAGCTGATGCAAAGGCACTGCCACTCCAGGGCTATGACCATCCTGAAGAATAAGCAGGGAGATACTTACGTCAAAGAAGCTATTGCCAACCTTTCCTTTGCTATCATTGCATCAGGTAGGCTTATGAGAGGTTTACTTCTGTGGGAAGTAGGCCAGTGTGTGGACAGACGTCAATCCTCATCCATTATTTCTGTTTCCCTCTAAATATGATGATAAAATGCAAACAAAATCTTTACAGGAGCAGAGGGGGGGTGTAAGTGGATCAGAAGAAGGGTTCTGTATGCCATGATCACTCTCCTCCAAGTTACTGGCTTTGAAGTAGCCCAGATAGACAATGACCAAAGTCCTTAACATCCAACAACTACTTTGTGCCAGTGTGAAATTAGTTGGTTGGGCTCCATGTAGTTCCTGGAGGTTTAGGTTAGATATTAGGGGAGTAAAGCTCTGGAATAGGCTTCCAAAGGAGGTTGTAGAGGTTTTTAAGAACAGGCTGGACAAACTCCTGTCCGGGATGGTCTAGGTTTACCTGGTCATGCCTCAGCACAGGGGGCTGGAGCTGATGTCTCTTGAAATGCCCTACATTTCTATGATTCTGTGAAAAGTCATGCTGGTTATTCTGGTCATCTGGAAATTCCCCTGCAGAACCCAGCCATGGCTAGCAGCAGGGAGGCATCATCCCTTAGCGGAGAGGGCAGCACACTAAGGCCAGGTCTACACTGCGACTTTAAATCGGTTTAATGGCCGATATACCGATTTAACGCTGTACCCGTTAACACGACGTCGTCATTAATATCGAGTTAAACGGCTCCTTAGATCGATTTCGGAACTCCTCCCAAACGAGAGGAGTAGCGCTAAATTCGAAAGTGATAACTCGGATTAGGGTTCGTGTGGACGGAAATCGACATTATTGGCCTCCTAGAGGTATCCCACAGTGCACCACTGACCGCTCTGGTCC